>NC_092876.1:255413866-255721366 GCF_028372415.1 Notamacropus eugenii | reverse complement strand
TATTGTTATTGCAATTACACTAACTTCTTAATAATTAACAACCTTTCTGTCCCTTGTATGAATCAAATTTGATCATAATGAGCTTCTTTTGATTCATTACTATGTTATTTTTGTTAGAATTTTATTTAATATTTTTATCAATATTCATTAACTACATTGGTCTATAGGTCTCAGTCTTTATCACATATCTTCACTGGTTTAGGAATCGGGACTATATTCCATCTTTTAGAAAAAATTGGGTTGTCTTATTAAGATATGGTATTTATATGTTATATATATGTTTTGTCATGATCCACATTGTATTATAGATCTCAGTTTTCCACGGTATATGTGCAATAATAATAGAAATAAAATCTAGAGGCACCTAAGAGTAGACCATCCTTTTCCCACCCAAAAATACATGCATACATACACATGTATGTATGTACATATGTGTATGTGTGTACATATGAGTGCATATATGCATATACATACACATACATACATGTAAACACATATAGCTTGTGTTTTAGGAATAGCACTCTTGCAACAGTGAGTAGTATAGTTTCATAGAGGAGAAAGACTAGAGGTGATAAGACCAGTTCAGAAGGCATTACAGTATTCAGGGAAGAGATAAGGATGGTCTGATGGAATGAGAGGTGGGGTGTAGAAGGGAGGTATAGGACATTGAGAAGGTTGGTTTGATAGCACTAGATACAGGCAAGGAGAGAAAAAGAGAAGTAAAGATGTCCTATTTGGCTGTATGTCTCTAAAAATGTTGTTGCTGTGAATGGAAGCATAGTAAGAAGAAATAACGCTCTGGGTCTGTTCATATAAAGCAGGAAAGGTTTAATGACAAATAGAATTTTAGTTACGTTGAATTAAAGGTCCTGATAATTATGCTAAGCTGGAAATGTCTAGCAGGAGCCTAGAAATGAGAAAAACTCAGCAACTAATAGTATTGCAGATAGCTTTGAACTGGTCTGATCTACAGATACGGTACAAGATGAAAGTCAAAAGAAAAGGACAAAAAAAGACAATGGCTGCGGCTACAATAGTCATTCCTTTTCTCTGCCACTTGCTGGTGCTAGATTTAAGACTAAGAATTTTCATGAGACATGAGCTATGGCAATCTTTAAGCAGCACCCCTTTTCAATTCTGTAGTTCCTGGGATCAGTTGGTATGTGAGTTATACCTCTGTGTAGCAGAGTTTATGGGCTGGTGGGGCTGGTGACCCTGTTGTGTAGTATTTTCCCATAAAGCTGAGGCAGAGAATTCATCAAAAGCTTTTGCAGTATTCTCCAGTTCCAGTGTGGAAAGCCATTGAAAACTTAAGTGACTATATCCTTTTCAAGTGGGAGATGTTGATTTGTGATAATATGTTTAAATTTTGAGTTGATTCTCAGGCAACTCAAGAGGGTGAAAAGATGGAAATAGACTCTGGGCTAAAAATGGCAACTAGATGACTCAGTGGATAGAGCTCTGCTCCTGGAGTCAAAAAGACCTAAGTTCAAATTCAGCCTCAGATGCTTACTAGTTGTGTGATCTTGGGCAAGTCACTTAACCTCTGGCTTCATGCCCCTGGAGAAGGAAATGACAAACCACTCTACTGATTGCCATGGACTGCATCAGTTTGCTCTATGTCCAATAGGGTCACAAAGAGTTAGATATGACTGAACAACAATTGTCTTGGGTGATATAAATGAAAAAGAAATTGAAATTTTGTATTCTATGACATCATAGACATCTACTATTTCATGATTTTACTATGATTTTGTACACCTAATACAAATATTTGCCATCTGAAATAAAAGATTAAATTAATGTTAACCACCTGGATCTACAAGTGACAGTCACCAATGAGTGAGAGGTATAAGCCAATTATTGTGAAGTAATAGGAGATAGATGGTCTAGGACAGGTATACCAAAGAAATTAATTAGTTTGAAATAGTTATCAGAACATATTTTCAAAACAAGTTCATGGATCCCAGGTAAAGAATTTCTGGTATAGCATATAAACATATAACCCACAAAGCAATGCAAACCAGTGCTCATCATCCGTGTTAGTGGAAGAGGCTGTTGTCTCTTATACATGTGGAAATGATGTATCACATGTGAAATATAATAAACTACCACCTTTTGCATAGATTAAGAAATTATATTGCATTTACTCTGTCTATTGACCATAAGCAAATCACTTCACTTTCTGGGTCTCAGTTTCCTCATCTGTAAAAGGAAGCTGTTGGTGTGGTGGCCTCTAAGATCACTTGAGTTCCAAATCTATGATCCTAGATTCCTGCTGAAATGGACAATTGTCTGTTTCCCTTGGTTTACTCTGCTCTTTTCCATCTCCATGCATTTATCTAAATCATCTCTCATACCTAGAAAGTAATTACTCTTAATTTTTGTTATTTCATTACTTATTCCTAATTCACTTATTCTTAATCCTCCTCTGAGAGTCATGTTCATATTTTTTGTCAGTTCTCCAAAAGAAAGATTACTAACATGCTTGAAGGTCTTCTTCTGTGCCTCTGACCCTTGTATAGCTACCAATTTAAAAGATGAGCTATCCTTTTTTTTCCCCATTCTTGCTAGGACTGGCACCTCTCCTTTCCTAATAATGCATTTCTTTGATAATATATACTATATCACTTTTCTTGTACCGTTCTTCTTCACAATATGTTCATTCTCCCCTGAGCTCTGTGGTATTGATTTATAGCTATATAACATCACTAGAAGAATATTGATGTTAAAATATGGGCCTATCTTTCAAGGAGAATGAGGGCATTAAAAGAAATCCATTCTACTCTCTTCCTCCTATTCATTCATGAGCTCTATTGAATTTCCATTTGCATTGTCTGACTAAGATATATGCACTAATAAACCAGCTCCAAATGTTTTTCATGAGTATAATAAGCATTCTTCATCTACTTGTTTTCTCCTTTATAGTTTAGTAAGGCTGAATTTTTGAATGATTATGGATCTGTTTGAAGAGAATTTATGTGATGGGTAGGCCAAGCCGATATAATAAAAATGATCATTCTACCTAAGTTAATTTACTTATTCAGTACTATATCAATCACACTACCAAAAATTATTTGATATGGCTAGAAAAAAAATCATCTGGAAGAATAAAAGGTCAAGAATATCTAGGGAATTGATGAAATTTTAAAAATGTAGAGTTAAGTGGCGTAGCCATACTAGATCTCAAATTATATTGTAAGGCAGTAATCATCAAAACTATCTTATACTAGCTAAGAAATAAAGTAGTGGATCAGTAGAATAGATTAGTTTCACAAGACACAGTTGTAAATAACCATAGTCATCCAGTATATGATAAACTGAGAGACTCTAGCTTTTGAGACCAGAATTTACTATTTGACAAAACCTTCTAGGGAAACCAAAACAGTATGGCAGAAACTAAGTATAGACTAACATCTTATACCATATACCAAGATAAGATTAAAATGAATATATGATTTAAACATAAAGGGTGATACCACAAGCAAGTTAGGACACCCAGGAATGGTTTACCTGTCAAATCTATGGAGAAGAGAAGAATTTATGACCAAACAAGAGGTAGAGAGCATTATGATATACAAAATGAACATTCTTGATTATATTAAATTAAAAAGTTTTATACAAACAAAGCCTATGCAACAAAGATTAGAAGGAAAGCAGAAAAGTGGGAAATAATTTTTATAGCCAGCATTTCTGATAAAGGCCTCATTTCTCAACTATATAGAGAACTGTGTCAAATTTGTAAGAATATAAATCATTCCCCAATTGATAAATGGTCAAACAGGCAGTTTTCAAATGAAAAATCAAATTTATCTTATAGTTATATGAAAAAATGCTCTAAGTCACTATTGATTAAAGAATTGCGAATTAAAACAACTAGGTTACCACTCCATACCTATCAGGTTGGCTAATATGACAGCAAAGGAAAACCGTAAGTGTTGGAGGGAATGTGGGAACTCTGGAACACTAATACAACTGTTAGTGAAGTTGTGAACTGATTCAATCATTGTGGAGAGCAATTTGGAACTATGCTCAAAGGGCAATCAAACTATGTATACTCTTTGATCTCTCAATATCACCACTAAATATCTGCAAAAGGGAAAAGAACCTATTTGTAGAAAAATATTTATAGCAGTTTTTTCTTTGTGGTGAACAAAGAACTGGATATTGAAGGGATGTCCATAAATTGGGGAATGACTGAACATGAGAAATTGTGAGCAGATTGATTTTAGAAAAGCCTAAAATGACACAAACTGAGGCAAAGTGAAGTGAACAGAACCAGGAACACACTACACAATAAGAGCAAGATTGTAAACTGATTAACTGTGAGCAATTTGGCTGTTCTCAGCAATATGATGAGCCAAGGCAATTCCAAAATGCTATCCACATCCAGAGAAATAGCTGATGGAGTCTGAACGCTGATTGAGATACACTATTTTTCACTTTTTAATTTTTTTCTTTTCATCTATATTTTCTTTCACAACATGACTAATATGGAAGTATGTTTTACCTGATTGCATACATATAAGCTATATCAAATTGCCCACTGTGTTAAGGAGAGGTGAGCTGAGGGAAGAGAGATAAAATTTGGAACTCAAAATTAAAAAAAAACAAAATAAATATTACAAATTGTCAACAGGAAATTGAGAAAAATAAAATACTATTTTTAAAAAGAGGCTTTACAATGTTCAGGGTTTATATATAATCACTACATCTATCATATTGAAATACTTCTCTTTCTTCAAAGTCCAAATCAAGTGTCACTTCCTCCATGAAACCTTTCCTGACCTTCCCATCTAAGAGCCTCCAAAGGCTGACACATTTTGTCTCAGCCTCTCCTTTGTGCTGATCATATTCTACCTTGTATCATTATGTGTATGCATCTTACCGTTAGCTTGCAAGCTCCTAGAGAACAGGAAATATATTACTGTTCACCCTTGTATTCCCAAAGCCTAGAATCATACTTTGAACGCAGAAGGTACTTAATAAAAGTTTCTTGAATTGAATCCATTATGCATGGAAAGGACAGTTGCAGTTGAAGGAGAGTATATTACCAAGAAAGATTTCCAGTTCATATGATCAACAAGATGGAAGACTAAACATTTTCTCCAATATGTGCAACCTCTCAAAATGCTCCAAAGCAAGGTTTATGCACAAGGTATAAAGCAATTATAACTGTCCCCAGGGATTAAAACAACAAAAACCATGATGAATTAACAGAAGACTATTCTGTAACTCTCCCATTCAGCATACCTTCCTCCAACAACCCTCAGTCTCTGTCAGGGCTGCACAATGGAACTTACAGGCTTGTGCTATGGTATTTACTCAGCTATTTCCTTGCTGCTCGTGAGTTTTCAGTCAAAACATTCCTCTGCCCCTACCTTCACCCAATTATTCTGTGGCAAGAAGCAATAGAATTTAGTTCTGCCTTCCCAACTCCCTGTGTGGAGGAGGTTTTGTTATTTTTCAGTCCTTTCAGTTGGATCAAATTCTTTGTGACACTATCTGTGATTTTCTTGGCAATGATGCTAGAGTAGTTTGCTATTTCCTTCTCCAGCTCAATTTATAGAGGAAGAAACTGAGGCAAACAGAGTTAAGTGGCTTGCCCAGGGTCACACAGCTAATAAGTGTCTACAGTCAGATATGAACTCTAAAAGATGTGTCTTGCTGACTTTATACCCAGCACTCTATTTACTGCACCACCTAGCTACCTCATACAGTAGACAGAAGTGTAGGAAAGTAGGAGAAACATGCTCTTCCTGGAGTGGCAAAGTGTAGTACTACATAGTAGCAATGAGCAGTGAGAACTGGGGAAGTATTCTGGTATGGGTGAAAGGGAGAGGCCATGCCAGATCTGAAGGAAAGAGAACTGGAATCCAACTGAGGCCAGTTCTGTCCTTCAGAAATCACTTGGAACAGGGAATGAGATGGTGAAAAGGGAATTCTCCAGCTTTGGAAGAGATTCAGACAACTATGTGGTACAGCCCCCGGGGAAATCATCAACGGAGAAGAAATCAGAAATCAGGCTGTATGGAAAGGAGGGGGAAAGTTTGAAGTGACCAAATATCTTAGCATAAGAAAACTCAGTCAAAACATTTTAGCACAAGCTAATAAATAGAGAATATATTAATGAAAAAGGGAGGATGACCTACAAAACATTAAAAGGAATCCAAGTATCTTGGAATAAATATTGCAAAACAAAAAAAAAAGTCATTCAATGCCTGGTGAAGCAGAAGATCATGTGATTTCTCAAGGGAACACGGAACCATAATAGGTTGTTCCCAAATGATCTGAGAGAAAAAAAATTAATCACAAGAGATAAATTTTTGGCTTGCACAGCAAAAATAATTGGTAGAATTGAAAAACTTGAATCCATGATGCTGAGGGGGGTCTACAAAGAAATAAAAGAGATAACAACTGAATGGGAATATAAATATACAGAGTGAAGGACAATCTAGAAGAATAAAAGGAGGAAAATCACATTTTTAAAAGCACTTATGATCTGTATAAAAGTTAAACATTGATTTCAAGGATAAGATGCATGGAGGCAACTTGAGAATCATAGGTCATCCAGAAGATCAAAACAAGTGAAAAAACCTGAACATCATGATGGAGATATGACACAGAATTGCAAGAGGAAAATAATATAAGAGAAAATGCAAAAGAATTGATGATGGACCTTTGGGTAATACCTATATATAGGAAGGCAGAGGGATAAAAGGAGTCTGAAAAACAAAAAATTTAAAACCTTTCCAAACTTTAGGAACATTTAAAATTAACACTACCAAAGGGACATTAGCCATTTCATGAAAATATCATTGCCTGTGCATATATTCATGTTGAAATAATGTGTATTTCTATCTACATAGTGCCATATAGAAATAGTTTGAACTTGGAATTGAGCTTGAGTTGAATGTGGAGCATGAGGTCCAGAAAATCTGTGTTCAAATCCCACTTTAGACCTTTACTAACTGTATGACACTTGGCACTTAACATCTCTGAGCCTCAGTTCCTCATTTATAAAATGGAGCTTCTTTAGTTTACCCCATAGGATTATTGTGATATTGATTGTCAAATAACAATGATGTTAAACATTTGGCAAGAAGTACTTTATAATTGTGAGCTATTATTATATAAGAGTAGGCACAGGAAAGAACATGGACCAATAAAATCCATAGAAAACCTGAAAACCTTTATGAAGTTATAAACACTTCCCCAACCAAATACTGCCATATTTGGCAACTAGTAAAGGGAAGTTTGAAACCCCTTATCCCACCTCCTTTATTTGTTTTTTCCTCCAAGCAGGGATCTAATGAAAATGGAAATTGGGTCAGCCAGAAGGGAAAATAAGAACATCAAACCTTTGTATGACTAATAACTATAATAAAGCCCTTAAAGCACTGAAAGCTGAATACATAGTCATTAATTACCATCCCCTACACTTCATGAGACATGAAACCCAACCCTTACAGCATACCACAGTTTCAGCAACATTCAAGTAAAACAAATTAGTCCTGACGTATATGGATATATCTACATATATATGCACATATCTAGCTTACGTATATACATATATACAACATGTATGAAATATAGCCTGATTTCAGTTAGTATCAACCATGAATCTCCCAAAGTGGTTGCTTGTATCTGAATTCATACTATTCAAAATTATAATTGTATAAAATATGTATGTAATTTTTAGTCATTGGTTCCAGCTCAGTGAAAACACAGAATGTGAATTCAAATAATTCATCCATTTCAGGGGATTCATTATTCACACTGATTGGTACCTAGCCATACTCCTTTCCCCTTCAATACAGCAAATGCAAATACTATCTGTTTTAATACAAATGACGCATGACAGAACCTACACAAATTCACTATAGGAATTGACTCTAAAGAAGTCATCGTATGTCTTCTTTTTTGTGATAGGGTAATTCCTCTTGAGCACTGACTTTGGCATTTTTAGTATGTTATTCACTACTAGAGAACTTGTTATATCAGTTTCACACAATTCTCTGCAGGGAGGAGGAATGACTTATTCAGTCATATATTTCACTTGCCATTGATTCCTTTTTGTCCTTGTAGGCTTGACAATGTATCCATTTCTTAAGTAAAATTCCCTTTCATTTGTAGGATTTCATGTTACGGTAGCAGTAGAAATTATAAATTACAAATCAGAATTCTGTGAGAGCTCCTCTTTCATTCCTTCATTTAGGCTATATAGTAAATGGAGGAGAAACACTCTTGACACAATGATTGCTATGAAATCCTTAGAACCAGGTTACCCAGCAGGTGGATGTTGTTGTCAGTGTTGTTGCTGTTGCTTATTCTTTGTTTTGGAAGAGGACCAATGACATCATGAGGTGACATCTTGACTTTCCTATGAATTGGATTTAAGTGAGGCAAAGTGGTACTCTTCCAGAGTCAGTGAAATCCAGTGGCAAAATGAAAGTCAAGATGATCCGTGATTGGCCTGGGATGCAATGGATGACTTTGTCACCTTTGATGTCTGACCAAGCTTCACATGCTCCACAGCACCTTGCTTCTACCACCTTCATGGACATTAGAACAGATTGTTTTCATCTGCCCATTCCACCAGGGGAAGTCTTCACATGGTTGGAGTAGACATTGCCCCAACTCACCAACAGCTCAAAGACTATCAGTTGCGCTCAACCTGGTGTAGTCCATCCACCAAGGTGATTTTACTGGAGTCTAAGCACTGCACATGTTACAGCTTTTTGCAGACACGGGTGAGAACTAGAGCCTAGGAGATGATTATGCAATGACAGATTCTATATTTTATTATTGGTCTATGGTACTGAGAGACATTGAGATGCCACCAGACACTTATGAAATACATGTTGGATTGGAGTAAGATGGATAGGATCATAATACCTTAGGATTCCATAAAGCTTTACAATTCACAAAGGGCTTTCCTCAAAAAAACTCTATGACTTAAACTGTACAACTATTATTATCCCCATTTTACAGATGAAGGAATCAAGGCACAGGTATATTAGGCTAATTACAAATGATTGGATTAAAAGATGCAAGAGTCAGAATTTGAACCCACATCTTCTAACTACAAGATCAGCCTCCTTTATGCTTACCTGAATCTGCTTCTATCAGCTTCCCAAAGATTAAGTCCCTTACTTTTCTTTCCCTTTGCAAGTCAACCTGTAAAACAGTTAGCAATAAACTCTTACACTTAAACCATCTTAACAATACAGACAGTCTCCACTGTACATTTACCACATTGCATAATGAGTCAGAAGCAATTCATCAAGTATTATCTTTTGGAGATGGAGATGTCCTTCTGAAATTGATTGTATCGTCAATTTCTTTCTTCCAAAACTACACATGAATCACTTTTCATGGACTCCAGTTTATCAAAACTAACAAGGGATAATAGTCATCTAAACTTTTCTTTTTTGTTTCATAATACACATTTTCAGATCTGTCATATCCATGGGTAAGATATAACCCAGATGACCTCTGGTGAATCTGTGCCTACTGTGGAATCCTTAATATCATGACTCTAAAAATGATGCTCATCTTTCCATTTTGAAGAGAGCTTAAAAATGCTTTGTGCATTTTTATATTATTTTATAGAAGCCAATGTGGGGGCTGACCTTTTTGCTTATCTAGGGGTGATTTGGAATGAGTCTTTCAGTACTACAGTCTGGCATTTAATCAGAGGGGAATACTCTTCGGTGGACATGAGCTCTGCATTTCCAGTTATTAAGTTATTATATCACTGACAGCTAGGGGAAATGTTTATTCTCATGTCTGTTCTTTAGAATTTGTGTCTTGTTTTTAAAACATGCTTAGAAGAGAAAACTGAGTGAATTTGTAAAACAGCAACCAAAAATTTCACCTTTTGACTTATTCTTAGTCACTGTTATTGTAATATGCATTTTGGGTCTATCCAGCTATGCTGGCCATGTCTCAGGAGCATGAGTCACCATTTGCTGCCGTTCACAGATGGAGAGGGCTGAAAAGTGTATCTCTTTTAATTCTTCTGTTTATAGTATCAGCTTGAGGAGAAGGGGGAAAACCTGATTTTCCCATGAAACATGATGACCCAGATTATTTCTATTTGTGAATAATACCGATATTTTTTGTTAATTGTATGAGATCAAAGCAATAAAATTGGGATGAGGAGACACTCTTCAGAGCAATCTCTTGATTATATCTTAGCCAGCAAATCCTTTGATGAGATCAGAAAACTTTTTCCCCTTAATTTAAGTGTCATGAATGCAAGAGATAAAATTCAGATTGCATTTTTTTAAAGTTCATAAAATCTTGAGGTCATAAGCAATGGTAGCATATAGAGAGTTTTCCTTTCTACTTCCTCACTCTCTAGGATATCACTCTGAGGTTTCAACTGTTGCCATTCTTAGAATTACATAGTTTGAAACCTGGAAAAGTCCCCAAAGTTTGAGTCTGTGTTCAAGATTTTAAAGATAAGAAAACTAACACCCAGAGAAAGGAAATCATTTGCTTAGCTAATTAATGGCTAATTAATGGCAAAACCAGATTCACAGCACAAGTCTTATGACTTCTAAGTGTTCCCTATACTACATCTCACTTTTTTGTCATTCTGTTGTCCAATAACCACTTTTTTTTGCACAAAAGTTTTAATAAAGCAAAAGAAAAAAGAAAAAATATCTCATGCAATTCTCAAATTGATATCATTCAGTTATTAACAGGAGGTCTGACAATTGCAAATCAAACTAGGGTTTGCATTTAACACAAGTTTCAATAAGTGGCAAAAGACTTTGATATAATATCAAGACTCTTCACTTTGATTGAAATCTGTAAAAATGGGCTACAAAAAGTGGTAGCTTGAGAAGTAAGCATATGTTATTGTCATTCAAAATAAAGGTACACTGATAATCATACACACACACTCATGCTTAAATGATGAGAACAGCCAGCTGGCTGACAGTTCCATTCAACACATTTCTCCATTCCCTAAAGAGGATAAGAGTTAAAGAGGCCAAGGGCAAAAGTGAATTTGAGGATGAAGACACGCCACGTAGACTCTCAGTAAAAAGACCAACAGAGAATGCTTGAAAGTTTATTTGGGAATGAATCCTACATTTTTAATAAATCTTTCTACTGAGCTTGACCAGTGAGTTATGGTGATAGTTGTTTTAAATGATTTTAATTACGTTAACCCCTTTAATACAGGCATTCTCGATGTTGATTCTATAACCTTGCTTTTTGAATATTCTGATAGATGCATTTCAATTTAATTAATTTTTTTTAATTTCTTGCATTTTATTGTATACATTTAAGTACATTCTGGAAGTGGTCCTTAGGTTTTCCAGACTGTTAAAGGGATCTAACACCACACACACACACACACACACACACACACAAACACACACACACACACACACACACACACATACACACACACACACACACACACACTTTATTTTAATAGAGTCAGTAATTCTCTTACATAGCCATGGCCATTCCCTCCAGACTCAAAGTTGCTTTTCAGGCTGAAGATCACAGAATTAGGGTTACTATTTATGAATAAGTTACCGTTATTCTTCCATATAATTGCACAATATACACAATATGTGACACATGCTTTCTGTGCTATTCTACTTTATTGAACAGTTGTTCTTAATATATGAAGATGATACTGTCTTCTTTGCATGGTCCAGCAGTGTTTTCCATGTAAAAAGTTAAAAGATCTGCTCTTTGTTTTGTGACTAGTTTCAATGACTATGGAATGCTGTACAGGACTTATACATTATAAATGAGCCAGAAAGGACTTTACAGTATCTAAGTCAATCTCTTTTGTTACAGAATAAGAAATGGAAGACTTAGAAATGTTAAGTGATTTGCACAAGGTCGAAGAGTAAAGTGACAACAGGATCAAGTTTTGACCCCAAGTCCTTTTGACACCAAATATAGTACAATTTCCCATACCCCACAGTATATCTGGGATCAGTGATTCCATCAGGGTGGTTCTTCTCTACAATCACAAAGCTCAGATTTCCTGAAGGCTTCAGTAGATTCTATCACATTCCATTCCTTAGTCTTCATGACTTCTTGTGGCTTAAAAAAATTAATCACCGGGAAGCCAATCTGCTGGTGATGAGCTTCTCCAGATAGCCTGAATTTTGATGACAAAGAAATCAGTTTCTCTATGTTAGTATAAATGAACATGTGAACAAAAGAAAAAAAATCCTTTACTACATACGTTTGTCCATTTTTCTAAATATTCTAATATTAATAATTCTAATTTAATTCTAGTAATTCTATATTTAGCATGTTATTTTTTTCCTCTTAGGGGATGTTCTTGATATTATTATGTGTTTATAAGCTGATTGTCAGTAAATTGTGTATGATGTAATTACTTTGACCCATCAAGCACCTCTGATTACATTAGTGGGTAGTACTTCTACAGATACTTACCATCTTTTTCAATTTAATTTTTTTTCTGGACAGTATTCATAAATATCTAGAGCCTACAACAGAAGTGTGAAATATGTGGCTCCAGGCCCAAAACACTTTCATGTGCAGCCTATACCAGATAAAAATGTAAGTGGGATATATTTACCAAAATAAATAAATATACAATAAAACAAAACTAATATAAATATGTGGTTTTCTAAGTCATTATGTAACCCACAGGGATCCTTAGGTACAGTTTAGCGGTCTCTGTTTCCATTTGAGTTTGACACCACTGACCTACAAAATACATTGCCTCATGTCCAATCCTGTGATAACGAGCATTTCCAAAATTATCCAGAGCAGTTTTGGTATGACTGACATGAAAGTTGTGGTCAGGCTCATACAGGACACGTTTATTTCTACTTAGAAGGACTTAGGACTTAGAAGAACATGTGCTCTGCTGGAGTTGCCTTGAAGAACTTAGGATCACCTACGTACTACAATCAGTAGAGGATTTTTTGAAAAACATGCTGCACAAAAAGTATCTAGATGTCTTTGAATGGAAGATTCCTTCAATTTAGCTCTAGTCAAAGGACAGTTACATTTCTCCCATGGTCAGACAAAAGAAATTGGTTTTGAAAAATGCAGAACAAGAAAAGGACATTGAGGAATTTAAATTCCCTTAAACAACCCTGACATACTATTGTCTTTGCTATTAAATGGAAACAAACCAATATGTATTTTCTTTCTTTCTTTTCTTTCTGACTCAAAGGGAAAATGTTAACTGTATAACCATAAAAATTTATAATTTGACAAAAACATTCAAGAATGAATACTTCCCAAGAAAGAATCCTTATAGACCTATGCTAATGAAACTTGAAGATATTAAAGTTTCTTTTTTTTATAATTAAACCCAATAAGACCAGTGTGATGTAGTTCCTGTTTCCATATCTATAAATTAACTGGGATCTGTAAAATACCTTATAGCTTCATGATTCTATAACTTGATGGTTCTAAGTCTTAAACACATCAGGTAATTACACTAGCATACCTGCTCTTAAGATAAATTTGTGTTTGGGAATATGTTAATTAAAAGCTCTCCTTTTATGAGTACATGGGATTGTAGCCTTGTTTATGACTGACTTTGGTAGGAAAAGTTTTATTTAGAGATTTTCCATAGCTCACATTTACATGACAATATATATACATTATCTCATTTGATCCTCACAATAATACCATGATGTAATATGTGGTTCAAATAATATTATTCCCATTTCACACATAAAGAAACTGAGGGTGATAGGTTAAGTGAAATGCAAAGGTGACATAGTTAATAAATGGCAGACCTAGAACTAAAATACAAGTCTCCTGGCTCATTCCCAGGATTCATTTCACTATGTCATGTTTTTTTCATATCAATTTAGAATGGCATCCTAATGCCAAACCAATCACCAACTCAATTGGGCTGTTGTTTATCTGAAAAGTGGGATAATTCCTTTATAGAAGCAATCCTTTCAGATATAAAGGAAAAAAATCCTGTAAGTGGGGGGCCATGGAAAAGTGACTACATGTGGCATGACACCCTGTAATGATAATTTAAATGTGAAGATCTTTCCCATTCATTAATAGGCCCACATGGAAGCCTGAGTTGCATGAGTCTAAGTCACATGAAACAGGAAGGGTGGAACAGGAAGAGGCAGAGCTACAGAGCAGTCAGAACTGAGGGAGAGAGAGGATGCAGATAGCTGGGCTCCTGAGTGTTTGTGGGAAGGCCCCAGCAAGGGAAGGGAGACCTGATTGGGGGAGGGTACAGCCTGGGAATGCCTTAGTCCCATGAAGTGATAATGTGTATTGAGTTCTTGATCACTATGAGGTATTTAGCTTTCTGGTGTCTGGATATATGTTTTTCTTCTGTCTTCTATATGAAGAGTCTGTTATACTTTGTGATTCCGAACTATGCTGGCATATTCATAGTCACTCTAGGTGCTGTGAATATTACCTGGAGGATACCCCACCTCCCCTTCTCCATATCATTTATGGCCTCCCTTCCTTCTCAAAGAACAACAAATTGGATACTAGGGGAACACAGGTGGTTCTCAGACTGGGGAAATGATGATCCTATTTTAAAAATCAATATTTGGGATGTATTTTCTAACAAAAACAATCCTTTACAAATCTTGTTTAAAATCTTGTTAGAAATATGTTTTTCTGAAGTTGAGGCTGTCCCAGGAAATCTGTAATATGTGATTACCATAGTCAGGAGCAGCTGGTGTTCCCACAGCTGGACTCAGACTTTTCTTGTATTAGGCCAAACAAGCAGTGGGAGAGATAAAAAAATATGGCTGGATTTAGCTGGGACTCTTAATGACCAAACCAACCCCACCATTTTTATTAGTCTCCAATCAAAGGGGTGTGAACTAATGGAAATGTAGGGATGCTTTTATTTCATTTTTTCAGCCTGATAGATTCATGAAACCCAGCTAGGAAAGCACTTAGTTGCACCAGTTTTATTCTGGCCTTTGGTCTCATTTGGGCTCCCTGGTTGTCCCACCCTTGGCTAAGGAACAGTGCTTTTCCCTTAAATCTGACAAGTCTCTGATTCGGCTATTCTTCTCTAGCATTGTTTGTTTGTGGATTTTTTTTTCGTGAGGCAGCTGCACTGACCTCCTCTGAGCCTCTGTGTTGGTGAAGCTAACATTTAAAAGAGAGGTAGTAATAATGATTTTGTATACATAGAGTCCACAAAATGTTAACTCAAACTAATTACATTTATTGATTGAGACAGGTACAAAATGATTCTTGGAAGCCTAAACTTCAATTTACTTGAAAAAAGAGAGAGATTCAGTCACTTCCGAGAATTTGGAAAGTAAATGATAAAAATGATGGTCACCACCATCAACTCAGCCCCAAATTGTTTCACGGTCATGTTGATTTCCAAATTCAAATGAACAATGGTTAATTGAGCACTTGTCTGGTGGGAATGCAAAGACTGGTGGTATTTTGGAAAGAACAATGTATTGAGGTTCAAGAGCTTAGGATCTGAGGCTAAATTCTTTCAAGGTCTCTCTCTCTCTCTCTCTCTCTCTCTCTCTCTCTCTCTCTCTCTCTCTCTCTCTCTCTCTCTCTCTCTCTCTCTCTCTCTCTTTGTCTCTCTGTGTTTCTCTCTCTCTCCCTGTCTCTTAATCTGAAAAAAAAATAAGGGCTTCAGACCAGAGGGTCTCTAATGTCTCTTCCAACTCTGAATCCTATAAAATAACAAAATACTTCACTGGCAATTTAGAGCTTACTAAGAGGTCTCCTAGGCAGCAACTTAGCTCAATAGGCAGCTACATAGGATACTGGATATTGCTGGGCCTAAAGTAAGGAAGATTCATCTTTGTAAGTTCAAATCTAGCCTCAGAAACTTACTAGTGATGTGAATGTGGGCAAGTCACTTAACCCTCTTTACCTCTGTTTCCTCATCTGTAAAGTGAGTCACAGAAGGAAATGGTGAACCATTCTAGTATCTTTGTCAAGAAAACCCAAAAGGGGTTCATGAAGAATCAGATATGACTGAAAACAAAAAGTGCTCTCCTGAAACTCCATGATGTAGATAACTCAAGTATTATTTCTTTAAGTTTGAGGTTCAGAAAGACTTGAATTATCCATGGTCTTACAGCTAATCATTATCAGGGTCCAACTTAAGCCCAGATTTAGCAATCCTCCCCCTCTACTATACTACTCTTATAGATGAGCAATAGATGGTCTCTAGTCGTGTGGCTATCAGTATCTGATAGCTAAGAAAATTACTTTTCTTTTTCACAAAACATGCATCCTACTAATAACCAGAAAAATGATCACAAACATATCCATTTTTATATAATGTAAAACAGGTGATGTATAATTTTAATTATATAATGTAAAACATGCGGAGCAGAAAAAGTTCAGGAAATAAGATCTGTAGGAAAATCAACAACATCACAGAGGCTTAAAGGGATCTTTGAACTACAGGGAAAAATAGAACTAGAAGTCACTACCAAGACTATAGCAAATACCAAATGAATCCAGTTATTTGTTATTAAATCAGGGTGCCTTCCCTAACTTTAAATACCGTTAATTCACTCTTTCATCTTATCAGGATGCCATTCAGTAGACCTCCTGTCTTTCACTGCCAGACAGCTCTAGTTGCTCATCCTACTCGTTTCTCAAACTGACTTCTCTCCCCACGTTTCTCTCAAAAGGTGCCAGTGATCCCTTAATTCTAAATTCTATGAGTGGTCTTTTATTACATTTAATCCTCCTTGACCTTTCTTCACATTTTAAAGCTATTGCTCATCTCAGTGTCCTAGATACTCCCATTCCATAACTTTTATGATACTACTTTCTCTTGGTTCTCCTTCTACTAATCTAACAACTCCTTATCAATCTCCTTGATTGGTTCACCTTTGTCCTGGACCCTTTGATCTCTCCACTTCTCTTCCTTTGTTATCTCAACAGCTAACAAGGGTTTAATTTTATGTAGGTAACTCCCACATACATATCTCACTGAACTCCATTCCAATATCCTCAGATACCTCTTGGATAGCTTTACTCATCAGTACCTCAAATTCAATATGTCCAGAAATGAACTCATCATCTTCTCTTCTAAGCCCATTTTTCCTCAAAACTTTTTTTTTGTTGCCTTTAGCATCTATCATCATTCTCCTAGTCACTCAGGTACAAAATCTGGAAGTCATCATTGATTTTCCCTTCTTTCTCAGAACCACTCCTAACATATAATCAAGTTACCAAGTCCTTTCAAGCCTATCCCACAGTGTGTCTATATGCTTTTCACCATTCATATGAACACCATCCTCATTCAGTTCTTCATCATCTCTCACCTATACTATTATAATTGTCTTCTAATTTATCTCCCTACCTTTAGTTTCTCCCTTTCCAATCAATCTTTAACACAGCTTCCAAATGGCTCAATGGATAAAGCAGAACACAGTAATTGGTTCCAGGGTTGAAGTCAGCAGGAGCTGAGTCCAATTCAACCTCATACTTACTAGTGATAAGACCTTGGGCAATTCCTTAGCCTCTGTCTTCCTCAGTTTCCTCATCTATAAAAATGGGAATAAAAATAGCACCTTTCTCCCAAGATTGTATGATGATCAAATGAGATAATATTTATAAACCACTTAGTAAAATATCTTGTATATAGAAAGTACTATATAAATACAAGCTCATATTATTAGCTTTTATTAGCTAAAGAATAGATCTGACTGTCACTCCCCATCAAGTACTCTCTATGGTCTTGTGACAACTTCTCAGGCAGGCATTCTAGACCCTCTACAGGCAGATCCTATCCTTCTTTTATAGCCTTAAATCACATAAAAATCAGGCAACTAGAGCTGGAAAGGAGTTTAGAGTCTGTTGAGATAATTTCCCTCACTTTTTTATGTAAAAGAAAACTGAGGCCTGAGGAAGTTAAAGAACACTTGTTCAAGCTCACACAGGAAATGATTGTCAGAGACAGGATTTGAACCCAGGTATTCTAGTTCTAGATCCAGTGTTCGCTTTACTGTCCCATATTGCATACCCTCTGTTCTAGTTAAACTGCACTACTAGCCATTTCCTGATTTCTACATTCTGGCTCCCACTTCTGCTCATTTGCATGGTCTTTTCCTGATTGTACTCTCACCTCATCTACAACTTTCAAGACCGGGTCCTTTGACATTTCTCTTGTAGAGCCTTCATTGGTCCCCTAGATGAAAGTAGCCTTTTCTGCCTCAGTTTTTTATCTGAATATCTACTTTTGACTCATTACTCTCTGGGGGAGTATACAAGTATACTCCCTAGTATACTTGTGCATCCTCTGAATTGCAAGCAGGGTTACTTCATTGAGCATCATCATGCATATTTTTACATGCTTCCTAGCAGGCTCATAATAATAACTAATAATAATAGCTAACACTTACATGACACTCATTATGTAGCAGGCACTGTGCTAAGAATTTTAGAATTATTATCTCATTTGATCCTCACAACAGCTGTGAGAGATAGGTGCTATTATTATCTCCATTTTACAGATGAGGAAACTGAGGCACACAGAGGTTAGATGACTTGGTCTGGATCGCATAGTTAGCAAATGCGAGGCTGGATTTGTACCCAGGTCTTCCTGACTCTATCCAGTTTACTACCTAGCTACACCAATCCCCGACACTGGTTAACTGCAGAGCTCCCTGCACCTGCTGCCAGCACTGGATCTCCAAATGGTTGGTCCCTTCCTTATATTTATCTGTGTACATTCTATATCTCCACTCCACTCCCCATTAACTAACCCAGTACAATGTACCCCTACCTCCAAGACAAGGAATGTATCATTTTAATTTGTGTTTTCTCACTGCCTAGCTCAATATTCCTCATATAGTAAGAGTTTAATTAACATTTTGGAGGATTTTTCTTCACTTCCAATTAAGATGGTCACTTATGTTACCTTTTTGAATCAACATTTTTGTTCTTATTTCCAGGTAGCAAATTGGATTTCTTAGGGATTAGTTTGAGAAATTAAGAAGACCCTAGTCAAGTGGCAGGATCTTAGAATAAAACTTGCTGTGGTCCATTTTTGCTGTCTATTTTCACGAAATAAAAATGTGTAAGCTCAAGAATTCCATAGCAAATTACATTTACTTTGGAGAAATTTGCTTCTGGATTATACTAAATTGTAAATTTCAGTGCATCCTTTCATATTCATAGATGTTAAAAGCTCACCTCATGTGTTCTCAGTTTTATGTAGTAGTACAGTAATGAACCTGTTTCGATTCACTAGTTACTGTTCCCCCCACTCACCTCCATGCTCTGATTATGTCTGTCATATTTTATCATGTTATTTTATATCATCATTATTTGAATATGTCTTATGTACTCCCCAGTGGACTCCATAGGGGCAACAACTGGATCTTCTTTAAATTATATTTCCTTTCCAGATTCATTGAAGTGCTCTACACCTGGGAGGTAATTATTAATTAAGCCTTTATTGAATTGAATTCTCACAGGATCCCTAACCATTTGAAGACAACTGCGTTAAGCTCATTTGCCAACTAAGAGGCAGAGTAACATTTATGAAATGTAAAGCCAATTAAAGGCCTTTGTGTTGTAAATGGATGCCTAAACATGATGACAAATACTAATTACTGTAGATTTAAATAATTTTACCAAATGGCAGTTGTTTTCAGAGTGCACTCTCTGCATGTATTCAAACATTACCCAATACTCTGCCTTCCTCCCATGAAATTAAAAGGGAAGGAGAAATTTGTTGAGAATATACAAGCTTCATTTAGGAAATAACTAAAAAGATGTGGCATAGTAATGTACCTCACTGGAATAGGAATTAGGAGACAAGGCTCTCAAGTGTGTCAATAATGAACTCAATTATCTTTAAGGAGTGACAGTTTCTTGGGACCACAACCTATCAGATGGTGATAGGAATTCAAATTCAAAACCAATCAACATTCATTAAATTCTCTATGTCAGTTTCTGTGCTACTTTCAACCCAATCTGTCAGACTGTTGTGAGCATTAGAGGAGATCAAATATGTTAATTTCAGTAGTACAAAGCCATATAAATGAAAAAGAATTATTCATTAAAGGGACTATAATGTCCTTTTAATAGTCAACCGTATGATTTTACAGATAAGAATGTTATTATCATTTTCACTAATGTCTGATTCTTCATGGCTCCTCAGACCACACTATCCATAGGGTTTTTTTAGCAAAGATACTGGAGTGGTTTTGCCATTTGCTTCTCCAGTGGATTAAGACAAACAGAAGTTGAGTGACTTGCCCAGAGTCACATAGCTAGTAAATATTTAATTTGATATGATCAGATTTGAACTCAAGTATTCCTGGATCCAAGCCCAGTACTCTGTCCACTGAGCCATCTAACTGCCTCATGGATGAGAATACCAAAGCACGGTTAAGTGTTTGATCTAATAAAACACAGATTGTAAGTAGCAAAGCAAGGATTTGAACTCAGTGCCTGTGATTCCAGGATCAGAGTTCTTGCACCAATATCATATGTAAAGCTTTCCATTCTTCTATTATATTTACCTCATTGAAATATCTTAAAAACCAATCTCAAATGACTTTCAAAATCTGTCAATGTTGGAGAAGGAAATGGCAAACCCTTCCCAAACCCTTGCCAAGAAAACCCCAAGTGGAGTCATGAAGAGTCAGACAAAACTGAGAATGATTGACACCTATGATATAATTTCTTTTTTGCATACTTGATCAGGTCTAGCCACTCCCTTCAGTCTCATCCAATTTCAAGCAGTTTCTCTCTGCTCAAAAAGCACATTGATTGTTTAAGTGTTAGAGTTCAAATGAAACTTCCACTATCACCACTGCTAAGACTGATCACTTTTGAAAAACTATTAATCTTAAACCCATTTTGCATTAGTAGTCCTTCATATTTTCCCTACAAATGTCCTCAGGATGTTCTAGCTAAACTGCATCTCACACCAAATTGTCTGCTGACTAATCTTCTCTGTTGCTTTTTACAGCTTTAGGAGCCAACACTTCATACAGTGTTCCTTCCTCCTTCAAAGTAATATATTGCAAATAACATTGCAATCAGACAGATTTCATCCTACTCACTTGAAAAATAGGCCCAAAGTTTCTGGAATGATTCAGTTTGTGGGCCCCTTTGACTTCATTTTGTGGGATTGTATTACATTTCTTAGACTTTTATAAGAAATGGCAACAATCACAATCTCGTTTGAACAATTTTGTGTTTTTAGAGTTCACAGCTTGCTCAAACAAGTAGGATGGAACTGTTGGAAATGTCCATAGTCTCTCATTGTTCTTTTATGCTTTTCTTTTAACTTGTGAATTTTGACCTCATCATCAAAGTGGTCCCCTTATCTACTAACATTCTGAGCATCATGTGATGAAATGAACAGTTACATGAAATGATATTTCTCATTGTTCCTGAGCATATGATGGCACCACTTCTATCAGTTTCCCTAGTTGTCTTTCTGAAGAAAATATGGAAAATAGTTTTCATTTAGCTGGAACTTCTCTATGTCTTCTAGTCTCATTTATGATTGAATGTCATTATGAAGTTTGTTTCCTCTATTACTGTATCAAAATATTGGTAGTTGTATTTGGATCATGAATATTATACATATGTATGTGTGTGTATGGAGAGACTTTTGCCATATAACATTTATAACACCAAATATTAAATTTACTTTTGCAAATGGCCTATAACTGTGATGCTTAGGCCCCTTTGTGTCCCCTTTTTTGACTCTACCACCATCATTGAGGAAGAAGAAGATTGTATGGGACAGAGGACTATTTAGCATTTTTTTTCTGTTTCATGGATTGTTATGGCCAAACAGTTAATTTACTAATGGAGAATATGCTCATGATGAGTCTGAACTTAACCTGTCTTATATAGAAGACATGTTAGCTTGCTGGAACTGTATTTGGAGCATGTCTAAATTGTTAGAACTTACTAGAGCTTATGCTACACAAACATGGCCTTTAGGAATCCAATCCACTCCATCTGATGAAGCATCAAAGTAGGAAAACTATGAAGGTATTATTATTATTATCAGCATTATTTTTCTTGTTATGACGAACATTTGATATCATTAATTTCTTTTATTTCACATATGTAATGAAACACATTTCTGAGCATAAATCCATGATTCCAGGCAGAGTTGGGAAACTCAGTGGAATGCATCTGAGAGGAAGTAAAAAGAGCAAAACATAGGCAATTCTGTGGTTAAAATGTCCCAGTACCATCTGCCCATACAGATGGAAAAAATTAATGATAAGTTCTTTGTTTCAGACCAAAACTGGAGTAGAAGTAAGTTATAATAATGATGACTGACTTTAATTACTCTCTGTAGAAGTCACATAGCCTTACAAGCTCAGTATCTAATAAATTCTTGATTTTTCCTCCTGTCAATTTGATTTTTCAGAAGAATGAGGAAAGGAATAATACTCAATGATGTGAAAGAGCTGGTTTATAAAGACAGAGTTAGGAGAGTCTTGGAAGAAAGTAAAAATACTTTCAGTCATGTGCATGATCACCATGGAATAGGAGACCTGGGTGGGATTGCACATATTTAGGAAAGAAGATTTCAAAAAGTCCATAGAAAACCTGGGCATGATTCCATGGCTAGAAAATTAAAATTGGCAAGCACAAAGGCTAGAAGCTTCTTTAAATCAGATTCAGATGATACTAAATCATGAATGATCCTAATAAGTAAGAAAGGTGAAGGCAGATATCAATATCAAAAAAAAGATCTCAGTGCAGCTTCATACAAGTTCTACAATGAGCTCAGACTCATGAAGGATATTCACTGGTAGTTGCAAGGCAACTAGTATTTGTTAAATACCAAAAAATGTGCTAAACAATGACAAAAATTGAAAAGAAAGGCTTTGTCCAAAAAAAAAAAAAAAAAAGCCAGCAAGCTAACACCTATAATTTCCTTGGAATTCCCCTTAGCAGCCAAATATAATGCAATGATATCTTAAGTGAGCATTGAATAAGATTCTAAAATTAGGATAGATTTTAGAACTTTAACAGTCACCTGGTCCCACCGTATCACAGGGCCACTGAGGAAAATGAGGGCCTGAGAATTAAATGATTTACTTGCCCGTGTTCATCCAGAGAGTAACTAATAGAGCAAGGATTTGAACCTTGGTCCTCAAAATCCAGTTCTCTTTCTCCGGATCCTGTTCTTAGCAACAATTAGGTTTGGACAAGTCACTTGACCTCTTAAAGCTTCAATATCTCTCATTTGTTAAATAAAAATGGTGGGGAAGTGAATACAATTATTTACAGGCTTTCATTAAGGCAGAACTATTAGTGTAGAAACAGTATAAATGAGATTCTATGCAAGTATTACCCATCATGTTTTTTCACTTGTCACTTCTATCCATCCATCCTTTTTTTAAGTTAATTGACTGGAACTAAATTAAATAAAAATGTTGGTAATTGGATTTTTGCCTTGTATTTCAAAGTTATAATATTGACATAGCTAGGGGAGTGAAAACATGAAGAAAAAGCAGATGGGATGTTCCAGTAACTTCTTTCCTACTGTAGATATCTGTATTTTACTATAAAATATACACAGTGCTATGATATCAGAAAGTTTAGTGCTCCCAATTTTTAAATTTGTATTAATTTATTTATTTTAATCAATATTCATTTCCATAAGATTTTGAGTTCCAAATTTTCTCTCCATCTCCCAATTTTTAATCTACATCAAAATCTGTATTTGAAAGGACCAAAGAAAAAAATTGGGAAATTTGTACTGACTCAGACCTATTGGCTATATTTTTAATAGTTGATTTCCTTAATCTTATTAGGAAAGCCTATTTTTGTGTTTAATTTGGTGCTGAGAGCCAAGAGAGAAGCATCTGCAATATTGACCCACTCTATTGGGGTATTTACATTTTATATTAAATATATGTGTGTATAAGACAGTACTCTCTTTCATAAGTAGACTTCACATTCCCACATGAACTCAACTGCTAGACCATTAACACTTTGCCTAGGGTTTAGTTTCTTACTTTAACCACTTCAGTTATTCACCACACTAAATCATACTAAATACTAGAGTCCCTATTTCTGAGAACAGGCAATCTATGGCATCTCATATAATTACCACTCATGTTCCTTTCCCACAAACCTCATATGTGTGTGTGTGTGTGTGTTTCTCTCTACTTTTGCTTCTCGTTTCCTGCTTCTCCTTATTGCCCATTCTTTCTCCCTTTTGCTATGGTTCTTAATATTTTTGTCTCTGCCTGAACCCTGCCAGTGGCAGATAAGGTAGACTGCTCCCCTAATCTATTTTACCTGGTTGTCAGATTAATGTTTCTGATAAACAATTTCAATCATCTTGTGGCTTGAAAACTCATTATTCCTTTAAAAGTTTCTTCTGAAATATCCTACTCCAAGCCCTTCGTTCATTTAATGTTGAAACTGCCAGATCCTGTGTTATCCTGATTGTATTTCCACATTACTCAAATTGTTTTTTTCTAGCTGTTTGCAGTATTTTCTCCTTGATCTGGGAGCTCTGAAATTTGGCCACAATATTCCTAGGAGTTTCTCTGTTCAGGTCTTTTTCAGGAGCTGATTGATGAATTATTTCAATATTTATTTTGCCTTCTGATTCTAGAACATCAGGGCAGTTTTCCTTGATAATTTCATGGAAGATACTGTCTGGGCTCTTTTTTTGATCAGGACTCTCAGGTAGTCCAATAATTTTTTAAATTATTTCTCCTGGATCTATTTTCCAGGTCAGTTGTTTTTCCAATGAGTTCTTTCACCTCATCTTTTATTTTTTTAAATTTTTGGTTTTGTTTACTAACTTCTTGGTTTAATGCATAGTCATTCTTTTCCCTGGACTCAATTCTCTCTTTCAATGAATTATTTTTTCCATGAGCTTTTGAACCTTCTCCTCCATTTGGCTAATTCTGCTTTTTAAACCCTCCTTCTCCTCGTTGGCTTTTTGGACCTCTTTTTCCAATTGAGCTAGCCTCTTTTTAAAGCTGCTATTTTCTTCAGTGTTTTTTTGGTTCTCCTTTAGTAAGCTGCTAACTTGATTTTTAAGGTCTTCTATTGCCTGAGACAAGTTTAATTCCCCTTTGGAGGGAGGGCCTTTGACTTCCTCTGACAGTATGCCTTGTTCTTCCTCATCTGAAGGGATGGGGGGAGACACCTGTTCCCCAAGAAAGTAACCTTCTATGGTCTTATTTTTTCCCCCTCTTTTCTGGGCATTTTCCCAGCCAGTTACTTGACTTCTAAGTTCCTCTCCACACCCATCTCACCTCCAGTTCCACCCAGCTAGTGCTTGGGGGCTGAGATTCAAATGCTGCTTCCCAGCTTCAGGGCTTTCGGCGGGGGTGGGGCTGCTATTCAGTGTGAGATTAAGTTAAGGTGCTCAGGTGGGGGCAGGGCAGCCACATGGGGGC
Organism: Notamacropus eugenii; assembly: GCF_028372415.1. NCBI lineage: Eukaryota > Metazoa > Chordata > Mammalia > Diprotodontia > Macropodidae > Notamacropus > Notamacropus eugenii. The sequence goes on along the minus strand of NC_092876.1, from coordinate 255,695,990 downwards.
GGGGGGGGGGGGGGGGGGGGGGAGAGCTCAGTTCCCTCAGGGAGTTTACGTGGAGACCTTCAACTATGGATCTGAGCTTCTGCCTGCTTTGGGAGCCCTTGTCTTCTGCTGCCTCTGCTGCTGCCTCCCCAGGGGGCCTGAGTTATGGGGACACCCCACTCCCCTCTCAGCTAGCCAAAAAGACTCTCTCACTGACCTTTGGCGCCTGTGGGTGGAGGGACCTGCACTGCCACTGGAAATTCTGCCCCTGAAGCCTGCTCGGATTTGTTCCTCTCAGTGCCATGTGGTCAAGGCAGGGCTGGGCTCTGCTCTGGCTCCAATGCACCACAGACCTTTGGTGTAGGTTTTTCAGGTCTCTCTGGAACACAAATCTCCTCCACTCCATTGTTCCGTGGCTTCTGCTGCTCTAGAATTTGCTGAGAGTTCTTCTTTACAGGTATTTTATGGGCTGTGGGTTAAGAGCTAGCATATGTGTATCTTTCTACTCCGCCATCTTGGCTCCTCCCCCGTAACAGTTTCTTAATGCTTATTAAATAGAGGTCAAAATTTTTTAGTCTGGCAATGTGCTCTATAATTTAGCTTTGGCTGTACCCTTCCCTGAAGCACATCCCCCCTTTGCGTTTCTGCCTATTAGCATTCTCAGGATCCATCTTAAATTCTATATTCTTCATTAATTCTTCCATGTTTTTTTAATTAAGATCAAGCCCTTGGGTTCTTGATGTCATCCTTTATTGAATTCTTTAGGAGTTAACTTCTTAATTTTTTTTTCTTTCTGTCTTCTTCACTTTCTCTTCATCCCCCACACCTAAAACATGCCTATGTTTCTTCAATCCTAAAAAAAACCCCTTTTATTTGACCTTGTTATCCCCTCAAATTATCATCCTGGATTTCTTCTTTTTGTTGAAAAAGTTGTCTGCTCTCCTTGCCTCCACTCTCTCCCCTCTCTCTTACTTATCAATTAATCCCTTATAATATGGCTTCCAAATCCACTACTTCATACAACTTACCTGCCAAGACATAAAATAGTATAATTTACAATGGTGCAAATAGATTAACTAAACTATCCATAACTTTTGACCTAGAGATTTATCTGAGGGACATACAGTAACAATGATGACAATGTTGATGATAGCGAACGTTTGTAGTGTTCCTTAGGATTGGCAAAGTGCTGTACAAATATTATCTTATTTCATTCTCACAAAAATCTCAGGAGATAAGTGCTATTTTATCTCTGTTTTACAGATGAGAAAGTGAGACAGAGAGAGGTTAAAGGATTGGCCAAGTTCACATAGATAGTAAATATCTGTGGCCAGACTTGAATTCAGGTTTTTCTATCTCCAGGTCTAATGCTTTGTCCACTGTGTGTAAATACTCTAAATACACCATATATACCAAAACATTTTTAAGAGCATTTTTTATGGTAGCAAATAAACAGAAGCAAAATAGATGCCCACTGATTGAAGAATAATAAACAAATTTGGGACATGAATGCAATGGGATATTACTTTGTAGTTAGCAATGACAAGCATGGGGAATTGAGGAAAGTACAGACAGACTTACATGATCTGATAAAAAATGAATTAAGTAGAACCAAGAAAATAATAGACATAATGACCACATCAATGCAAATAAAACAAATAAGAACCACAAAGCAATCAAAGATGAATGTTGCAAAGTTACAAAACACAAACCTGGCTCCAAAGAAGAGATATGAGAAGACATGGCTCCATCAGCTACTTAGGGTCTTCAGGTATGGAACATTGCATATTATTTAATAATTTTTCAGTATTCATCAGTTTTCTATGATTTTTTTCTCTTTACATTTTTAAAAAGGAATTCTTTGTTATTATAGGTAGCTGGAGATGGAGAGATACAGTATAAAATTTAGGTGACATAAAAACAAAATATATTAATAAAACTTATTTTAATAAATTATATTGATGTACTTTAGCTTGGTTGTTGAGTCATTTCAGGTGTGTCCAACTCTTTGTGACCCCATCTGGGATTTTCTTGGCAAAGACAATGCCATTTCCTTCTCCAGTTCATTTTACAGAAGAGGAAACTCCAAAACCTCTCAAAGAAAATATTAAGTAGGTTTAAGATATCACACATTTGGCATTTGACCGAATAACATAATGTAGATGAAATATTTTAATTACAGCAATAAAATGCTCATATAAACTTAGGCCCTTGGTAAAGTCAGTGAGTCACTCAGTCACTAAGCATTTATTAAAGATCTGCTATATACCATTTATTTAGGGTCTGCTATACTAAGCACTAGGAATGCAAAGGGAAACAAGAGGCAGTCCTTACCCTTAAGGAGCTCACAACCTAATGGGGAAAAAACAAATATGTACAAACAAAATATATAGAAGATAAAAAGGAAATAATTATCAGAAGGAAGGAACTGGAATCAAGAAGGATTAGGAAAGTCTTCTTGTGAAAAATGGGATTTCAAAAGGGACTTGCAGGAAGCCAAAGAAGCTAGGAGGTAGAGATGTAGAAAAAGAGTATTCTAAGCATGTGTCACAGCCAGAGAAAAGGCCTGAGTACAAGAGATGCAGAGTCTTGTTCCTGGAACAGTAAGGAGGATACTACCAGTGGATCAAAAAGTAACTTAAAAAAGGAAAGAGGTTTAACTTGTAATATGAAAGGTAAAAGGTGGGATGGGCTATAAAGGGTTTTGAATGCCAAACAGTGAGTATTCCATTTGATCCTGAAGGTGACAAGGAGCCACTGAATTTTGTTCAGTAGGTGAGTCACATAATCAGACCTGCAATTTTAAAAGATTACTGAGTGGAAGATGACAAGACTATTAAGGAAAAGGTGATCAAAAGTGTCAAAGACTACAGAAAAGTCCAAAAGAATGAGGATTGAGAAAAACCGATAAGGATTCCCACTAGATTTGGCAATTGGGAGAGCACTGGTTACCTCAGAGAAAGCAGTTTCAGTTGAAGGATGAGGTTGGAAGCAAGATTGTAAGTAAGACAAGGGCAATGGGTGAAAATGCAGCCAGTGCTGGAATGAGTGGCCAGAGTGACCATGTTTTCAATGAGGATTCAGGTCTGGATAATAGCCAGGAGATGGAAGGAGTGGGAGATGTAATTTATGAAGGTGAGTTTTTTGCCTACGGAAAGGGTATTCCAGAAGATGCTGTGGATGGGCTAGATTATTTTTGTCTTTGGGTTGGGGAGGGGGTGGTTTAAGAGGGAGGAAGATAAGGAATTAGATGTTGGAGGATGGAGAATAGGAAATGGCTGATGATTTATAGTTTTAGACTGGAATCTGTAGGGTATGACCAGGGCTGTGTTAATTATTAAGTGGAGGCACCTCTCCTCTTCCTTCCAAAATCTAGAGATCAAGCAGGAGACAGCTATATTAAGAGATGGGACTAGCAGGAAGTGGAAGTTCCTGCTCTCCACAGACTTTCCTCTTTCTTTACTCTCAGGGGATAGGCAGCAAGAGATGAAAGGCATTATTAGAAGCCTCAGGTCACATCAGAGATCAGGTGGCAGTTCAGGTGGGTTGGCAGGAGATGGAAGTTGAATTGCAGAGGGAGAGATGGAACCCAAATTGATGCCAACGGAAAGTTCACTGGATTGTGCTGTCTTTTCTTTTTCTCTGTGTAGCAGATGATGGAAAATAGTTGGTCATGTGGAAGTTCTTTCCTCTGGAGGCTGGAGATCAGGTGGTACAAAAGGATGTGGAAGTTGCGCTCAAACCTTTCCTCTTCCTCTACTCAGCAAGAGATGGAACCCATAGACCAGAACCTAAAAGTAACCAGATGTTACACTCATTCAGAACTTAAACTATTTTGGAAAGTCTGAAAGAGAAGGAATAGAATGAACAACATTGCCTCATAAAACTATAAGCAGTGGACCTAAAATAAAATTTAATGAAAGCTTAATGAGAGTTCCAATGAAAGAAAATCATCCTGAGGGCATTTAAGGATCATACTGAAGGAGGTCCACAAAGAGATGAAAAATGTAAAATGTCAATAAAAAATTTTAAAACAAATTCTTTTTCACCACCAACAAGTAGAGAGTCCACATTTGAACTCTTGTCTTACATTCTCAGATTTGCTATGTAAGGGAGTAGTAATGCTAATAAAGAAAACCAAGAACGGAAAACCAGCTAGACAAACTCCAACTCTGCTATGTGATCTTGAGCAAGTTACCTGACCTCTCTGAAGCTCAGTTTCTTTATTTGTAAAATAAAAGGGTTGAGCAGGGTGGCTTCTTAGGTCTTTATCAGCTCTCAATCTATGATCCTATAATCTTATGTTCCATTGTGCTTGGTATTTGGGATACAAAGAAAAAAATGAAAGAATATCTCTATTCTAGAAACTTACCTTCTATTGGGAGGAGCTATACAAATATAAACAAAGACAAAATAAACTGTGATTTTTGAAAAAAAAAACTAACAAATGTGGTATCTGGAATAGTCTCACATAGGAGATAATATTTGAGTTGAGCATTTATTGCTATTAAAGTTTCCAAGAGATTTCCAATAAAGAGATGAAACATCCTAGGCAAGGAAAATACTCTCTGTAAGGACATGTAATCAGGAAATGGAATGTCATATATAGAGAACAAATCAAACATAGCTGAACCACAGATCATTTAAGAGAGAGTAATGTGCAGTGACTAATTTTGAGGTTTAAAATCTCAGTAAGACTCCATAAGCATCTGTGAACTCAACAATGAAGTAAGGAGTTCCACATAAAAGATCACTTTACAACTTGACTTACATCATCTTGTCTAAAGCACTGCTATAAACTTTATAATGTTCTAAGACATAAGCAACATCTGCACATTCTCATTTTTAAAAATGCTTGGGTTTCTGTGACATTGGAATTCTTCCTCTTCTTAGTCATTTTACTGCCTTTACTACTTCATGTTGCTTTGACCAGATGATTTCAACATTTTGTTTGTTGCTGTTCACAAAATCATAACTATTTTTGTAGATAGTGAATTTTTGCTTTTTTGTTTACTTCATACTAGTTGATTTTTAACATTTAATTATTTTATTTTTCTCCATTATGTATAAGCAAATTTTTTTAACATTCATTTTTTAAAATTTTAAGATCTTTACTTAAAGTTTTGAGCTCCAAATTCTATCATTGTTTCTCTTTCTCCCTCCTTCCTGAGATGGTAAGCACTCAGATTAGGTTATGCATGTTCAATTACGTAAAACATTTCAACATTAGTCATGTTGTACAAGAAGACCATAATAAAAAGGGGAAAAATGAAAGAAAGTGAAAATCACACATTTCAGTCTGTATTCAATCAATATCAGTTCTGGAGGTGGATAGCATGGTTCATCATTGTTTTGAGATTATCCTGGCTCATTGCATTGTTAAGAATAGCTAAATCATTCATAATTCTTCATCAAACAATATTGTTACTATGTAAAATGTTCTGGTTTTATTCACTTTGTTATTCATCAGTTCATGTAAGTTTCTCCAGGTTTTTCTGAAATCATCATGCTTGTCATTTCTTGTAGCACAATAATATTCCACTACAATCATATACCAAAACTTGTTTAGCTATTCCCTAATTGATCCCTTTGTTTTTCAAGTCTTCATCACTACAAAATGAACTGCTATGAATAGTGTTGTACAGGTAGGTCTTTTTGCCTTTTTTAAATGTCTTTTGCATATAGACCTAACATTAGTATTGCTGGATCAAAGTGTATGCACAATTTTATAACCCTTTGGACATAGTTCCAAATTGCTCTCCACAGTGATCAGATCAGTTCACAACTCCACCAACAGTGCATTGGTGTCCCAGTTTTCCCACATACCCTCCAACATAGAACATTTTCCTTTTTTATCATATTAGCCACTCTGATAGGTGTGAGGGGGTACCTCAGAGCTAGTTTAATTTGTATTTCACTGATCAAGAGTGACTTCAAGCATTTTTTTCTTATGACTATAGATAGTTTTCATTTCTTTGTTTGAATACTACTTATTCATATAATTTGACCAGATGGATTCAAAGGTGAATTCTACCATGCATTTATAGAACACTTAATCCCAATACCATATAAAAGTATTTGGAAAAATAAGTGAAGTCCTACCAAATTCCTTTCATGACATAAATATGGTGCTGATACCCAAATGAGGAAGAGCCAAAACAGAGAAAGAAAATTACAGATGAATTATCCTAATAAATATTGATGCAAATTTTTAAAAATAAAATACTAGCAAAAAGATTACAGCAATATATCATAAGGATCATATACTATGACCAAGTGGGATTTATAGTAGGACTGCAATGCTGGTTCAATATCAAGAAAACTATCAGGATAATTGACCATGTCAATAACAAAATCACTAGAAATTATATCATTATCTCAATATATGCAGAAAAAGGCTTTGACAAAATACATCACCCATTCCTATTAAGCATATTAACATAGAAATAGATGGATCTTACCTTAAAATGATAAGTAATATTTATTTAAAACCATCAGCAAACATTATCTGTACTGGGGATAAGCTAAAATCTTCCCAGTAGAGTCTGGGGTGAAGCAAGGATGCCTATTATCACTTCAATTATTTAATATCCTACTACAAATGTTAGTGATAGCAATGAGGAGGAAAAGAAATTAAAGTAATTAGAATAGGCAATGGGGAAACAAAACTATCACTTTTTGCAGCTGATATGATGTTATACTTAGAAAATCCTAGAGAATGAACTAAAAAACTACTTGAAGTTATTAACAACTTTAGCAAAGTTGCAGGATACAAAATAAACCAAACAAATTACCACAATTCCTATATTTTACCAACAAAGTCTAGCAACAAGAGATAGAAAGAGAAATCCCATTTAAAGTAACTGTAGACAATGTAAAATATTTGGGAGTCTGCCTGACAAGACAAATTCAAAAACTATAGGAATACAACTATAAAACACTTTTCACACAAAGTCATCTGAACAATTGGTTCATGGTTAGGCTCATCTTTAGACTAAGCCAATATAATAAAATGGCAATTCTACCTAAATCATTCTATTTATTCAGTGCCATAACAATCAAATTATCAAAAAAAATATTTTATAGAGCTAAAAAAATTAAGAAAATTCATCTGGAAGAACAAAACCTCAAGGATATAAAGAAAATCAATGGAAAAATATGAAAGAAGATGGCTTAGCCATATTAGATTTCAAACTGTTGTAAAGCAGTAATTATCAAAACAGTCTGGTACTAGCTAAGAAAAAGAGTGGTACAAAGAAAGGTACAAAATATATTATAGTAAATGCCCATAGTAATCTAATAGATGATAATGCCAAAGATCTTAGTTTTTGGAACAAAAGCTGATTATTTGACAAAAACCTGCTGCAAAACTGAAAAAAACACTGTGGCAGAAACTGGGTAATATCTCATGCCATATACCAAGATAAGGGTCAAAATGGGAACATGATTTACACATAAAGGGTGGCACCATAAACAAATTAAGAGAACATGGAATAGTTTATCTGTCAGATTTATGGACAAGGAAAAATTTGGAAACAAAGAAGATATGGAGAGCTTTAAAAATGTAAAATAGATAATTTTGGCTATACAAAATTTAAAAGTTGTTGCACAAACAAAAACCAGTGCAAACCAAAATGATAAAGAATGCAGAAAGTTGGGGTGAGGGGGAAATTTGCAACAAGTATTTCTGATAACGTCCTCATTTTTCAAATCTTTAAAGAACTGATTCAACTTTATAACATTTGTTTTTTTAAAATTTTGTATTCCATATTCTTTCCCTCCATCCTTTTTCTCTCCTGTCTTTGGAAAGACTATCAATTTAACTTAGATTATACATGTTCACTTGAATAAAACATTTTCTTATTAGCCACATTGCAAAAGAAAGCTCAGACAGAAGAAATATAAAGAATATTTACAAAAACATGTGCTTCAATTTGCACTTAGAATTCATCAGTTCTATCTCTGTAGAGGGGTAGCATTTTTCATTGTTGTTCCTTTAGAATTGTCTTGGATCATTGCCTTGATCATAGCAGCTAAATCTTTCACAGCTCATCATTCTTAAAGTATTGCTGTTATTATGCACAATGTTCTCTTGGTTTTGCTCACTTCACTTTATATCAGTCCATATATATCTTCCTATGTTTTTCTAAAGCCCTCTTACTCATCACTTCTTATAGCACCATAGTATTCCATTACAATACAGCACAACTTGTTCAGCCATTCCCCAATTGATGGGAATCCCCTCAATTTCTAATTCTTAGCCACCACAAAAAAGAGCTTCTAGAAATATTTTTGTACATATAAGTCCTTTTCTTTTTCTTTGATATCTTGGGGTACAGATCTAGTAGTAGTATTACTGGATCAAAATGTAGATATGGTTTTATAGTCCTTTGGGTGTAGTTTCAGAATTGAATCAGTTCACAATTCTACCAATAGTGCATTATTGTCCCAATTTTTCCTACAACTTTTGTTATTTTCTTTTTCTGTCAGTGTTAATTAATCTGATAGAAATTTGCGTTTCTTTAACCAATTTAGAGCATTTTTTCATAAGCCTATAGCTTTGATTTTTTCTTCTGAAAACTTTGTCTTTTTTGGCCATTTATCCATCAGGAAATGCCTTGTATTCTTATGAATTTGACTCAGTTCTCTATATATTTGAGAAATGAGGCCTTTATCAGAGAAACTGGCTATAATTTCCTCCAATTTCCTGCTTTCCTTCTAATTGGTTGCATTGGTTTTGGTTGTACAAACCTTTTTAATTTTGTGTAAGCAAAATTATCCATTTTACTACCTGCTATACTCTCCATTTCTTGTTTGATATGCTAGTTGAAGTTAAGCAAAATTGTGAGGGAGGTAGATTGCTTTTGGAATAGTTTCTCAACCTAGTTTGACCTCTCTTCTTCTTTACCTTTATATAATGAAAGATTTACTAGAGGATCACGATATGATCTCTTTTGTATGCTTTTTAAAACTATATTTCATTATATGTTCTTCAGATCAAAAGCATTTTTTCTACTTTGAAAATCTAAAATGGAAAATCAAATTTGGCCTTGGTGCTGTCATGTTCATGCTCTATCCAGTACCACATCCTTATCCTAATAAATAGTTCACATTTATGGAGAACTTTCAGATTTACAAAGTACTTTTAAAATGCTGGAATTTTTTTACTACACAGAAATTTTGAATTCAGAAAAGCAAAATGCCACTCTAAAGGCCCTCTTCCATCAAGGTATCTCCCATGCATAAATCAAAATTATACAAAATTCCTTGAAAGATATAAAATAAAAAAAAAATCTGATCATTCATATTAGGTAAAGCATAAAACATAAAAACATGTGCTTACCAAACTCCTTTAGCACAGTAATCAAGGATATCCACTACAGAACTCAAGTTGAAGAAGGATTCCTTCAGTTTCCAGACTCTCCTGTTTTGTACATGGCATTGTGATGACTGCATAAAGCATGAGAAGTAGTAGAGCATGCTGGACAAGACCCATCACTATTCAAAAGAATTTGACAACCATTCATACAAGAAAAATCAAGTGGATAAAGAATATTTGTTTTTGCTTGGTCCTTTCAGTCATGTTCTACTCTTTGTGACACCATTTGGGGTTTTCTCGCAAAGATACGGCAGTGGTTTGTCATTTCCTCCTCCAACTCATTTTAGAGATGAGAAAATTGAGGCAAACAAGGTTAAGAGACTTTCCCAGAATCACACAACTAATAAATATTTGGGCTGGATTTAAACTCAGGTCTTCATGACTCCAGGCATGTAGCTCTACACACTGTGCCACCTAGCTGACCTGAAAGAATACCTATTGACATACAATTTAATTAGTAACCTCTGTAGGTTGCCTATAAATAAATGTATCTCAGATAAACATGAAAAATGGACAGTTAGTTGAAACCAGAATTAAATGAAAAGGGGAAAAGTAGGAAAACAAAGAGAAGAAAGGGGAAGAGGACAAGGAAGAGAAGGAGGAGGCTAGATTGTCTACAGGAAATTGTAAAATTCTTTTAATAACCTCAAACATCCCTGAAACAAAGCCACTCCCCCCTTTTTAATACCAGTTTTTTACCCCAGGATAACAGAATTTAAGTGCTGAGAGCAACTTCAAGGACCATATAATTAATTGATACACGACATAATCCCCATTATATTAAATCTAATCCCTCCTACACAATACAATCCTTCAGACACTTGAACAAAGCTATCTTCTTCCCTCTGAGTCTTCTTTCCTCTAAGTTAAACATGCCAAATCCCTTCAAACAATCCTCACGTCTCATTCACTCACCTTTGATTGCTTTCCTCCATACATTTTCCAGTTTGTTTCTGTCCTTACACAGTGGTGCCCAGAACTAAACACAATACTGCAGAGAAAGAATATGATGATTTTATTACTTCATTCTTCCTGTAAATTATCACCCAACTAAAATACTTAGGATCACAGCAATTTGACTCATATTGAGTTTATAGACCACTAAAACCCCCAAAGTCAGTCATGTAATCAACAAGATGGAGGAACAGATACTTTCCCTGGTTCTGCTAGCCTCTCAGAAACTATATGTGAAAGACAAAGTTATTTTAGCTCTTTCCATGATGTAAGTTATTCAGAATCTCAAAGAGGTCATTAATATTAATAATAATACTAATAACAAAAACCCCATAAACTGATATCAACAATGAGCTCGACATCCCACAGAAAGTGGTTGCACTATATGACCAAAGGATCCAGTACCGGCTCTCATAATAAAACCCAACCCTACACTTCAGTCCTCCTGCCTTCTCTCCATTGTCATGCACATCGTAGCTTCAGTCTGGCTGTTCCCTAAGCCTAGAAAACTCTCTTTCCCCTGCTCTGACTGTTGACCTTTCTGACTTCCTTTAAGTCCCAGTTAAAAACTCACTTTCTAGAGGAAACCTTCCCCAATCCCTCTTTCTTTCACTTTTTTTTTGAATCTCCAAAACATTTGGGTTTTAAAAAATTAATTTATTTTATTCTTAAATACTAAAACTTAAATAAAGAATAAGAAAAGTAAAAAAGCATTGCCATGTGCATAGCAGAATGTGAGAGGATTCAAAATATACAAAAATAAATTTCAGTTTCAAGAAAGACTATAAATAAATACCATACATTGTGTTGAGAGCTGTCCATTTTCACTTCCTTGTAAGTTTTCTTTTGTTCTCTGATGTGTACTTTTTAATTTGTTTCTTTTCCTTTACTTCCTTCCTCCCTCTCCCAATAAGGCTACAACTAAAGCATATACATCCCCACACATCCTCCCCACACTTGTAAATAAATATATATGTACATGTGTATACATGTGTATACACATACATACATATACTCACACATATACTTATATATCTATAATAATATGATCACACATTAATATGCATCTATGTAAGACTGTACTATACTTGTCTGTCCTCTGCTTCTCTGAGGATGGATAATATCTTCCTTCCTAAGTCCACCAACTCATCCTTTTCTGCCCCACAGCAATATTCTACTCTTATAGTGCTTGGTTATTTTAAATAGTCTGAAACAATATTGATTAATATAGTTGACATATAGTGTAGTTTCCCTATTTTTCCCTTTTGTTTGAATCTGTTTTAGTTTTAACTTTGTCTGAGATCATGACTACCTCTGCTTTTATTTTCCCTAATAATTTCTGCTCCTGATCTTTATTTTATCTTTCTGTGTATCTCTTATTTCCTATCTCTCCTACCTCCTTTACTTTCCTTCTACCACCACCTTGACTTCCTATTACTTAACCTGACCCCCCTCCAAAGGTCCCTCCCATATCCCCACCCCACCCTTTTCCCTTACCCTCTCGTTTCTGTAGAAATTTAGAGGACTTTTATAGCCTTCCAAATATATGTTATTCCTTCTTTATCCCATTCCTGTTCATCTAGACACCCCTCTATCTCCCTCATTCTATTTTCTCACCTTCTTATTTCTTTATAAATTTAGAAGACTTTTATTCCCTTCTAAATGTATATGTTGCCCAATGTCTCTTAATTCCAGTACTTTCCCTGTTAATTATTTCTCATTTAGTCTGTATATAGTTTGCTCTGTGTGAATGTATATGACGAAATATATGTGTATCACTTTATGTACATGTACAAATATGTGTGTGTTGTTAACTTCCCCATTTGATTATGAGTTCCTTGAGGGCAGGGTTGTTTTTTCTTCTTTTTGTCTCCTCAGTACTTATTACCTATAATAGCTGCTAAATAAATGTTTATTGAATGATTGTAGAAATTTGCTTGGGCCTTAGCAGTCAGCAATGCAGCAATGCTATAGGTGCAGAAATTTTCATAGGGGAGTTGGACAGCAGTCTATGCTACAAAAGATCTATGCCACAGATGATAGAGGGATAAGGATAGGTGTGAAATAGAGCTCAAGACCACACCACATACCCTTCCTTCCAGATGGTGACGTTGTGTTGAGTGTGATCTAGGGGATTTGGTGCTTGTAAGAACACTTTTTACCTTGGAAGGTAGGGAGTTAGAACTCCTTGGGGCAACTGACACTTGAGGTCTTAGGAGGGCTTGGACTGAGGAAGATGATTTTGAGGAAAATGGGGAAAAGAAGATAATCAGAGGGAATATATAAATCAATGATGGCCTAACTGGGACATGGGGAGGAAGATTCTTACCATGGGAAATTGTCTTTTTTGTCACCTGCAGGAATAATCTTGTGGGATTAAAGCACAATGGAAAAGAAGAATTCAAAAGGCAACTCAAAAAAGCAGTAACAGAAGCTGCCTAGAGAGCCCAGAATGGAAACTGTGGAAGTGTTGCTGATTCCATGGGGAATATAGAGAATAGAAGTGGGAGTCAAGAATTCCCGTAGGAGTCTGATCAGAGGATGAGCGTCTAGGGTAGACAGAAAGAAAAGATGGAAAACGAAAAAAGTGGAAGTAAGTAATACACAGGTCTAGTTGAAGAGGAATAGGGGAAGGAGGAATCTACTTGACTGAAAAAGTGAAAGGAAGGGTGTGCAAGGGAATTGTGTGCATGTGTTTGTCCTTCGTTGCTAAAGAAGACTATGCCATCAGAGAAATGATGACATGATTTGCACTTGACTTTGTTTTGAGTGAGGGAGGGCTGTGCAGGTCATCAGCCTCACTTCTCCTCCAGAGCCATCTGAACCCAGTGACCAGATATTCATCAGGATGACTGGAGATGACCCAGGATGAGGTAATTGGGGTTAAGTGACTTGTCCAAGGTCACACAGCTAGTATATGTCAGGTGTCTGAGGTGAGATTTGAACTCAGATCCTCCTGACTCCTGCACTGTTGCTTTATCCACTGCACCACTTAGCTGCAAGGGAATTAATAACCAGATGAAAGCAGGAAAGATAAAGGAACTAATAAGCAAAGTACAAAAGGAAATGATTGACTAATGAGAGGGGAGAATCAGGGGTGAGAGAAAGAGAGCCAGCGAGAATGATAATACCTTTTTAAAAATTAAACTAAAGTAACTGAAGGACCATAGTCTTGTGTTTACAGCAGAAGAGGGAAAAATAATTATTTAAAAAAGAATATTAGAGACAAATGGAGGAATATATAAAAATAACAACTTTAGATGTGAAGTGATTAAATAATCCAATAAAAACAAAAAAGTGATATTAAATTAAAAAAACATAAAAACCTATAATAGGCTGCTTATAAGAAGCACATTTAAAAAGGAAAAAAACATACAAAACAAAACTAGATGGGAAAAAATTACCATACATCAAAACAGCATTTGCGATCATGCTATCTAGCAAAGCAAAAGCAAACATTCATAAAATGAAAAGGAATAAACAAGAGCTACATTATAGTGAAAGGAACTATAGGCAACAAAGTATATCAGTAATACAATTATATACTATAAATGTGTTAATGCCCAAATGCATGCAGGAAATATTAATTGAGCTACAAGAAAACATAGGCAGTAACACATCAATGACAGGAGACTTCAATATTCTTCTCTGTTTTATATTAGTCTAACAAGAATTTTTCTTACAAAATAGGAAAAATATGGAACTGAACAAATTACTAGAGAAGGTAGAGTTAAAAGACTTTTGGCATCTTCTTGAAAGGACTGCAAAGGAATATACATATTTCTCAGCATCACATGGAAGCTTTACAAAATTTGACGATGAATTAGGGTATAGAAATATTGTGAACAATGTAAAATGGCAAAAATAATTAATACATCCTTCACAGAGCATAATTCAATAAAAACAGTCGTTGGTTCAGAGACCATGGACAAAAAAACTAGATCTCAATTGAGACTTAATAAAACCCTAAATAATGAGTGAGTTAAAGAAGAATTCATTACAATTGATAAGTATGTGAAAGAAAATCACAATAATGAAACAACATACAAAATTTCTGCCATATAACTGAAGCAGTCCTTAGGCAGGATAATTACGCCCTTAAAATATACATTGACCAAATAGCAAAAGAGAGGACTGACAAAAAAGACTGTTCATTTAAAAATTAAGCACTTAAACACAAAACAGAAGATTTTAAAGGGTATGTGAGAAATAGATAAATTGGGGAAAAACAGGAATGACAAAACTAACAAGTGTTTCTTTGAAAAGACAAAATCATTAATTTTTAGCTAATCTGATTAAAAAGAACACAGAAAACCATATCAATAGCAAAGAAAAAAACAAGTTAAAATCACAACAAAACCAGAAGAAATAAAAATAGTTATCTGAACACATTGTGCTCAAGTATATGCTGACAAAACTGAGAACACAAAAAAAAGAGAAATGTCTTCAAAAATATAAAATAGCCAAACTATAAGAGATCTTAAATAATCTAATCTCAGAAAATGAAATAGATCTAGCCTAAAGGAACAATGGGGGGAGAAGGGGGGAGGGATTGAGGGCAGAGGACTCCTTGTCCTGGTGAATTAACAGGAAAATTCCATCAAATTTTAAAGAATAATTAGTAGCAGATACTTCAAATATTATTCACAAAAATTGAACAAGAAATCCATAACCCTGTTATTAGACAAATATAGTCCTATTATCCAGGGAAGAATAAGACAGAAGGAAAACTATAGAATAAGATTATTAATGAATATTGACTCAAAAATTTTAAACAAAAGTCCTGTCAGATTGCATCAATCTGTCCAAAAAATAATTCATTATGACCAAGTGGGATTTCAGTGGGGGATGCAAAGATGGTTCAACATTAAGAAAGCAATTAATATAATTAATCAAATTATAAATCAAAACATCCACACCTTGACAAATTATTTATTTGAGCTAAAAATAAAATCTAAAAAGTATTAGCATAGACCTGTTTTAATATCATAAAAACAACTATCTAAAATCTACATTAATTATTGGTAAACAGGAGTGAAACAAGGATGCCCACTTTTATTTGATATAGTTCTGAAAAAGTTAGAAAAGCAATAGGACAAAAGAAAGAATTAAAGGCATAAAGATTGGTGAAGAAAGACAAAACTATCCCTATTTGCTGATGGCATAATGATATACATCAAATATCCTAGGGAATCAGCAAGAAAATACCAATTGAGACAATAGTTTCAGCAAAGTTGCAGACTACAAAATAAACCCTTAAAAATTCAATATAGAGTAATAAGAAAACTCAAGAAGGAATAATAGAAATGAAAACAGCATTTCCACATGACTCCAAAATTCATGAAGTATCTTGAGACTTAGGTAGATTCAGTTATCAAAAGCTCCTTAAAGAGATAAAAAGCAGCTTAAATAGCTAGAAGATACTCAGTGCTCATTTCTTGGTTATGCCAACCACTACCAATGCTAATTTGTCATGCCATACCAATCTAATTACCAATGGAAAACTTTATAGATCTTGATAAACTAATAATAATATTCATTTGGAAAAACAAAAACTAGAATGTCAGGGGAAATGATATAAAAAGTAGGGATAAAGCAGGCATAGAACTTCCAGACCTCAAACTACATTTTAAAGCAGCTGTCATCCAAACCATCTGGTATAGGTTAAAAGAGAGACACATCAATGGCACAGATGAGATAAGTGAGAATCAGAAACAATGAAACTCAATAACCAAGTGCTTAATAAAGTGAAAAACATAAAACTCCTTACATGATTAAAAAAAAAAAAGAACTGCCAGGAAAACTGGAAACAGTCTGGTAGAAATTAGTTTTAGACCAACATCTTACACCATGTTCCATAATACATGTTAAATAGATATATGTCCTTAATTATTAATGATTCATGAGCATAAAAATTAGAAGAGAAGCAGACTATATATCTCTCATTGATGAATTCTGTTTTGTTTTTCATCTGTGGAATAAAACAAACATGTCAGTAACATAGTTTAATAAAAAAGATGATCGCACATAAAACTGCAAGTCTATTATGTACAGTTTGCTATTCCTTTTAAATATATAATAAGGTTATCGTGTAAATTTCTTTTTCTCCTCCTCCCTCCACCCTGCCCTAGAAATGGTTATCATTAGAAAAAAATATGTATGAATGTGTGTATATGTATATATGTACACATATATGTATATTCTATCAGTTCTTTCTCTGAGTACAGATCACATCTTCCTTCATATATCCTTTGTAGTTAATTTGGGTATTTATAAT
Organism: Notamacropus eugenii; assembly: GCF_028372415.1. Taxonomy (NCBI): domain Eukaryota; kingdom Metazoa; phylum Chordata; class Mammalia; order Diprotodontia; family Macropodidae; genus Notamacropus; species Notamacropus eugenii. Next base: position 255,679,401 of record NC_092876.1, on the reverse strand, counting down.
ATCTAAAATGACTTATTCGCTTAAAGTTTTTCTTAAAACAATATTGCTTTTACTGTATACAATATTCTCCTGGTTCTGCTCATTTCACTCATTATTATTTCATGCAAGTCTATCCACGTTTTTCTAAGATCATCGAACTCATCATTTCTTATAGCAAAGTAGTATTCCATCGCAATCATTTACCACAACTTGGCCAGTCATTCTCCATTTGACAGACATTCCCACAATTTCCAGTTTTTTGCCACCACAAAGAGAGCAGATATAAATATTTTAGAACACATTCATTTCCTTTTCCCCTAATCATCTTTAGAAACAGACCAAATAATGGTATTGCTGAGTCAAAAGGTATAGACATTTTAATAACTCTGTGTATAATTCCAGATTGTTTTCCAAATGGTTGGATCAGTTCACAATTCTACCAGTAATGAATCAGTGTCCCACTTTTTCTACATCCCTCCAACATTTGTCACTTTCCCTTTCAATCATTTTAGCTAATCTGATAGGCATAAAATGATATCTCAAGATTATTTTAATTTGCATTTCTCTAATCAATGATTTAGATTTTTTAGTCTTTAAATTGTTTTCATTTCTTTATCAAAACCTCCTGCTCAAGTTCTTTGACCATTGGTCAGTTGGGTAAAGACTTGTATTTTTATAGACTTGCTTGACAAAGTTCTTTATATATTTGAGATGAGACCTTTATCAGAGAAAGTATCTATTAAAATTTTTGCAATTTTCTACTTTCCTTCTGATCTTGGCTACATTTGTTTCATCTATTCAGAAACAGATGTATTCTTAAGTGAGAATAAGAGGCAATCACAAAGATAAAATGTAAAACTTTGATTACGTGAAACTTAAAAACTTTTGGACAGATAAAATTGATTCATGTAACCTAAGAAGGAAAGTGTTTGAATGGAGGAAAATATTTGTATCAAATTTCTTTGATAAGAGTTTTTATCTATGATATGGCAAAGAGTCATTCCCCAAAATATTAATGGTCAAAGATTATGAACAAACACTTCTCAAAAGAGTTGTAAATTATTCACAAACATGAATGAATGTTGCAAATTACTAATACTAAAAGAAATGCAAATCAAAGCAACCCTGCGGTTTCACTTTAATAACCTAAAAATTGACAAAGATGACCAAAAAAAGCAATAGCCAATGTTGAAAGAGTTGTGGCATAATAGACACACTAATGCATTGTTGGTGGTGAAAACATTTTACAAAACAATTCAGAATCATGTAAATAATGTAATTAGACTGTATGTACTTTTTGAGACTCCCTTGCTGAACTTACATCTCAAGGAAGTTATCAATAAAAAAAAGTCCTCACATATATCAAAGTATTTATAACAGTGCTTATTGTGTTGCCAAAGAATTAGATACAAAAAGATGCCCATTGATTGAAAATATCTAAACAAAATGTGGTACATGTATGTAATGAAATATTATTGTATTTTAAGAAATTACATCAGTGATGAATACAGAGAAACATGGGGAAAACTTACATAAATTGATGCAGAGTTAAGTAAGCAGATCCAAGAAAACAATATGCACAATAACTCCAGTAACAAAAATAGAACCTTAAACCAAAAATAAAAAGTGAATGTAATAAAATTTTAATAATTAAGTATGACTGAAGTGAGGATATATGAGAAGACACAACCAACACATCCCTTTGTTGTAGTGGGAGGTCCACATTTGTTACATATTGCACACATTTTCAGACTTTTTTCCATATAACAATCTATTGCTCTGATTTTTTGCTCTTCAAAAAATGTACTATTTTTTAATATGCCTGGATCTCTGGTGGGGGGAGGAAGTTTTGAGGGGAAAATGGAGCAGGATAGTAGTGATAAGTAGGATGATTTAAGAAAGAGAAGACATCAATAAAAATTAGTTTAAAAATAATATACTTTTCTTAAAAGAGAGCTTGGACTACAATATTTAAAAAGGAGTAAGAGTCAACAAGCATTTATTCAGTGACTACTATGTGACATACACTGTATTAAGCCCTGGGGATGAAGAGAAAGGTATAGGGCAGTCCCCTGTCCTGAAGTTGTTCATAAACTAATGGAAGAAACAACATATAAAAAAGAAGCTGAAAAGGCAGGGGGTGGGGTTCCTGATAAGGGGACATGATGAAGTCATACTACTATGCCTCAAAGTGATCCAAGGTGCTGTGAGTTTCTGAGTTGATTTCATCTTATAGAATGATGAGTTCCTGGAAATACTGAATGAAGTCCAGGAAAGCAATAAGGTGGTCAAAAGAAAAATAGATAGGCTTACAACCAAGAATGACTTACTCTGCAAAAATGAGTATAATTCTATAGGGGAATAAAAAAAGATCTTTAATGGGATAGAAAATTGTAAAATATTTGATGAAAAGACCATAGTTGACTAAGAACTTTGAAATACAAATGCAAGAATCCAGAAAAACCAAGAAACCACAAACCTACTTAGGTAAATGCAAGACAATACATATGATGTTATTATTTAGGTGTTCTAATAGAGGAAGGAGTGGTCACCCTTTGGAACCTTAATGTATCTAAAGGGTATTAAATAAGGAAAGCAGAGGTCTTAGAGGTTGTTTAGTTCTACTTTAAAGATGTGAAGAGGACAAAGGGAAGGGAGACTGAGGAGAAAGACACTAATAGTATAAGGGGAAAGAAGGGTTGGAACTTACTATTTCTCATAATTTGAATACCTGAGAAAAAGAGCATAAAAATATAGAGAAGGTGGGAAGTGGACCTCAGAAGATTCTCACTCTCATCTGAAATGAACAAAGGAAGGACAGATATGTTCTTGTCCACATGCATTCATAGACATTTTGGTGAGGAAATATATCGAACTTAGCAAGAAAAAAAGTAGAGATAGAGAGGGGAGAGTTCAGAGAGAAGATGGTATTGTGGATGGCATAGTCTCAAGCAAAACAAACGCTGATACTGAAAGGACTAAAAGGGGAAATGGACAAGAGTTACACAATATTGGGCATGACTCAATGGGTTGCAATCTGTAATGCTGGAGGATTATTTATGTGGATAAGATAATAGGATTCATTTGAGTTTTAAATATATGAGTTTTCCTCACAATAATTCAGTATAATAAGAGATATGGAAGCCTTTTCATCATCATTTAGTTGCTGCTCATTCTTCATTTTCAAAGAGCACCAATGACACCGTGATGAAATGGGTGATGTCTTGACTTGCACATGAATTGGATTTAAGTGAGACAGAATCTGGCAAAGTCATCCTCTTCACTCTCTCCTCCAGAATCATCAATGTCCAATGGCAGGACAAAAGTCAAGACCCATGGCCCAAGACGATGTTGGTGTCTTCAATGTCTGACTAAGCTCTAAGTGTTCCACAGCTCCGCCTTCAGCCACCTTCATGACCATTGGAACAAATTGTTTTCATCTACCCATTTCATCAGGGGAAGTTTTTACATGCTTGGGGACTGTTCAGTTATTCTCAATCTGGCTTAGTCTGTCTACCAATATGGTTTTACCAGGATATGGCTGCTATAGCTTCCTGGAGCCATATCTGAGAGATGGGTGACAAATGGGGACCAAAAGTAGATAAGTAACATGAAAAGGGCTCAGTAAGTCCTTACTCTAGAGGTGCTACTCCTCCCTGGGCACTTTGTACACCCTTTTAACTTCAATAGACAATTTAAGTAGCATTTATCTGCTTTGCACTATCTTCCATTGTTTTTAAATAATATTTTATCTATTTTATATATTTATACTCTGATTTTTTATTTGCCTTTATAGATGTTATATGGTTATTATGTTTCTTTCCTTACATGTATGGAAGAGCAGTGTTGTTTTATCTCTAAAAGATGATTGGATCAGTCTTTGTCCTAGAATAGAAGAGTTAGGCCATAATCCTGACCATCACTAGGTTCTTATTTAACCTTGAACAAAGCACCTGATCTTTGGGAACCTCAATTTTGTCATATATAATGTGAAGGGTTTGACTGGATGGTTTTAAAGGACCCTTTGACTTCTAGAATTCTAAGATTATGTCTTAGAGAAAAGAATTCTGAAGAGCCTAGTGAATTACTAAATTATATAGGATTTCTGTCTGCAGAAGGCTAGGTAGGACCTGTACCACATAGTGTAAATCATCTTACTCCTACCCCCATTAAGAGGTCTCACTCTAAAATCCTGATTGCTTGCTCTTTAACATAGTTTTTCATGATAATTTTGGTTTCTGAAATTTCCAGTTAATTAAAAAGAATTTTTGGATATAGGTGAATATGTAGTTTGACCTACATAATATTCCATTTCCTTACGTGGAAATGAGAAAACATTTGCTATAAAATGTTGGCAGTGGAGGTATAGTAGTAATATCTTAAGACATTTAAAATGAAAGAAAATTCACAGAAGGCTTCAGTAAACACTACTAAATTGGAGTGCATCTGCAAGCTATCTGTACAAAGTTCTTTCCCCTTTCCTCAGCCCACAGTTCAAAGTCTTCCTGTGCCAGATTGTGTACAGTAATAAGGAACATGCTTGTCTCAATTATGTGGTCTGAAAATGGAAAATTTAGTAGAAACCACTTCAGAATAATTAATGTTGGAGTAACAGTTTCTTCTATATTATCCTGGTAAAAATCACACAGAGCATAATTGTAGGTACTTCTATATCAAAAAGATCCCCCTAAAAGTTGGTGGGAATTAAAAGGAGGATAAAATGAAGATGGGAGTGCTGCATTGAAAATCTGGGACCAATTTGTGAAAACAGATGAAAAGAGCTAAATCTTCTCAACAAGGCCAACTGATGAGTAAGAGGAAAGAGGTCTAAAAGTATCTGAAGGGTGTGAACACAAAACAAGGACAGCAAATGTTTAGGGTTATGCAAATACTATGGTAAAATTCAAGGGAAAAAATGAAACACTCAAGCTAAATGCTGGTTTTAATAAAGGCATTCTTGGGCACAGAAAATAGATTGTCCTTGGATGGAAACTCCGTTGCCTGGAATATTCAAACTTAACTAATCAGATATGTCAAATGGAGGGATTGTGCTTTAGCAGCTGGAAGGCATCTCCAGCCTGGTCATGGGGAATAAGACCATGAGGATGACAACTATACTTGGTACCACTTTTTCTTTGCCATTCAAAGCTTGCTCAAATATACTAAAAACTAAAATTTTCTGAAGCACTTAATCTCTGGAAGATGGCTAATCAGTAGTCTATACATGTTCTGCTAAGGAGCCAGAAACACTGACTGTTAGATCAGATTCTCAACCATAGTTTTTAGTCACTGATTTCAATGGGCCTCCTTCCACACCTTACTTGGACCATTCATCCATTTAACATTCAATGGGCATTTTATGGACACCACTGTGCTCAACACATTGGGTTGCATGAGACTACATTGTGACATAGAGGTAACCCTGAAGTCTTAAAGGTTACCTAACACAGCACAAGCTCTGGCAGGCATACCAAAATGAGTATTGAGGTTTTGAGTGTGGACTCTATAATAGAGAATATGTCTGTTGATTGAAGACCAGGTGGGCTAAGTTGAGAGAGGATAATCACTAGGCTGACCTAGGTGATTAAGTTTTTGGGCGTGGTTACTCTCTAACATTATCTATGAAGTTATGAAAGGACTATCTGCTGATTGATATGTGCACCAAGGAAATTATGGATCTTTTGAGTACGGAAGCAATTTTAATTAAGATACCTCTCTTGCCCTAAAGAGATTGTTTGTTTGTTTTTAATAATTTAGTACAAATGTGTGCTCAGCCAAATGAATAGGGATGCATGCATATATGTATAGATAGCTATAATAATATTAGAATAATATAAGTGCAGAAAAGGAATAAAGAGTGCTATAGGATCAGATGAAGGAGGGATGGTTTACAGATATCTTAAGAGGTGCCTTATTTGTCATTTCAATAGTATTTCTGCTGATGCCACAAGCTACCTTGTTTGTGGTTTAATATTCATATTTACCTCACCACTAGGACATCTAGATTGTGCAGTGGAATGAGTGCCGGGCTTGTAATCAGGAATACTCATCTTCCTGAGTTCAAATCTGGCTTCAGCTACTTACTAGCTATGTGCCCCTGGGCAAGTCACTTAACCCAGTTTGCCTCAGTTTCCTGACCTGTAAAATGAGCTCGAGAAAGAAATGGCAAACTACTTCAGTATTATTTTGCTAAGAAAACCCCAAATGGTCACAAGGAGTTGGACACAACTGAAAACAATGGAACTCTAGCCATTTCCTCCAACAAAACCAATCCCAAACCCTGGTTAAATTTCACTGCCTTCTTTGCTCCTGAGTAGCTAAGAAGTGTTGTAGATGGGGCCAATTGGCTCAGTACAGTCCAGAAAGTCTTTTATTTATCTCAAAAGGCCCTCAATATGATTTGAAATCTTTGTTTATCTTTCAGATGCTTCCTGTAGAATTTCACACTAGAGTTATTCCAAGGAAGCTGTATTCAAGGTCCAAACCCCACCTCTGACCCTTTCCCTCTCTGCAGATGACTTTGTGTTTTACTTTTATTAAGATGATCAAACAGAAGATTATTAAACATGAGCTAACTTAGCTTAGCTTCCCGGCTCTCCATCTCAAAACTATTTGGTCTAAATGTTTTTCCTCTTTACTCTAGCTGGGGAGGAGGGAGGGAGGAAAAATACTTTTGCCAAAGTTAATCCTTTCATTCAAGTTCTTGTTCCCATCCTTTCCTATCTCCTCCAGGATCTTACTCCATCATGCTTCTCCTTTGCACTTATAGGTTCAATACCCCCCCTTTCTCAGTGGATTCTTTCCCACTTACCTAAAAGCATGTCTGTATTTTACCTACAATTTTTTTTCTACTTGTAACCTAGAGAAAAACCTTTCACCCAGAAAATTCACTCCACCCCTGGACTTTTCGTTGGACATACCCTTAGCCCCTGCAGCCTCATTCCATTATTGACTGCTTCCTCCCAGAACTGCAATTAAAATAAAAGTCCAGGCCAGCCATGTTTTCATCCCTTTTCAGGCTACACTCCTGACTCATGACTATCTCTACCATCATTGTACCTGAGTACTTTCCCACCTCTCTCATTCCCTAGCTTTTTAGATTCTTAATGTGTGTTGACTTCCCCATTAAAATGTAAACTGCTCATGGGCAGGGACTGTTGTGTCACCACTGAGAACAGTACTTGGAACATAGAAAAGACTTAATAAATGCTTCTTCACTTGCCTATAACTATCACCCTGTCTTTCTCTATTTGGCTTTCACTGACTGACCAACAACAGGCCTCAACTCAAGCCTCACTCGGTCACTGTTTGGGTTTTGATGGCTTAGAGTGAGTGCAAATAGCAATTGTTTCTCTTTTGGCCAGAAACTCTGAATGTCTTTCCCTTCCAAATTGATTTTTTTTTTAACTAGATAAAAGAGACCATTCTTTCCTTCATTTGTTACCTAGCCTTAATCACTTAATGGGTGTTGCCTCAATCAAACTTTGACCTGGGAAAGACCTTAAGCTTAAAAAGGCCAAGGTCCCCCACTGCATCCAGGACCATCTCCAGTTATCCTGATCTATATCTTTCCACTGGACTCCCCATGGCTCCAGAGGAGAGAGTGAGGCTGGTGACTTCGCACAGCCCTCCCTCACTGTAATCCAATTCACTTGGAAGTCATAGCATCACCTTTTTGATGTCATTGGGAAGGACAAACAACAATGACTGTATTCCCACCACTTAGAACAGTACCTGGAACATAGAAAAGAGTTGATAAATGCTTCTTGATTTGACTATAGCTACCATCTTGCCTTTCTTTGGTGTCAATCATCTTGAAAGGGCAGTTTACATATACTTCTTCTTCTACCTTACCATCTGCTTATTAGTAGTCTAAATTTCTTCATTATACTTCTGAAAACTCCCTCTCCCTCCCTCCCTCTCTCTCTTCCTCTACCTATTCCTCTCTCTCTCTCTTTCTCTCTCTCTCTTTGTCTCTCTGTGTATTTGGGTTTATCTCACTGTCTCTCTGTTCTTTGGTATCTCTTTCTATCACTCTGTCTTCTATCTCTTTTTCTCTATCTTTTACTATTTCACTATCTCACTCCCTCTTTCTCTGTCTCTCTCCCTCTCTCTCTGTCTCTCATCCAGCCTACATGCTACTTCACAAATAATCTTAATGAACATCTCTCATCGTTTTATTGGCCCCAATTCAAAAACCATCAATGTTCTCCATTGCCTGTAAACTAATATCTGAAATTGGATCATTATCAATCTGAAATTTGAAACCCTCCATGATTTGTCCACAACCTACATTTTTCAGACTTATGTTGCTTATTCACCTTCACATACCTTTCATTCCAAGTAAGCTTAACTATTTTTCATTACCTAAACTCTTGACGTGTTCTTCTTCCAGTTCTATCTCTTGGAAACCTGCCCAAACTTTAAAGCCCACCTCTGAGCTATCTTTTTGATGAATGTTATCCTGCATTCCTCTAGCTAGAAGGAACCCTTATTCTTAAGTCCCTTATCTTGTACCTCCCTTATTTCCTTTCTTTCAATTCCCAATACCAACAGTTTCATAGAGTGGTCTAGATACTACTCACTTGAACGACTTCAATAGCAGTCTAATCAAAATGAATACAAATATGCCCCATAGCACTTTTAGAAAAGATCTCTCTCTCTCTCTCTCTCTCTCTCTCTCTCTCTCTCTCTCTCTCTGTCTCACACACACACACACACACACACACACACACACACACACACACACACACACAAACTTCCCCAAAGGATGGGAATCACCAGAATAGAATATTAGGGAAACCACAGAATGAGGGAATTCCCCTTTAGCTGGTTAAGTTCCTCCAACAGTCTGGCCCACAATGGGTTGACATACCAGAAAACATATTACTTTCATGTTTATAATTAAATGGGAATGGTTTTTTTCCTCATTTCTCAAGACTGCTGATTATATATTACATAATCAGTTATATATTTCTTCTAACTAGAAACAGATTGCAGCATTTGACAATGCCAAAGATATGATATAATCCATCTACAAAATGGGTCAACACATTCAATTCAGTTGAGCCAGTGTTTTTAATGTATATTTTTTTCAATTATTTATCAACAAATTTTTTTACCTTTTTTTGAGTTGCAAATTCTCTCCTGTCCTCTTGCCCCTCCCCCTCCTTGAGAAAGCAAAGAGTCTTAAATAGATTATACATGTGCAGTCACACAAAATATTTCCATCTAAGCTTTGTTGCAAAAAAACAACAACCCAGAACACACCCTCCAAAATCCCAGGAATAATAAAGAAAACTTTTAAAGTATACTTCCAACTGCATTCAGATGCCATCAGTTCTTTCTCTGTAAGTAGATAGCTATTTTTATCCTAAGTTCTTCAGAATTATCTTAGATGATGGTATCGCTAATTGTTTACAGTTGATCATTGTACAATATTGTACAATCATTGTCAGTATGTACAATGCTTTCCTTGTTCCATTCATTCCAATTTGTGTCAGCTCATGGAAATCCAGGTTTTTCTGAAAGCATCTTGTCATCACTTCTTATAGCAAAATAACATTCCATCTCATATACCACAATTTGAACAAGTATTTTTAAATATCTACTCTGTGCCCCAAATTGAGTTTTGCATATTGAGGTAAACAAAAGAAGTATACGACAAAGTCATTTTCCTGAGGAACTCATTCTTCCATTAATTCTGTGCTAGGAACCATATGTGTTCATCCTTCGTTGCTGCCATCAGAGAAATAATGACATGACTTGCACTTGATTTTGTTTTGAGTGAGGGAGGGCTGTGCAAATAATCAGCCTTACTTCTCTTCCAGAGCAATCTGAATCCATTGACCAAATATTCATCAGGATGACTGCAGATGACCCAGGATGCACTGGGAGACCTTGGCCCCTTTAGGCCAAGGTCCATGCAGGTACTTAGGGTGAGGTAATGCCCATTCATTGAATAGGCCTGTTTAAGAAGTAGTCATGGCACGGCCCCTTTAAAGAGGCAAAGAAAAGAAAGACATCAGGCTGGGAGGGAAACAACAACAGTCATTATTGATAATCACTCTAAAGCCAGGAGGGTCTAGAAGGCAGCCCTTAGGCAGGGGGCAGGGCCCCATGGTGCCTGAGCTTCACAGTGCAGTAGGTTAACATTCAGGTCATCTGTACAAGCAAAGATACCAAAGTAAAAATGTATAGCATTTTCAGGAGTCAGAAATTAGTCCAGTCGCCTTGGAGTGAAAAATCTCTTTATAAGAGTAGTGGTAGATAAAATGGGAATAATAGTCATTCTGGTTTGAGGAGCAGAGCCTTGAATACTACATAAAATAGAATATCCTTATTCTATAGACAATGAAAGCCTCTGGGAAGGGAAGGAAAGAGAGTCAGTGACAAAAATTGTGAACCTGTGTATGATAAAACAAAAGTCCTATTTTGGTGAAAATTAATGCGGCCACAAGGTTCAGGTTGTGGTGGACTGGGTGGGGAGCTGATGGGGGAGGACTAATTTGGAGGACCAATTAGAATGCTATGGCAACTACATAAGATGAGGTTAAAAGGGTCCTTGAAATAAGGTAGTACTGGTGGGAATGAAAAGGAAGGGATGAACGTGAAAAATGTGAAGAACTCACAAGTCTTATTTCATAAAGATCAAAGAGTTTAAAGCTTCAAGAGACCTTGGCAATCACCTGTTAGTTCCTTCATTTTATTGATGAGAAAACAGGGCCAGAAAGAAAGCAGTAATGTTTAATATACCATGCAGGAACTACGTAGCAGAATCAAAGTCCAAAGTCAGGTTTTCCTAACTGCAAATTTATCTTTTTACCACTACATCATTCTATTTCTAATTTTTCATTTTTCTCAATTTTGTCTTTTATTTAAAAGAAATCTATCCCTGACATCCATTTGCCTACATCTCAAACCATGCACATTTTAAATGTTTCTATGTTTCTAAATGTTTTTAAAACTAAATTCATTAACTCTCCTCCAAAACATTGCCCTGTTTCTAACTTGTCTATTACCGTCAAGTCTACAACCATCTTCCTGGTTACCCAAGTTCACAAGCAAGGTAATATCTTCTTCTCCTCATTCCCTCACCACCCATATCCAACCTCTTGCAAAGTCCCATCAGTTCTTTTTCAACATTTCTGGAATATACCTCCTTCTTTCCTCTAGTACTGTCACCATACTGGTCCAGGCCATCATGACCTCATGCCTGGACTAATGCAACAGCCTGCTGGTTGGCCTTTCTGCTTCAAATTTCTCCCTGGTTGGAGAATCCATCCATCAGCTATCTAGTATCCCCCAACTCCCATTCAATAAACTAGAGGACTTATTCTTATCTTGTTTGTACTGTGATAAATTTCTGGGTAATTAATCATTTTATTAACTATGACTAGCCAATAATTAATAAAAAGATAGTCATTTGGCTTTTTCTTATAAGCCAAAGATGAATCTTGGGGGCCTCTGATTTCTTAAAAAGCCTTTGGAAAAGAGGGTGTACCTGAGGGTAGAAATCAGCTCTGATCAGTTAACAATCAGTGAGGGGGTAGACATATTAATGAGGAGGTAGGCAAAAAGTCCTTAGTTCCTGCTATAGGGAGTGTGACCTAATCATGAGATTCAGCCTCCTCTAGCAATCTGGGCCAAGGAATCCAAGAACTTACCAAGAACTCACTGGTTGGTTTTCTCCTTCATAAGCTAGGTCACACTAAATTCTAATGAAAGGTTCCAAGACAGGGGCTTAGACTGGATTCTGTTTGTAACATCTCCTGGGTGGGTAGAGTCCTACTTGAGATCAAAAAGCGCATACCCTGAGGATTTGGGCCACCTCTTCTATCAGGAATGTCCTTCAGATGCTGGCTGAAGAACTTATAAGGGATTGATTTCTGAATGGTTAGTATCTTTTTTTCTATTACTTTTATAATTCAGCTGTAAAAAAAAAAAAGCATATCAATACCAATTGATATCCATATCAATTCTACTAAGTTTTGACTTTGACCTAATGTGGATATATGACTTCAAAGAAATGTATAATGCAAAAGTAATAGTCTTAGAATATATAATTACTTGACTATGAATTAGGCAGTAAGTCCATTGTAGGCCTTCTATGTGCTGTATTTGATGTTGCAAAAGATACAGAGGAGAAGACATGATCCTTGTCTTTAGGGAGCTTACAATACGGGGGTAGGAAAAAGGCATGAGCTAGTGAAACATTAAATAATAATAAAAGCTTTAAATACCAGATCAAGGGAATGATAGAAAAGAGTTCAGCAGACAACTGTGAATTCTTATCTATCTGACATCCTGAGGAATATGCTGCTCTGGACAGACAGATGTTCTAAATTCCTGAGAATGCATGTCAACTCCTAGAAGACAGGGAACACTCTACATTGTCTTTTTATCTTCAGGGCCTACTTAAGTGTTTTGCAGGTAGTAGATAATTCGTTTTTGTTTAATTCAATTAAATAGAATGAAATATATAGTACAATCCTCTGTCTTCTAATATTACTGCAACTTGACTCCTAAATCTCCTACTTTGTACTCTCATTTCCCCTCCAAATGTTTTAATGGTCTGAGCCATTCTAGAGGAATTGGTTGGTCCTCCTTCAAGCAATCCTAGTCAATGGAGTTCCTGTTATGTTTTGGCCACAGTACTGGATACTGGAGATACTAAGGCGGAAATGAAAAAGTTATTGCCCTCAAGGAATTTATATTCTGTGAAATAAAATTTATATAGATATATATATGTATATGTTTGTGTGTGTGCACATGCAGAGTATATATATATATATGTATATCACATATGTCTGTATGCATGTGTATATACACTTATATAATGTATATAGAATAGATATAGAATATTTTTAAAAATAAATATAAGGCAATTTGGGGGGATAAGGAGACACAAAACATTAGGTGGATCAAGAATGTTCTCATGAAGAAGGTGGCTCTTGAGGTAAGCTTTCTGAAGGAAGTCATTTTCTAATAGGCAGAGAGGAGAAGGGAAAAGATTCTAATCATTGGGTATAGCCTGGGGAAAAGCAAACTTCATCTGTATCTTATATCCTATCCTCTACTATGTCTTCAATGATCATGAATCATCAGTTATCTCTTCTCATTCAGATATCTTCAATCACTCTCTCAATGGAACCTTACTCAATCCAAAAAACACATTGTATCTGATAAAATCTTCTCTAGACCCTACCATTCTGTCCAACTCTCAATCTTTCAGGGGCAGCTAGATGGTGCAGTAGAAAGAGCTCTGGACCTGGAATCAGGAAGATCTGAGTTCAAATCCAGGCTCAGACACTTGCTAGCAGTGTGACCATGATTTAGTCTACTCATTTGGAAGTATTTTACTACTGGAAAAGGAAAACCACTCCAGTATTTTTGCCAAGAAAACCTCAAATGGCATTACAAAGGGTCTGATGCAACTGAATAGCAATGCCAACCTTTCTCCCCATTTTTCAGGTGAAGAAATCTAGAGTCAGAAGGATTAAGCAATTTGCTTGTGATTGCACATTTAGTAATTGATGAAGGTGGGAAGTCTACCCCTTCTTCCTACTATTCCATGCTGCCTCCCTTAATACTATGGATCACCCATTTCCTTCTCGATAACATCTTTGACTATAATTTCTTTGACATGATTCTTTCTGGTTACACTCTTACCATTGTGGCCTTCCCTCTTTTTCCTTTCTTCCTCCTTCTACCATTTAAATATAGGTTTTCCCCCAAGGTCTTTTGAGCCCTTTATCTCACTATATTATCCACCTTTGAGGTCTCATCCATTCCTTAGGTTAAATTATTACCTATAGGCACAGGATTCCTAGACATATTTCTTAACTCTCAATTTTCTACCAGAGTTCCATTTTCATATTTTTGTCACTATTGAGACTGCTACTGATACTTCAAAATCAACATTTTTAAGATGAATTTTTCATCTCCTTTCAAAACTTTCTTTGTCCTACCTTCTCTATTTCTGTTGATGGTACTCCCAATTCCCTTTTCATCCATCAGACTCATTTTTGAGTCTTTCTTATTCCTTAGTCCACAGCCAAGTTCTGTCAGTTCAACTTCCCCAACATCTCCCACATCCATCGTATCCTGACCACTCCCACTCCCACTTCCCAACCTTAGATTCTCTTCTCTTCCTGATTAGATTATTGTAACAGATTCATGACTAGTTTTCATTGTTCCATTTATTTCTTCTTTAATACATTCTTTACAAGACTGACTAAATAATTTGCCTAAAGAATCACTCTGATGTCACTCCGTGACAATACTCTTGAATGATTCCTATTAACTACATGAAAGTTTGAATTCCTGATCCTGGCATTTAAATTCTTTTACAAACTAACTCTAATTTCCCTATGTAGTGTTAGCTAATTTAACTTTGTTTTGAGCCAGAAAAGGGTAGAGATGAGACTTGTGGTTTTGTTGATATTGAGTTTTATACTGATTTTGCTGAAATTTCCTAGCGGGAGCCTACCTCTGCCGATGTTGTTCTAGATTTCCTCTGCAAATTAGAATGTTTGAGAGTTTCCTAGATCACTGAAATGTAAATAACTTACTCAGGGCCACACAGCTGAACATGTCAGAAGTAGAACTTGAACCCAGGTCTTTCAGGCTCTAAAACCATCTCTTTTGCACTTAGCCATGGCTGTATCTTACCTATTCCACATAAACTAAATTAATCTTCAACCTTCACCCCTTCTCATTCTTCCCTCTCCTTTCTTTTTTTGCCGTGATATCCCCTCTACCAGAAATTGATTAGCCAATATTACTATACATTGAAGACCCTTGTCTCTCTCTAATACCAACTCTGTTACAATCTCAAGGGGTCTTCATGACCCCTTCTGTTGGGACTGGAAGCTCAATTCCGTGTGGACAGTCTCGGGCAGGTAAAAGTGGGACTTCTAAATCTTGGAGTCTTACGAGGCCCTCCATGAACAGCGGGGGTTCGAGAAGGTCAGACTGAGCTAGCTCAGGTATTTCTGCCTCTCCCCGGGAGATATGTGATGGGTGGAGTCTCCCTGCCCTCGAGGTCGTCCCGGATTGGAGCACACCTAGTTACCTAACAGCACGGTATTGAGATGCAAACTGTGTGGCTAAAGGTTAAGTAGGATTGAGGAAGCCTAAAAGCTCTCTTAGCACGTGTGGAGCCAAAGAGAAAAGAGGGCTCCGCTTCTTTTCTTTCCTCTCTCCCCTCCCCCTCTCTCCCCGCTTGTACTTCTACTTCCAATCCCTTAAGCTTAACCTCCTTAGGAAATCTCCCCCTCTTCCTCCTAAGGAAGACTCCCCTGCATTTGTAACCCGGACCCTGAAATAAAGCTCAACCCCTGTTTGACTCTGGAACGTCCTTTCTCTCATACGTTTATCCAGTTTGGCCAACCAAAGACCTGGGACAGGTAAGAAAGACTCGGGTAGCCCAATACAGGCCTCTAGGCTTGGCACCCTTCAACTGAAAATTATTTCTTTTATCATCATTCTCATATGTATCACTGCTTTTAATTTTTTTCATTCTCCCTGATATCTTTAACTTTATCTATTAGTCTTTCCATGATATAAGACTCTGAGCTGCTTGAAGCAGAGTCTATTTCTTATCCTTCTTTGTATCTCTCATATGATGACTTGCACATGGTAGTCCCTTAATAAATGTTGAAGAGCAATTAAGTGCTCTATTATAGCTCTGGCCAGGGATGCAAATATAGATGATATGGCAATAAGTAACAGAGTATCACTCTAATCCTATATGTAATGGAGCCCCTACTGCCTTCAGACTACTTAACTGTTCCATTAAACTGCCTGGCATATCTAAAATATGGCACATGCAATTTTTTCAAGAAGGTAGTGGAAAGAGTGATGAACTAGAAGCCAAGTACCACTGGAAATGTGAAGCTCTGCACTCTTCCAGGGTTTTTTAGTGGAAATAAGGATAAACTAGAAGTCTGGAAAACTATTAGTTATATGAAGCTCTGCACCGTTCTGTTGGGTTTAATGGAAATAAGGATGGGATAGAAGTCAAGAGAAACAAATGGCATTAGTTATGTGAAGATCTGTCCTCTTCAGGGACTTTATGCAGCTAGCATTTCTGAAAATAGGAGCATTGAGAAGATTCACCATCTACGGGGGTGAATTAACATTCTGCACTAGACCTCCTCCATGATTGCGTTGAACACCTTAGGTGATAAGTATGTGCTATTAGCTATAAATGAGGAAGGGAGACTAAGACAAGCAGGTCCCTTAGCTTTTCTGAACTTCCAATTCTTTATTTATGAAGTGAGGGTTTTGTGCAAGGATATCACCAGTGACCCTTCCACCTCCTGTGTTTTATGTTGGGGCAGCTAGGTGATGCAGTGCATAGAGCACCAGTGCAGGAGTCAAATCTCATCTCAGATGCTTGACACTCACTAGCTGTGTGACCTTGGACAAGTCACTTAACCCCAATTGCCTCATCCTGGGTCATCTCCAGTCATCCTGATAAATATCTGGTCACTGGATTCAGATGGTTCTGGAGGAGAAGTGAGGCTGGTGACCTGCATGGCCCTCCCTCACTCAAAACAAAGTCAAGCGCAAGTCATGTCTTTATTCCTCTGATGGCATGGTCTTCTTCGGCAACGAAGCACAAACACACACACACATTTATGATCTTATTTGTGATGTCAAACACAATCATACACTATCAGCTTCATGATGAAAGATAGATAAAAGATATATCTATCTGTCTAGAGATATCAATAGATAACTTTAGATAGATACTAGATAGCTATGTATTTATAGATAAATAGATTGATACCTGTATCTATTTTATAGATGAATGGATAGCAATTGATAGATGAAAGATGACAGTGACGGAGACAGTCAAACAGACTTTCTGTGTGACCAAGTTAATGACACAGACTCTAGTTATACAATAAGATTTTGTTTGTATGAAGTATTTTTTTCTGATATATATTGGTAGCATGTAAAAAAATAGAATGTCATATCCAGAAAACATAGTTTGCAAGTTCATGTATGGGTCATAATTATGATCCTGTTCTCATTAATGGATACTCCAGGCAACTGAGCTAGCAAGTTTAGATTGCATGACAATAGGCTTATAAATGATATAGAAGGATAAAAATGAACTTAAGTAGAAATAGAAAATTAATTATTAAAGAGACCTTTAGAGCAGAATTAATGCATAAGCAATTTATAAGTCCTTAAGCTTAAATTATTGTCATGAAATAAGTTATTTCAATAATCTTGGAATTGTTACTAGCTGATTCAATGGAATTGCATTGTTTCAAGGTGTTTAATTTTTGGCAAGAAAAATTATTCTGGAGAAACAAATGATTTTTCTTGTAAGTATGATTTTTACACATAATCCAAAAAACACTGAGCTGCCAAATACACTAATCTTTCCATCTATAAAATGGAGGTAGCAATCACATTATCTGCCTCACAGAGTTGCTGTTTTATAACCTTTAAGCATTATGTAAATGTGAACTTTTTCTTTCCTTGGGAGAAAAAGCATTGGATTTGGATTCAGGAGCTCTATCTATGACACACACTTGTGTGGTTCTGGGTATGTTAGTTAACCTTTCTGATCTTTATTTCTTGAGATAATATACTAACCAATTCATAAGATCCTTATGAGAAAGTCCTTTGTAAACTTTAAAAAGGTTATTAAAATATGAGTTAATATTATTTCCACCTTTGAAAAATAAAAGATATAAGACAATGATATGAATTAGTTTGGCATTAGTTTTGTGAATGGGTGAGTTTTTTAAAAAAATTATGTATTGTTTCAAAAAATACTTTTTTCACTGAGATTTGTCAGTCTTTTCTCACAAGTATTCATATTTTCAGATTAATGTTCACTACTTCACAGTTGTTGAGTTGTTTTTTTTTCCATACTTTAGTTTCTATAGTGTTGCTGTGGGGAATAGTCTCCTTTCAACCATCTGACTAAATAGGGATTGAATCAGTTATCCAGGTGATCTGCATACTGATGAAGCATTTGCATTTCAATTCCATTTCTTCAGAGAACCTTCCTCCCAAAAGTAGCCACTACTATTTCAGAGTTTATGGGAAATAGTTTCTTTCCTATAAGCCTAATCCCAGCATACCTTTGTACATCTACTGTCTAAAGCAAATCAGAAGATTATAGACCTAGATCTGGAAGAGAACTCATAGGCCATCTAATCTGACCCTGTTATTTTACAGAGGAGAAAACTGAGATCCATGGTGACTGGAACTTGCTCAAAGTCACATGGGGATAAGTAAGTATTAGAAAATTTAGGGGGAATATTAAAGTTAGTTTAATATATTTGGAAGGACATAGATTTGCTCCACTTGGTCTCTGAATGTAAAGTTAGAACTAATGAGTGAACCCGGCAATGATATAAATTTAGTCCTAATGTGAAGAAAAATGTTATAACAGAGGTCTTTTAAGTTCAAAATAATCTGACAGGAGGTGGCCCATTCACCTTTGTTGGAAATCTTTAAGCAAAAACAGGATAACCATTTGTTGTATGTTCCTTTCCAGTTATGGGTTGGATTAGATGGCCACCATCTTCTTCTGAAAGTCTATGGTAGTTTTTCTATGTTTGAGGGAATTGGAGGATCCCTACAATCCCCTTCATTCCCTGGTGTCAAAGGAAACTACTTGCAAGGGCTGAGAAATATTGGGAGAAATGTGAAGCAGCCAAGATTGTGACATGGGAATTCTCTAGAAGCTAGAATATTTAAGTAGTGAGGTGGTTCAGTGAATAGAGGGATGAGTCTAGAGTCAGGAAGACACCTCTTCCTGAGTTCAAATCTGGCCTCAGGCACTTACTAGCTTTGTGGCCCTGGTCAAGTCACTTAACTCTGTCTCAATTTCCTCATCTGTAAAATAAGTTGGAAAAGAAAATGTCAAACCACTCCAGTATCTTGCCAAGAAAACCCCAAGTGGGGTCACAAAGAGTCGAACATGACTGAAGAACAACTGAACAATAATGATTTTGAAAATTGTCTCCTAGCAACATCCATGGCAATAGCCTGCTTAGTGCCTCCATCCTCCCTGAGAAGTGCTGAAATGCTCCATGCTGTGGACATCAAGGGGATGTGGGATACTGGTCTTCAGAAAAAGGTGAGAGAAAACAGGCTAAAAAGCTAAGAAGCAGTGTGTTATAGTCAAAGGTACACTCTTCTTGGAGCCAGGAGAAACCAATTTGCTTTCCTAGCTCTGCCACCCAGTATGTGGCAGGCTGAGTTAAGTAATTTTGTCTTTCTGAGTCTGTTTCTGAATCAAAAAAAGGGTATACTTGTTCTGCCTGCCTCACAGGGTTGCATTTTGCAAACTTTAATGTGCTACATGAATATAATTTGCTTTTTTTTATCCTCTCCATCTACACTCAGATCAAAAATTCACAGAAATGTGGAATCTGAGAGCTGGAAAGAACCTTCGGGGCCATCCAGTCCAGTCCAAATGTCACTTTATGAAAGCTTCATTCACAGCAGCATCTGTCTCATAAGGGAAACAGAATTCCTCTTCCTGAGCCTCTTAGCATGTCCTTAGAGAGACCCTGGGTATTTCAGACTCCCTTTATTGT
This sequence comes from Notamacropus eugenii, assembly GCF_028372415.1. Taxonomy (NCBI): domain Eukaryota; kingdom Metazoa; phylum Chordata; class Mammalia; order Diprotodontia; family Macropodidae; genus Notamacropus; species Notamacropus eugenii. The sequence continues at coordinate 255,659,842 of NC_092876.1, read as the reverse complement.
TACTGTTCTTGTTCATGTGTTTGTTTTTGGCAAAAAGGAAGGAAGAAAAGAAAGAAAGAAAGAAAGAAAGAAAGAAAGAAAGAAAGAAAGAAAGAAAGAAAGAAAGAAAGAAAGAAAGAAAGAAAGAAAGAAAGAAGAAGAAGAAGGAAGGAAGGAAGGAAGGAAGGAAGGAAGGAAGGAAGGAAGGAAGAGAAGGAAAGAAAGAAAGAAAGAAAGAAAGAAAGAAAGAAAGAAAGAAAGAAAGAAAGAAAGAAAGAAAGAAAGAAAGGAAGGAAGGAAGGAAGGAAGGAAGGAAGGAAGGAAGAAAGAAAGAAAGAGAGAGAGAAAGAAAGAAAGAGAGAGAGAAAGAAAGAGAGAGAGACAGAGAAAGAAAGAGGGAAAGAAGGAAAGAAAGAAGGAAAGAAAAAGGGAAAGAAGGAAAGAAAGAAGGAAAGAAAAAGGGAAAGAAGGAAAGAAAGAGGGAAAGAAAGAGAAAGAAAAAAATGGATCTGCTATGTTTTTTTATTAAAGGATGACCCCTAGAAAGAAGACAATATGGTTTATTCTTCTATCATCAATTTATAAAACTTAGAAATTTAATTTTTAACTCATGAAGCCTTATAGAAGTTTTTGTGTTCTATCCACAGAACTATACACAGTTTATTGTATCATTCTTTTCAACCCAAAATGTACTTCCATTTATCCATACATTCCTCACCTTCTACCCCTCAGCATCTGGATAAACACTTAAAATTTCCCACCCCAAAGAGACATAAAACTTGGAAAAATCTGCCTGGCAAGAAATAAAACTTTCCCATTTCTTTCCAATTAAGTTTTGCTTCACAAGGAAGCAGAGATAAATATGGACCATTGTCTAATTATGTTTTAATTTTCTACATCTGCTATGTTCATTTTGGAACACACAGGTTTTCCAGTCTTTCCTGTGCCTCATTCCTTGTTCCTGAGATAAGTATTGAATGTTTTCTTTTCATTTAATTCAACAAGCATTTATTATTAAAGACTTAGTATATGCCACAAACATAGTATGTCTCCCTACTACCCATTAGGCAGTGGAGTGACACAGACAAATATGAAAACATCCTTTGTCTTCGAGAAGCTCACTTTCACTGTGTGCTGAGGCATGTTATGTGGCACACTTTTTCCTGACCACTGATGTACATTTGCCTTTTCAAAAATAAAGTATGTAATTAGAAAGATGCTTAGTATGGTTCCTTGGCCGGGCTGCCAAAGCAACTTTCTCTTCCATAATTTAATATATTTACTTTTGTGTTATGGCACCTACCTATATGTCCCTAATGTTTCATGGCATAAGATAACAGTTTCTGGAAACATCCTGGGCCTAGCTCATCTACGCCAAATCAGTACTAGGATAGTGAAGCTGTACACAATGCATTTTTATTTGTATTGCCAACAGTCCTGATGTAAGCTGTCATGAACTAAGTGCCGACAGGGAGCTAGCTGTTAGATGGAAAAATGTAAGACGTGGCTGTTTAACCATCTAATAATTTCAGATGCACAAAAACCAACCACCCAGCAAGGAGGCATCTATACTTTGTAGAGTCACGAGAACAGGACAATCAGTGCTGTGGTTGGAATCAGCATCATTTCCCCCTCTGGAGCCTAAGTCATTTTCCCTGCAAACCAACATTTAGAAGCTCGTAATTTGGTCTCCACATTTCCTATTACTCCAGTACCCTTTGGCCCCATTCTGTTCTTGTATGTTTGTCCCAAAGGGCTTCAGGTTCAGACCACAGATGGTACTAGGAAAGCCCATGCTTTCTGCAAAGTATGCTGTTTTGTAAAGTGTTTTATAGCGTTGTTCTGAGCAAAATGCTCCTTGTCCACAATGGCCATGGAGATTATATAAATATTTTAACTAAAAGACAATCTTGCCAATACCCTTTATCTGTAGCATAGACTGAGTCCAGCTTTTGACAAGTTTGAAATATTCTTTACAGAGGTCATTTATTCTCTTGGGGTACTATAGCCTTGGATTTCAGAAATGTACTGAATTTGAAAGGATATTGAATTATGAAGTTCTCTTAGAGAACTAGAAGGGTGGGGATTGCGCTTACTCTTCAGTCTCCTGACACCATTTTCCTGGCCTTGGTTATGGGCCCCCACCCCTTTTTTTCTCCAACCTTCATCAGCAGATTTTCTGGAAAGATATTTCCTCGTAAGAGAAAAACACAACCCCATCATCATTCTGTAAGATTTTAAAATGCAAATGAACCAATCAATTACAAACAATTATGGGCCAGACAAGGTGCTACATGGATCAGTGATCAATCTTTTTCACTAAGTACCTTTCTAGGTTTCAAATGATGCTAAAGTAGATAGAGAACCCATGTTCCAAGGCTTGGTTTTGGAGTTAGGAAGACCTGGTTTTGCATTCCACCTTTTATGTTTAATGGCTTTGTGAGCTCCCCACCCTCACCCATCCCCTGTAGCAAGTTCCTTGTCCACCCACCAGACAACTCTCTGAGAACAGAAGTTGTAGAACAGTTGCTGTTTCGGTACAGGTTTCCTCTCAGGGAGTCCAAGAGTTTCCCATATCTAAGAAATCATAGATTTGGCTCACACAAAAAGAGTTTTGTTCCATATCAACTCTTATGTCTTCCAAGTATCATACTAGAAACTCACATTTAAATAGCGCTTGGTTATTTACATAATGCTTGACCTATATTTTCTGTGATCTTCACAATAATCCTTTATTTTAAGTATTATTATCCCCGTTTTATGGAAGTGAAACCTGAGGCTATTAGAAGTAAAGCAACTTGTTTGAGGTCAGACAGCAGAGCTGGAATTTGAGGCCTTCTGAGTCAGTGGTGTTCAACTCATAAGAATCAGATCCCTGTAGGTCACATAATGACTTAGAAAATCACAAATTAACATTATCTATGATATTTGGCATTTTTATTTTTTGTCTTAAACATTTCTCAATTATATTTTAATATGGTTCAGGCTGCACTTGGGAATTTTGCAGGTCATTACCCATAACAGTTTGACAATTTTGCAATATATCATATTGAAAAACACTAATTAACTTAACTCTGCAGTCCAGGGTCACTCCTCCTTTCTAGGCTTAGCTCATATCCCTATCTTCATATCCTAGCCCAACCAGACTACTGTCTGATCTTTAAACTTATCCTAATCTTTCTTATCACTGTATCTTTGTTAAGATATAACTAGCAAAGTATAAACATTTCCCGACTTTTGGACGATCTAATCACCTTAGTCTCTTGAGGCAGTGCACTTTCCACAAGGTTGACATCCAAAAGTAGCATTGCTATCTGATTCAGTTGGGCTGGAAACCCAGACACTTGGTCCTCAGGTTGCTGGGCTTATGGTAACACTTGGAGTAGATTCCTGCACTCTCAGATCCCCATGGTTCATCTTCCTAGTCCAGTTAGGATGCTCTACTCCGTATATCTAGAATTAAAAAGAATGAACTAAAAGACCAGAGACCCATAACTGTTTACCAGGGGCTATATGCCTCAAGGGGTCTGCTGGGGAAAGTCCCTTAGCTTTTTCCCTTAACAACAGAAAGTCACTTATGAAGGAGTCACCTTGCTCCCTCAGATATGATGCAACAAAAGCCACTACAAGGTGCTGTTGTGGGCCATTTTTGAAGACAACAACAAGTTGAGTTTTGCAACAAATTGAAAAAAGCTCTTTCTAACAATAAGGTGGACTAGTACAGAATGTTCACACAGACTACAGTCCTCACAAGTATCCCTGAAGCAACTGAGTAGTGCCCTCTCAGTGGATGATGCCTTCTTATCACACTGGATGAGGACTGTACGAATGCCATACCCCCACTACATTTCTACATATATTTCTTATCCCATATCCCATATCCTTTATCTCAATTTCCCCTCTACTGCCTAAAATAGTTCTCTAAATATTGCAGATACTTAATATATATTTGATTGAATTTATGTGACTTGAAAGTGAAGGGTTTAATTTAATTTTAAAGTTTGGAGAAAGATACTGCTATATAATAGTCACTTGATTTTATTCCTATATCCAACAATATTCCAACAGTATTCCTTCCTTACCAACCTATTCATTAGTAGGGAAAGGAAGGTTAAGTTTCTAATAATATTCCTCTAAATTATGGAAAAAAGACTCCTCCTAACCACATGGTAGGACAGCACAATTTTCAAGTAGGCCTCCAGACTTACCATTATACCACAGAAAGAGCCTTGTAAAAATGAATAGTTTTGAAAGACTTAGGAACTCTGATCAATGCAGTGACCAAGTATGATTCCAGAAGACTCATGATGAAAAATGCTACCAACCTCCTGCCAGACAGAAGACAGATTAAATACACAGAATGAAACACACATTTATGGATATGGTCAATGTGGGAATTTGTTTTGCTTGGCGAGGCATATTTGATAAAAGGTTCCTCGCTCCTTCCCCATTGAGGAAGGGAGGCATGAGGAAATAAAATAAATACTGGTTAACTGACAAAATAAAATTTAGTTTTAAAAAAAAATGTGCAAGAGATCACAAAGGCTAAGGGAGAAAAGCTGGATTATTATTTACAACCCTGGAGGGAATACCCTGTATCAGTGGGGTAATAGAGATCTGTCAAAGTTTCGAAGAGAACAGTTCATGGGGTTAGCAGCACTAAAGTTCAAGCAGTGGTTTGAGTCAGTATTGACCATTCAGTTCACCTCACAAGAAGATGATCCAAAGCCATTGCAGGTAGGGTTTTCTAACAGTGTCATAGAGTTTGTATTATCAGCATCGGTATCATTATTGTGAAATGACACTGGTCAGGGCCATGCCATATGGCACATGCTGATATAAGAGAAAACCTTGCACCTTGGGAGTAGTTGGAGAATCAGTGGTGAAAATTAGGAAACCATAAGCATCTCTGGGAGACTTTTTATATTGTAATGATACTAAAAGATGGTTTTGTCTGCTTTATTTCTACCCCCATTTTTTGATGTGTCCTTTCACCGTTTTTTCCCCTATCTCTCAGCTGAAATCTACAACATTTGGATCAGAAAATAGAGGAAGTATCAGCCTGAATAGAACTTTGGGTGTCTGCATATTATATAAAATCAGAGAGACTACTCTTACACTAAGATTCTTAATGTTTAAGGCACTGTTGATGTTTTCATAGAGTAATTGTTTCATATTTAGATGCCTGTTAAGGCGTAAGTATCTTGTTCATACAGGCTACCATGAAGTTATTTCTTTATGTTTGTGGGATGTGTAGTCCTCCTATATGAGCAGTAGCTTACCTGCATGAATCTCTCTAAATTTTCAATCTCTCCCTATCTAAAGGTTCATTTTCTGTTGCCTAAAATATGCCCTGATCGCCTACATCTTAAAAGACCTTCATTTGATCTTAATATCTTCAGCTGGTGTTCTATGTTTGTCTTTTTAGAGTTTAGAGAAAAAGTATCTACACTTTGTGCCCTCTCCCCACTTTATTCATTTCCAATTTTCTTGCAACTTTTTGCAGTCTGTTTGACTTTACTACCGAACAGAAATGACATTGCTTTTCTCAAGATCACTAATTGTATCTTAATTTCTAAATATGAAATCTTTTTTCTTAGGCCTCATCTTTCTTTCCTCTTTGTAGAGTTTGATACTGTTGACCATCCCCTTTCAAAATAGTTTGTTTATTTTGTTTAAGTTTCCCTGACATTTTTTGCTCCTGGTTTTCCTCCAAACTATCTGATCGTGTTTTCTCAGGTTTGCCTCAATGTCCTCTTTGACTCTATCTCACTTACCATTCTCCATATTCAACAAGTGACCACGTTATGTCAGTTCTGTCTCCACATAATCTTCTGTCTCAGATTTTTAAAAAAAAAGTCACCTTCCTAATTGTTGGCTTTTTTTGTGCTTTTTTGTGGCCATAACACCCACAAATGAAGCTGGAAATCTTTTTTTCCTTCCACCAAGAAGCCCTGGAGCATAATTCTGTTGAAGTGCTTTCTGTTTTCTCGCTGTCACCATCTTTCACTTTTAAACCTCTGAAACTACCTGTGATGACTTAGTTTCCAATAGAAAACAATCCTTACAGTTGTAGTAGAGTTCTTACTACCATAAGGGGCTTATCCTGGGCATGATCAAATCATTAACATGGAGGCACCTGTGTTTTTCTACCACATAATATACTCCTTTAATTGGCTATCTAACCAGAACAATTTTTAAAAACTACCAGACTGGGATAGTCTTTCTCTTTTCCTACATACTCTTTCCTGTTGTGGCCAGTGAGTGAACATCACAGTTTACCCACAGAGTGAATACCATAAAGTAAAACAGGAGAGGGGAATACTCACCCATCTTTTACCCATACTCTGAGAAATGGGCCTGAGGACTTTTGATTCTGTTCTGTTTCCTTTGTCCTTCTCAATTTTAAGTGATCCCTGTTGAATTGGTAGTTCAAGCCATGATGACTTTGAAGTCAGGATTCCAGCTGATCCCATTACGAAGCAAGTTCAGGAGCTGTCGTAGGTACTGGGGATACAAAAACAAAAAGAAATTAAATTGTCTGTGTTCTTAAGGTGCTTACAATCTAACATTTACAGAAGAGGTGTGGTAGAATGGGATGATAACTGGACTGAAAGTCAGAATATATGAGCTCTGGTACTGTCTCTGCCCTTAGGTAATCATTAAATTAACTTCTCTGGGCTTCAGTTTCCTTGATTGTAAAATGAAAAGATTGGAATTGATCACTAGCCCCTCAGCCAGAATTCTCAGAAAGTGTATAGGTTTTGTGAAATGGATATTGTTAAGTAAGGAGGCGCAGAGACAGGTAAGAGATTTCTATCAATAAGGACACTGAAAAATGTTAAAAGAGAAGAACTATATTCTGGTTCAATAACCATGAATGGTCATAATCATAACTCTGGGTCATCATGAAAAAGATTAAACTTTGTCTAGTATTCTCTGTGTCATAAGATAGAAAAGTACATAATGCTCTTTGGAAAGATTTCCGTCAAGAGAAGGCAAAAATAGTCTTCATGAAAGGTTCTTGGCACTTGAAATAGGTAAGTTTCATCTGTCTAGATATGAAAGTACTCATTTCTCATTAGTGCTGGACAAATGAGTATTACCTTACTTGCTTTTTTCCTATTTTACATAATTACTTATTCTTTTCATCTTAATATACCACGAGGTTCTGATTTATTTCTTTGGGGGTCTTAATGCCCTAGTGCTTCCCTCTGGTCAATAGATTAGCACATTTTACTATTAATAATTGGTGATTAGCACCAAGCATGCAGTTTGGAGATGAGAACTCAGTGTGCTCATCTTCATTTTTCCTCTCCCTCTTCAAAAGCCTGATCAAAAACCCAAGTATGTAAAAATAAGGATATTTTTATACCTAACTTGAATCAATTTCTTTTACCGGTAAGCATCTTTTTGAAGTCTAACTAAAGACTATGTATGCCATACCAGATGCTGCAAATTAAAATGCATATTCTCTTCTCAGTTCAAACTGGGGAAGGCAGGTGCAGACAATATATCTCTTTCTACCAAAGAGGACACACGTACTACCATGAATGTTTGTCTAATTATGCAAACTTGGCAAAGTTCATTCTTTAGCTTTCCACCAGTTTTTTGGCAAATTACATTAGTGAAGGAGAATAAAATATATTTTGTACCTTAAGGGAGAGCCATAAAATTGGAGACATGAAAACTGAACATATAGTACATTTTCAAGACATTCATTCCATGATTTCTCAGCCAAATGTGACTCAGTTTTCCTGGATCAGTAAAAGAAGAGTTATGCGATCTTTAAAAAATACGTCTTACAAAGCCTCTCAGTTCCTCAGTTTACCAGCATTAGAAAATTAATACTGTGAACCACAGAATGGAAATGGACTTGAAATGGTAAACCAACCCAATCTCCATGCTCACTCCATTCTGAGCTTCTTTTGTGCCATCATTCTTGCCAAGTGATCATTTAGACTCTGACTAAAAACTTACAGGAAAGGGGCTTACTTGCTCATAGGATGACCCATTTAATTTTCAGGTCAGCTTTAATTGGAAAATTTGTTTTCTTTTTATTGAATCAAAGTCTGCCTCTTTGTAACTGCAGAGAGCCATTTCTTATCAGTCACTCAACAGTCAGTCAACAAGCATTTATTAAGCTCCTGCCATGTGACAGATATTGTGGTAAGTGTTGAGGACAAAGAAAGGCAAAAAGATTAATCCCTACTCCTGAGGAGCTCTCCATCTAATGGAAGAGACAATATTCAAACAGTTATGTACAAACAATCCATAAGCAAGATTAATTAGAAGTAACCAACAGAAGGGAGGCACTAGAATTAAAAGGGATTTAGAAAGGCTTCCCATAGAAATGAGATTTTTAGTGGAATGAGCAATAGGTTAGAAACCCAGCTGTACTCCCTCACTAGGTTGACGATTCTGGGCAAGTTTTCTTAACTGTAAATTTTGAACTAGATGACCTTAAAGATCTTTTTCATGTCTTTGATAAGATGGTATACTTAGAGAATCCCTGAAAATCAACTAGCAACTTTAGCAAAGTTGTAGGATATAAAATAAACCCACACAAGTCATCAGCATACCAACAAAGTCCATCAGGAAAGAGAAATTGCTTTTAAAATAACTGTAGATGACAAAATAAACTTGGGAGGCTATGTTACAAGACAAACCCAGGAACTATATGAACACAGAACATGAACAAAAGAGCAATTTTCACACAAATAAAGTGAGATCTAAACAGTTGGAAAAATATTAATTGCTCACAAGTATACTGAGCCAATGTGATAAAAATGGCAATTCTACCTAAATTAATTTATTTACTCAGTGCTGTGCCAATCATACAACATAAAATTGTTTTATAGAGCTAGAAAAACATAATACAATTCATCAAGAAGAATAGAAAATCAAAAATATCAAGGGAATTAATGAAAAAAAAAACAGCAGAGGAAGGTGGCTCAGTCATACCAGATCTCAAACTGTATCATGAAGTGGCTATCATTAGAACAATCTAGCCAAGAGATAGAGTGGTAGATCAGTGGGATAGATAAGTACACAAGACAAAGTTAGGTAATGATCATAGCAATCTAGTAGTTGATAAACCCAAAGCCTCCTGTTTTGAGGGTCAGAATCACTATTTGACAAAAACTACTGGGAAAACTAGAAAGCAGTTTGGCAGAAACTGGGTGTAGACCAACATCTCACAACATATACCAAGGTGAGGTCAAAAAGGGTAGATGATTTAGACATAAATGGTGATATTATGAACAAATTAGGAGACTAGAGAATAGTTTATCAGTAAAATCTATGGAGAAGGGAAGAATCTATGACCAAAGAAGAGACAGATATAACCTTATAGGATATAAAATGGATAATTTCGATTAGACAAAATTAAGAAGTTTTTGCACAAATGCAAAATGCATCCACAATGAAAAGGAAAGCAAGAAACTGATGTGTGTGTGTGTGTGTGTGTGTGTGTGTGTGTGTAGGGTATTAACAACAAATTTCTCTTACAAAGGTCTCATTTCTCAAATAAATACAGACATGAGTCAAATTTATAAGAATACAAAGCATTCTGCAATTGATAAATGGTCAAAAGATATGAATAGGTAGCTTTCATATGAAGAAGTCAAAGTTATCTGTACAAAGGAAAAAAAGCTCTAAATCACTATTGATTAGAGAAATGAAATTAAAATAACTCTGAGATACTACCTCACATATATGACACTGACAAATAAGACAAAAAAAGGAAAATTACAAATGTTAGAGAGGATGTGGGAAAATCGAAACACTAATGCACTGTTGGTGGTGTTGTGAACTGATCCAACCATTCTGAAGAGCAGTTTAAAATTATAGGGCTATAAAGCTGTGCATACCCTTTGACCCAGCAATACCACTACTAGGTCTATAATCCCAAAGAGGTTTTTAAAAAGGAAAAAAAGGATAAGGTCTTATATGTATAAAAATATTAATAGCAGCTCTTTTGTGGTGGCAAGGAATTAGAAATTGAGGGGATACCTATCAATTGGGGAATAGCTAAACAAGTTATGGCATATGATTGGGATGGAATATTATTATGGTACAAGAAATGCTTTCAAGCAGCCTGCTTTCAGAAAAACCTAGGAAGACTTACATGAACTGATGCAAGGTGAAGTTAGCAGAGCCAGGAGAACATTGTACATGGTAACAGCAATATCTTAAGATGATCAACTGTGACTTGCTGAACTACTCTCAGCAATTCAAAGATCCAGGACAATTCTGAAGGACTCATGTTGAAAAATTCTATTCATCTCCAGAGAAAGAACTGATAGGGTCTTATATGAAACTTGAAGTATAGTTTTTTACTTTATTTTTTCATGGGATTTCTTTTGTCTCTGTTTTCTTTCACAATATGATTGATATGGAAATGTGTTCTGCATGACTGCACACATATATATATACACACATACATATACATATATATGTATATATATACACATATATATACACATATATATATGACAAATTCTTGCCGTTTCAAGGTAGGGTGAGGGGAAGAAAAGACAGAGAATTTGGAACTCCTAATTTTTTTTATTTTTTTATTTTTTTTATTTTTTATTTTTTATTATTTTTTTTTATTTTTTTAATGTTTAACAATCACTGTCATACAATTGCGATTTTATCCCTCCCCACCCACCCCCCACTACCTCCCTCCCTCCCCACAACTGCTTACAATTCTGTATAGATTCTACATATACTTTCCTATTGAGTATATTTTCACTATAGTCATGCTATGTAGTCAGACTAAGATAAATGAAAGAATCCGTATAACAAATCAGAACATGATACACAAACAGATACACATACACAAACATGATCTGCTACATTATGTGAGTGACTTCCATATTTCTCTCTCTGAGTGTGGAAGGCATTTTGCCTTGAGGTCCACCATTGGGATTTTTTTTTTTTTCAGAAGTTCTTGTGTTATTACAAAAATCTAAGTCTACCAGAAAAAACTCTCACATACTGTGGTTGTTGCTGTGCATAAAGTTCTCCTGGTTCTGCTCCTTTCACTCAGCATCAGGTCATATAAGTCCTTCCAGGCCTCTCTGAAGTCTTCTTGTTCATCATTTCTTATGGCACAATAGTACTCCATTACATTCATATACCATAATTTATTCAGCCATTCCCCAATTGATGGACATCCCCCTGACTTCCAGTTTTTGGCAACTACATAGAGTGCTGCTATAAATATTTTTGTACATGTGGGACCCTTTCCCATTTTTATGATCTCTTGGGGATATAGTCCTAGTAGCGATATTGCTGGGTCAAAGGGTATGCACATTTTTGTAGCCCTTTGGGCATAGTTCCAAATTGCTCTCCAGAATGGTTGGATGCGCTCACAGCTCCACCAACAATGAATTAGTCTTCCAACTCTCCCACATCCTCTCCAGCATTTATCATTTTCTTGTTCTGTCATGTTTGCCAATCTTATAGGTGTGATGTGGTACCTCAGAGTTGTTTTGATTTGCATCTCTCTAACCAATAGTGATTTAGAGCATTTTTTCATATGATTATAGATAGCTTTAATTTCTTCCTCTGAAAATTGCCTGTTCATATCCTTTGACCATTTATCAATTGGGGAACCTAATTTTTTTTAAATCAAACATTAAAATTGCTTTTACATGTATTTGGAAAAAATATATTAAAATCTGTTTTGTTTGAAAAAAAGTATCTTTCAGCTCTAAGCTGATGATCCTATGACCTTGATCTTAAGATAACTTAAAAACATGCAATTCTCTTATAATTAGTTTAAAAGAACCACTTACAAGAAGACATGGCTAGACAATAGTTTATGTGAAAACTGTTTGGAGAATTTAGCAGACTATCAACTTAATATAAGTCAATAATGTAACATCAAAGCAAATAATAAGAATAAAAAACCCCCACAACCAAAACAAAATCAAATGCAATATTTGGCTATATAAAGAACCATGATGTTCAGAATGAGGGAAGCAACAAGCCTACATGCTCCACTGTTATAAGACCACATCTAGAGTACTGTTCTCAGGCCTGATCACTGCAGAGAGGAGATTGATAAACTCAGGTATGGCCAGAGGAAATCAACCAGGATGGCTAGGTGACTGAAATCATTACATACAAGAATAGGCTGAAAGAACTGGAGAAAGGAAGATCTGGGGAAACAGGAAAGATATATTCAACTGACTCTGTCAAAGATGAATTAGATTTATTTTGATTAGCTCCAGAAGTCTGAACTTGGAGCAACTGATAGCAGTCTAAAAGAGACAGATTTCAGCTATTTATAAAGAAGAACTTCAGATAATTCTAGTTTATCCGGTAATGAAATGGATTGTCATAAGAGGTAATGATTCTTTGTCATTGGCTCTGCTTTAGAGAGCTCCAGTGTCAAAATTCTGAATAAACCAGATGACCTCTGAGTTCCCTTCCACTGATGAAATTTGTGACTCTGTGGTTCTATAAAGAAAACAATTTTTCAAATCTAAATATCTTTTAAATGCACTAGCAAAGATTGCCTTAAAATCCTTTTATAGGCTCAGATTCAATCTAATGGAGATTCAGTCTGGCCAGCTTGTCAATAAAAGTGTCATAAGTGCTTAGATTCTATCTAACCTGTTTACATTTGCTTTACAAAGGCTCATATTCAATGTGGCTTCCTGGCATTAGAGTCTACCCAATATGACGAATCTTTGAGAAACTTTGTTTTTCTTTAGCTGAAAGAAGGCTTAGGTTGAATTCATTTGGGCAGGACCTGTGTATCTCTGTTTTGGAGTCCTAGTGTCTTTAAATCTCAACAGACCCAGTGAAGAACTAGTAGGACTTGTGCTAACTTTATAGGAGCACTGTTTTTATGGACTCACTGAGATTGGTGCCCCAAACCATTTAAACCCCAGTTAACATGGAAGCCCATATTCAGTTAGTTACCCAGGCAATGATACCCCTTACAGAATAAACTCATCACTTCCAATCTCATCACTATCTTGCTAACTCAAGCCTTGGATACCACCTCCCTCAGCCTCCTCTCCCCTCTGAGTGGAGGGCTGGAAGGTAGAGTACTAAACTCTTCCTGAAACCTATCTTTGTAGAGGGCAGAAATTGGATTTTCAACTCACTCCATTTTTTTCTGCAACATTGGTTGGTTTCAACAAGATGCCCAGTGCCAGGTATCACCTCAAATCTTCCTTCCAGCCTCTGTTTTACATTTTCGTTTTGTTGTGTTGTCTTTCCCCATTAGATTGTAAGCAACTATATTGCCAACGAAACATTCACAGAGCCCATGGTGGCTATGAATATCACAGCACAGTTCTGTATTGTGAAATATAAGAGAATCTCCATCTGGAAGACAGAACCAAAACATTTTTTCAGACAACAGATAGCCAAATTCAACATAGTAAGAAACATCTATGCACAAAAACAATGCAGAGGGCAACACCATCCCCAAGCCTTCCCCTAGTTAGGTTTCCCACAAACCAGGTCCCTTAAACAAATAACAAACAGACTTCCCGTAAACAAAATGCCCTTTTCACTCTCACAGCCAGCTGTGCACTTGCCTGCATCCTTCAGTTTTGACACTCTCTCACTAATTTCCTCTTAGCTCTGCCCTAGCTTTACCCATTCAGCAAGCTCCTCCCACTACAAGCTCCATGTGACTCAGACTTCCATGTCACCCAGGCAGGTCACATGGGCCTACTAATGAATGGGAAAGATCTCCCCATTTAAATTACCATTACAGCACCTTGAGGGCAAAGGTTGTCTTTTTTTTTTGTATCACCATTGCTTTTTAGCTCAATATCTGGAACATAGTGCTTAACAAACATTTATTAAACTGAAAAAAATTAATTTGTTTTCTATAGAAAAATCTTCATGTGGCAGTTCTTGTTATTGTTTTTTAAAAGGATTCATCCATACATCAGTGAAACAAAGCATGCCATTATTTCTATCTAAGAACTTTAGTGAAATGCCAAACTGTCTAGTAAATTTATGGCAGATGGCTGTTTTTTACTAGACCTTCAATGAGAGAATGATAGGTCTGAAAAGCACTTTAGTGATTACGTAATTCAGCTTTAATTTACAAATGAGTAACCTGAGGTTGATAAAAGTAAAACAACTTGTCCAAACTAACACAATTCATTCAATAAAGTCAATGCCAAAACTTTTGATTTCAAATATAGTTACTTTTCCATTACACGAAGACTTTCTTCCTCCCTTCAGAAAAATGTAGTTTTGATACCCTTTGTTTTTATAATACCCACATTTTCAAACATAGTCCTTCCCCAACCAGATCCAGAGAGCCATCCCTTAGAACAATTTTTTAAAAATTAGCAAAACTGCCCAAATAAATAAACTGAGTCATATTCATGAAGGAAGATGTATTTTCTTTTGTCTTCCTAAGATCTAATTACATAGTATATTATAATTACACAGTATTCATTATAAATTACCTTTTTAAGTGAATTATGAATTTAAAATGATTCATTAAAATATCATAAAAAGTATTTTAGCTGATCAAATTAAAAAAATAATTTACCTTTTCCTATATCTAGAAGGGACTTAGAAAGTGATATGTTGCAAAGATTGACTATTAAAGTGTTTTTAGATTATTTTTTAAAATTATTTTTCAACACATAATTTATTTTAAAAGAAACTTTTCAGTTTTCATCTAACTCAAAAAAGCTAAAGAGTCATTTGTTTGTTTTTCCCCAAAGGAAGAAAAAGAATCCACAACAAGAATTGTGCATATTTTAGTTATAAAGAAAACCATTTGGAAAGGTGAGAGAAAAAAGTAAAAGAAGATATTAAGTTGAAAGGTATTTGGGATGTTAGTCATAAAGCATCTTAATGGGAAGATGTCTCAAGATAATAAGCAAATTTCAATGTTTTAAGTATCTGGGTTGTAATGGGGGCAGAATAAATATGAAACAATGAAGTTTACTAAGAAGCATCCTTGAAAAAGTAAACTTAGGTAATTAACATATAATGAAAACCAAAATGTAAATACAGTAAAACTATTCATTTCTAGAAGATTCGTGTTCACACTATGTAAAGCACTTTCAAACAGAGGTGAGCTTTTCACCTTACCCTTCTGTTTCTTAATATTTTAAAACGTTTTATTTCTTGCAAATTGTTCAGCTGGGCTGGGTGTCCTCACTACTATCCAGGATCTTTCACAGATGAAGTAATTGAAATCTTCAAGTCAATGGGGACTACATTATTTTTGAATTTCTCACAATAAATGCAGTGTTTCTTCCTAATGGAAGATTCCAAGATTGTAATCTGTTGATAATGTATTCTTACAAGTGGAATTCTATGGCGATCCAAAAAATGCTCATTACTTTCTCTCATTTTAGAGATGAAGGAATAAGCACAAAGAAATTAAGTGATTTCTTTTCCAAGGTTATACCACTAGAGCTAAAAGATACAGCTTTTATACCAAGTCAGTAGACCCATTCAAATCTCAATTCTGCTATTTACTTATTAGGTGTCATCAGACAAAACAATTTTCAGCAGTCATGTAGCACAGTGGATGGAGTGCTGAGCCTGGGGCCTGAAGTCAGGAAAACTTGAGTTCATATACAACCTCAAACACTTACTGGCTATCTAACTCTGGGCATATCACTTAACCTCTGTCTGCCTCAGTTTTCTCAACTATAAAGTGGAGATCATAATAGCAACTACTTCCCAGAGTTGTTGACAGAATCAAATGAGATATGTGTAAAAGGCTTAGCGTAGCAGGTGCTCATTCCATTCCCCTCCATTTGTAGCCCTAACAGTTAGAACAGTGCTTTCCATATAGTAAACTTTTAATAAATAATTTTTTAAAAATTTGTTCATTCCTTTATCCTCCAGGCCTCTATTTGCTTATCTTTAAAATGATGCTGCTGGATACAATGAATTTTACTGTCCTTTCTAGCACTAAATCCTGTGGCTTATGGCCTTTTGATACTAAATCCGGTTGTCCTACTTAACTACTTCTGTTGGAAGAAAAATGAGCAGATTCAGTATTTTCTAGTTCCACAGTGAAAAGTTATTTAAAAGCATAAGAAAGACTTCATAGCTCGATAGCATCTATAGTGTCGGTGAATTAGATTTTTCTATAGGCCTCAGTCCCTGTTAAGAACATGTGAAATTGAGTTTGGAGGTTCTTATTTTGTAGTGGATAAATTATTAAATCGGGGGTAATGCCACTAAGTATAAATCCCAACTCTGAGATTTACTATTCATATGACCCTGAGCAAGTCATTTACACATTCTATTCCACAGGATCATAGATTTCATGTTAGAAGAAAACCCTCTCATTGGTTCTGTGAGGTTCAAATTCAGTAATGGATGTACATAGATTTGCAAACTTTAAAATGCTATATAAATGCCTGTTGTTGTTAACCTGTAGTCATTAGGTCTCTGCTCTGGTGATAATTTTGAGTGAAATGAGGACATTGTAAAGACTTCTCATAATGAAAATATGGGGAATATTGTCTTTTCTTTAGCATGGGATGAATGAAACTTCTTTTCCGTAAGGTCTCTCTCCCTGGATGCCTGATGTCTAGGAATCCAGGGCTTGTGGGTAGTTAGGGCCCTTCCCCTCCTTTCTTTCTGAAATAGTGCAACCTGAGCACTGATATTTTACCAAATAAGGACATGATGGATTGTAGCCAAAACTTGGAAGTTAATCAAATCTCTCTTTGTTTGAAGCTCTCTCCCTGCCACCCTTTTTACTTCAGTTGTAGAATAGTCACATCAGCAGTTCGTTAGGTATCCAATAAGGAAGTATGTTTGGATATGTGGATCCTGGTTACCTGATTTCTCAGGTCTTGTCTAGTTTTTTGCTCTTAGACTGTAAGTCCACCTCCCAGCCAATGTAGAGGTGGAATAGTGAGTGGTGGGATTCTCTGCATTAGGATATATGATGGTTCTTTGTCCTCTGTAAGCTACCTCCTTCTATTAGCCCTGTCCTGATGGAGGGATGCCCTTTCTCGCGAGAATTGAATAAAACACTTTCTGTTCTTACCTTGAGAAGTCTCTTTATTTTTCTAGAATTTTGGGTAAGAGTCTTGTGACCCACACAATTTCATACCTAGCCCTATACTGCACTCTCTTGAGCTCAGTCAATATTTATAAAACAAAATAGGTATGTGTTGGTAAATAGCCACTGGCGTGGGAAGAGGGGAAATGGGAGGATTTATGCATATACTTTAAAATTTAATCTGAATTTTTAAAACTTTTTCAAATTTAGACAAACCACAAGACAATAGATCAAACCCTGATTTGGAGCAATTGCCCATCATTGAGATAAAAGCTCAGAATGAAAATGTAAAAAATCAATCAAAGAGCAAACCTGTTAGAACTGGTTCCAACACTCACCTGTCCCCTCCACCACTTAATAGAAAAGAAAAAGACAGAAAAGTTCAGTGATTTGTCCAAGATTGAAAGTTAGTAAGTGGTAGAGCTGGGATTTGAACACAAATCCTTTTACTTCAAATTCAGTTTTCTTTCCCCTTTCCTACTTCACCTCCTACCTCAGTCATAAATAATTACGATTTAGCAATTGTATAATGACTTCTCAGTCATATAATGACTTCTCAGATCCCTTATCTATCATGTTTTTATTGCTTATGTATAGCAAAGGTCTTCAAATAAATAAAAAAAGTTGAGAATAGAAATGAAGCTATAACTTGAATTAATGGGTTTTATAGTGATTGATCTTTTCAGACAGTTTAAGGCAATAAACACTGATCAACAAACCTACATATATGCCACTATGTTAAATTCTGGGGATAAAAATGGGAGGGGGGGAATAACCTAGTCCCTGCATTCAAAGAACTGACAATCTAATTAGAGAGAGAGGATATAATATATGAACAAGCTATTGTTATCATCCAAGAAAGGAAAAGGCAAATTTTGTCAAAGTGTTTTTTTGTTTAGCCCATATGCAGAAATCATTACTCAAAGAAGTCATATCAATTGAACTGTTTATTGTCTCTTGATAAAACTCCCCCATGTATTTTGTTCTTATGGGGAGTATACTCCTATCATACATTGAAATAGGAAAGCTGAATTGTGCCTTCAGGGAACACTTCTTTGAAAGGAAATCAATGCTCCTAAAAATGTGCTGTTAACAGGTATTATTCTTTAATGTCCTTCTTGTTGTAGTAGGATCTATGAGAGGAATCAATTAATCATCCTTCTCTTGAAAAATTCTGTTGACATTTATTCTGAAAAAACAATCAAGCAGAAATTATATTTTAAATAAATTTTAAAATTAGAATCATCCAACACTTATCATGTATTAAGAGCTTAATACAATAAATGATTGTTGATTGATTTATATGTGATGAGAATTTCTATTCTGCTTGGTATTTGAAGAGTTGTAATTAAATACACTTAAATAGTAGATGAACTAACCTAGGATTGTGTAGAAGGATTTTGTCAGCCTGTGAAATGACATAAATGTAGGGGAAATAGATTTTTGTTTGAATATATGTTTAAGGGCAAACTAATCAAAACAGTGATTCATGTGGAAGACATGAGCTGACAGTCTGTACTTTTAAGGACATGCACACCCACAGCACTCAAAGTGGTGCAGCAGTACAAGCTGTAAAAATGGATAGTGTTGAATATTGAAAACTGCATGAATTATTTTTTGCCATAGTAACGCATGAAAATTATTTGCTGAGTCACAGAGGACCAGTGAGCTACATTGATTTTAGAAATAGGCACTGGAACTGATTCATAGTTTAAAAAAATATTGAAGTATATCTCTGATGGATGAACGACTGTGGAATTCGAAAAATTAGGGAATGGGATATAACAATATCTGTTATAGTCGAACTTGACCTGTATGGTTCTTTCATTTAAAAAAAAAGAAAGTATTCTGCCTTTGCCAAAAAAATCAGATACCATACTAACTAGATATATACCAGGTCCTCCCTCTACTCCAACACATGTGCACATGCACATACACACACTGCAAAGTCTTAGTCTTAAGTTTTAATAGCTTAAAAGTACACTAATACTTTTGGGACACCCTATATAGTAATTGAAATGTTCGGTTATGTTGGGTACTTAAAGATTTTAAGGATCATTTCATCAATGAAGGTTCACTATATGTATGTGTATATGTATGTGTGTGTATGTGTGTATGCATGCATACACACATAGATGATTTTTTTTATAAATCAGTGGATGGTTTTCAAGAGTAACTATGGGCAAAACATCCTTCATCCTACAGATAATATAATGAGTTGTCTTTCTAGTGATAGGCTGGTCCATGAACAATAGACATAGAGTCTATCACTGGGCCTACACTTGAAACCTTTCTAACTTAATAGACCTTATAAGAGCTTGTGCTTGACTGGCCTTCCTACATGCCCAGTAAAAACTAAGTGGATAAAGAATAGATGATATACAGACTTTGATAAGCAATTGGATGGACAACCTATAGAGACAGATGATGGATAGATAGGTAGATAGATGGATAGATAGATAGATAGATAGATAGATAGATAGATGATAGATAGACAGATACAGACATACATACATACATACATACATAGATGAAAGGAAGATTGACTGATAGATAACTGTAGTTAGCAATTTTCCTTGGGAAATTGAGCAGGAAGCTGTAAGCCAATGAACATGAAAACTCGGCACCCAAATTCCTTTGAACAGAGGTCAGGATCCTTCAGAACTGAACCTGGGGAAACCATAAATACAGATAAAGGACAGGGATTGACATAAATTCTCAACCTCTGTGGCCTTAGCCACATGATACTTAGCTAGCCATTGTACTAAACTAACTAACTAGTATTCAGAAAGAGCTATTTTAGACCTGATGAACTATTGATTTCTTAGCAGGCTACAATTATTATTCATCATACCACAGGAACAATACATTCTCTTTCCCATGACTATTTTAGTATAATATGAGTCATTTCATAAATACAGTGAGAAAAAAATCCCTGGGCACTTAACAAAAGCAGACTTCACTTGACCTTCAGTGAACTAGGCCATCACTGAGATGATTTAGAGACTTGTATCCATCAATGCATTTCCTTGCCAAGAGTTTTGTTTTAAAGCATTAGATGAGAATATTTGCTTTGTTTTTTTACTTAAAAAAACAACACTTAGCACAGTGCCTGACACATAGTAAGCACTATATAAATGTTTATCTTCCTCATTCCTGTTAAAATGCTAACATCATCATCATCATCATCATCATCATTATCATCATCACTGTTGGTGCTATTATTATCATTATTTTCATCTGCTTAATTCAAACTCTTCAGATTCTAAACTTACAACTTGCCTTTGGTGCCTGTGTGCCCTTGGCCCAAGACAGTCAGCCAGGAAGAAAACTCTTTTTTGCACAAAGCTAATTACTATGATAAAAATATCAGGAGGCTTCAAAACTTAAAATTGTTTAACTTCTTCAAGCAACTCAGATCACAACCCTTTATGTGTTAGTAGATTGTCTCAGGAATTGCCAAGGCTGCAAATGCCATCATCCTACCCACAGCCAACGTGGTGATGAACACTTAAGAATTCAAAGGCTTTCCAACACAGTGGAGTCTGACAGAGCTTGCCTTTGAAAGATCAGATCAGTTCCTTGACCTCCACACCATGATGTGGATTCAGAAGAGAGCTTTAACAAAAGGATAGTAATTACATACTTCACATATTTTCTCACTTGATTAGATTAATAGATACACTATACTTTCTATTGCACAGAATAATTAAGGAATTTTCCTTAGAGAATGGAAAGTAAGTTTAAGAGGAACCACAAACGTTTTTAAAGAAGGAGAGGAAAAATTCCGTTAATATCCTCAACTTATATCATTGTAGAAATCGTTTCCAAATGAAATTTAATTCTCAGCTTCTATTCATCATCTCTCTTCTCTCTATTTCTCACCTACTTTAGAAACAGTAGTATTAATTGAGTTAATAAAAGGTGTGATCTGAGTAAAAAGAGTGTTTCTTGTTTCAACTGGCAGATTTTTAATATTAACTCTTGAGTGAATTTGCCAGTGCTTAGCATTGATCATACAAGTATTTTTTTGTATCGTGTTTTGGGCAACCATTTTGCTAGAGGATGACATTTAACATTTTCTGTCCAAAGGGGTTTCTGATTCAGTCATTTACTTCCCGGAATAATGGCTACTTGCTGTTCAATATAATAGCATCTTATACCATGTGGTTGGCCAGGAGCCTTATCTGACTTCATAACTCCCCAAAAGAGACAGAGCTGCTTTTTATTCTTTACTGTAGAGGAATTTGGAAAATATTAAAAATTTAACAGTCACATAGACTCCCATGAGTGACTGTATTCTCAAGAACAAAAAGATATCTTATAATTCATAGTACTAAGACCAGAAGTTCAAAGGTCACCAGTTTTGAGTCTATGCTCTCTGCTATTGCTTATGATAGTTTTTCACTATTTCATGTTCATACATCATCAAAATTAAGTGTTTTTAAAGGAAAGCTAGGTAAAGTGTAAAGTCAGCTACCAAATTTTTGTTTCTAGGAGAAACCATTCTACAGCAGAGATTAGAACACAGTATTGAACATAAGAGAAATATCTCTGGATTAGTCAAAAATACAGAAGAGAACTGACAAGATAGCAATATATTCTGGCTTCTGAGCATCACAATTAACTGTGTAAGGCAGATGTTGATGGAGAGGATATGCACTTACATAAAAGGAAGAAACTCACAAAATGGATAAGAATTGGAATATGAATCTAGTCAACAATCAATAAACATTTATTAAGCACCTACAGTAAGCTAAGGACCATGCTAAACCCTGGGGGTATAGATATGAAAAGAGAAAGTCCGTGCTCATAAGTAGCTTATGATCTCATGGAAAACACAGAAGGAAACTAAAAAGTGAGTGAAGGGTAGGAGGCAGAGGAGAAGGCAGAGAAGTCTTAAAGGAGTGAGAGATGGGATGTCTGTAAGTGAAAGCTTGGAGTTCATGGCCTTCCCTCTGATCGGAGAAACAGAAGATGATCAGGTGGAGTACAAAGTTACTGAGATCTTACAGGATGATGAGGTTATCTCAATAACCAGCTTCCTGAGGTATGGTGAAGTTAGTCAGAAAAGTCACCAAAACTGCAGCAAGGTGAGGAATGAGATGTCTAGAATGAACACTCTCCTTAAATGAAAGACTGTAGATGTAAAAGCAAGGAAATCAAAATGCAAAAGCTGATCTGTGCATATGTATATTTATCTATTGATAAATATGCATGTATATACATATATACATATATATATATATATATACATACAAAACACATGGGCACAGGTTAGCAATAAAAGCACTTATATAAATCTTAAAGTAGGTATCATGGCACTCATGTAGAAAATAACAAAGCCCTAAGTGGGCCAAGCAGACTGCTAATTTTGAGGAAACAATTACCACTATATAAAAACATTAAGTCTACTTGTTCTCCATTCCAGCTAATCTAAAGTTCAACCTTTGAAGAACTATTTCTCTGCCTTTCAAAGGCATCAAAGCCAAAGCTTGAAAGGCTGAATATTTCAAATGTACCTCCTAAAGAATTCATTGTTTTGGCTATTCTGTTTAGCTAAAGTCACTTATAACAATGGCTGTATTTGTTATTTATACAACTCTTACAAAGTGGGTTGGCACTTGGTTGATTTTGAATTATTCAGAAATGTTCTCTTAGATGGTCCTCATCTACTCATTCTTTAGGATAAAGACACCCCATGTAGGGTTACGACCCATAGTTTAAGAAGTACTTAAGGGGTTGCAAGTGGAAAAAGTTTAAGAAGTCATGCTTTAGATCATATTTAAAGGTTGGAATTTCGGTGAAGTCAGAAGCAAGACCCCATAGTAGCCTGTTCCATAGAAGGTCAATGAAGTCAGTGTTTATTAAGAGAGCCTTTTAAATGCCTAAAATATACCCAGTCCTATTTTCTCGTTATATCTATGCAGCAATTCTTAGCATATTGTATTTTTTCAGGGGAAGAACATAGATTATATTGCTTAGTCAATCAAAATTGGGATGTACTTCTTATGGAAGTTTTGAATTTTCCCTTTATTATTCAGGAGTCAGGGACATTCTTACTGCAATTTTTGTGTGACTAAAAGTTTTTCTTAATAATAAGCTCACCTGACGAAAATCTGTTCCAGAGAAAGTGAAATTTTATTTAAGAGCATTAAACATTCCTTAGATAAAAAGACAGAGGAAGAATCTCACCTGTCCCCCAACTCCTTGACATGTAAATCCTCCTCCTCAATCTATTTGTGAATCTTCTAAATGTAATTTAATCTGTAACCTGACTTCGTTTACCTAGAGTTTGATAAAGTTGGTTTTCTTATGGGATATATGACATTATTACTCTTTAACTAAATTGGTTTAACTTTTATGACATTAAAGAGAGTATGGAATTATGGCTCTATCTTCTCTTGAACTTTTTCTGGCCAAAGAGGAATGGACAATATTCCAATTTGTAAATTAATTATTTTTCTGTCACTCTAATGTAATTTTGTCTATAAAAAGCCTTGTCCAAATTCTCATAACTGTTCAGGTTTTCTCTGAGGCACAGACCTATGCTTGAGAATAATTTTACCCTCATAATTTCTGTGTTGTGGTAAATATGTATTTGGCAGCAGTTACTCACCACATGAACTTAGAGAGGAGATACTTCCCCCATGGAATACTGAAGGATCAAAATACTCAGTCCAAGGAAGCAATCAGGAATTGGAGTCTATTCTCTAACAGGGGCAGAAATATTGGACTCATGATTGAGGGTAAAGAATGTGCATTCAGTGGGAAGAATCAGGATCCCTGCTTCTTAATTAACAGAAATGCTACAGGGCTGTATGTAGGCAAAAGCTGTCCTGGTTTTCAAAAAGGGGAAGAAGGCAGATAATTCAAATTACAGGTGCATGAGCTTGATTTGGATTCCTAGTAAAGCTAAAACAGATTACTAAAAAGATCATTTATGAATATTTAGAAAAGACAACAGGTGTTTGCTATAAACCAATGCATATTTATTTAGCATGAATTATGCCAAGTTGAACTTGTTTCCAATGTTGCTAATGTTATTACACAAATAAGGCCAGGGAATGCTTTGGTCATATATATTCGATTTGAATTTTGAGCATTTGGCAATATTTCTCATGATATTTAGGTGGATAAAAGGCAGAGATATAAGAATGATTAAGAGTACAACTAGAAAGCTTTGGAGCAAACTGAATATGGAGACTTCAATTAACCAAACTTCCTTTATGAGCAGGAGCTATCTGTGCCAAATAAAGCAGCTTATAACCTCTTGATTTGCTTTGATGGTGATTTCATCCTTCAAAAGTTAAAAAAAACCAACTACTATTCTCTACCTGACTCTCATCAACAAGGAAGGAGTGGTGGTTGAAGTAGAAGTGATTGTAATATGATGAGAAAGTAACCACTATAACTTAACATATGAGATATAGAAGGACAGGGAAGTTGGGCATGGTCTAACATGTACTTGGGAAGTAGATTTCTTTTTTTAAAACATATTTTACTTTTTCCTCATTTACATGTCAAGACAATTTTTAGCATTCATTTTTACAAGATTTTGACTTCCAATTTTTTCTCCCTTGCTCCCTCCCCTCTTCCTAAAATGGTAGGCAATTTGATATACGTTATAAATGTGCTATTGTGTAAAACATTTCCATATTAGTCATAGTTGTGAAAAAAGAAAATGATCAAAAGGAAAATATATGAAAAAAGAATAAAGCAAATGAAAACAGCATACTTCCATAAGCATTCATAATCCAACAGTTCTATATCTGGATGTGAATAGCATTTTCCTTAATGAGTCCTTTATACTTATCTTGGATCATTGTGAGAAGAGCAGAGTCACTCATAATCAATCATGACACAATGCTGCTGATACTGTGTACAGTGTTTTCCTGGTTCTGCTCATTTCACTTTGCATCAGTTTATACAAGTCTTTCCAGGTTTTTCTGAAATCTGCCTGTTTGGCATTTCTTATTCCATTCATTACATTCCATTACATTCATATACCACAGCTTATTCAGTCATTCCCCAATTGATGGGTATCCCTTCAATTTCTAATATTTTGCCACCATGAACAGGGCTGCTATAATATTTTTGCATGAATAGTTCCCTCTCCTTTTTTTATGATCTCTTATGGGATATAGACATAGTAGTGGTATTGATGGATGAAAGAATATGTACAATTTGCATATACCCTTTGGGCATAGTTTCAAATTGCTATCCAGAATGGTTAGATCAATTCATAACTCCACCAACAATGCATTAGTATCACAATTTTCTCACAGCTTCTCTAACATTTATCATTTTTCTTTTCTGTCACAGTAGCCAATCTGACAGGTATGAGGTGGTATAACTTGGTATAGCTGAGTTTAAAACAATGCTGGCTTATGGGAAAATCTACATTCCTGGGATCCTTGTGTGAATTGCTTCATTTCTTATGAGCTGAACAAAGACTGAGACCCATGGATGGTCTTTGGACACTAGAAGAAACAAATACAGTTATCCCTTCTACATGGCAGGGATTAGAGGTATGGTGCCCCTCAGATATGGAAAATCATGTAAAATTTTTTGGCCCTCCCTTGGTAGCAGAGAAAAAAATGAGTTTTTGTCTTTTTTTTTTTCTGGGATTTTTATAGTACCTTATTGTAAGATTTGAGTTGATGTTATACAATTATATATATATATATATTTGTCATTTGTGATTCCTGTAAAAATCCTCCAAAATTTCCATTTAATTTCTTATGCCAACCCATGATATATCAAAATCACAATGGGGAAAATTGCTATGTGGAAGGTATAACTGTAGTTCACTCTCATTAGGTCCATGGAGTATTCTTTTTACCTTCCACAATTGAGGGAAATTATATGTCTAGCCCATAGGGTTGTTGGATAAACATTTGTCAAATATCTTATACTGGGAATTCCTTTCATATATGAGTTGAATTAGATGAGTACTGAGGCCTCTTCAAACTTACAAATTCTGTGGCTGTGAGGATTAAATAAGATAATGAATTTAAGGTACTTTGCAATATATAACCTACATGGAATTATTCACCTTCTTAATGAGGAAGTATGAGAAGAGAGGAAGAGAGACAATTTGGAAATCAAAATTTTTAAAAAGAAAGGTTAAAGTACTTTGAAAACTTTAAACTTCTTTAAAAATATTATTTCTTGGGTGGAACCAAGATGGCAGAGTAACAGCATGGACTTGTTAGTGTTCTTCCCCCAAACCCATTCAAATTCCTGTAAAAATGAGTCTAAACAAATTCTGGAGCTGCAGAACCCACAGAATGATGGAGTGAAGCAAATCTCCAGCCCAAGACAGACTGGAAGGTCACTGGGAAGTGTCTATCACATGACACTGAGAGCAGAGCACAGTCCAGTGTGGGCTGCACCAGCACAAACAGGACCTGAGCAGGCCTTCTGGGAACTGTATCTTGGGCACCTGTGTTGAATTATCGACTTTATGACCACAAAATATCAAGGACAAATTGGAAGGTCAGTAGCAAACATCTGTGGGACCTGTGTGAAAGAATAGAGTGGATGGGCCCAGGCCCAGGGTGGCAGAGTGGGTAGACAAGCCCTCAGAGGAGGATACCCAGGCAGCAACAGCAGGAGCAAGGGTAGCAGGAGTGGCAGCAAGTATTTCTGGAGCTCTAGGCCTACAGATTGTGCAGTGATTGAACACGTGAGAGTACACCCTCCACCCCTACTGGAAAAAGAGAACTACCTTAACAAAGAGGTCAAAAGACAAGCAAATAACTGGGATAATGAACAAAAAGCAGAAAAAGAATCAGACTATAGAATCTTTGGTGATAAGGATGACCAAAGTATACAAACAGAAGAAAAAAAAAGTCAAAGCTCTTATATCTAAAGCCTCCAAGAAAATATAAGTTGACCTCAGGCCATAGAAGAGCTCAAAAACAATTTTGAAAATCAAGTAAGAGAAGTAAAGAAAAAATTGGGAAGAGAAATCAGAGAGATGACAGAAAATCATGAAAAAAATGAGTCAACTGCTTGCTAAAGGAAACCCAAAAAATGCTGAAGAAAATAACACTTTAAAAAATAGACTAACCCAAATGGCAAAAAAGATCCAAAAACGAATGAAGAGAAGAATGACCTAAAAAGCAGAATTGGCCAGATGGAAAAGGAGATCCAAAAGTTCACTGAAGAAAGAATTCCTTAAAGATTAGAATGGAGCAAATGGAAGCTAATGACTTTATGAAAAATCAAGAAATTATAAAACAAATCCAAAGGAATGAAAAAATAGCAGACAATGTGAAGAATCTCATTGGGAAAACAACTGACCTGGGAAACAGATCCAGGAGAGACAATTTAAAAATTATTGGGCTACCTGAAAACTATGATCAAAAAAAGAGCCTAGACATCATTTTTCAATAAATTATCCAGGAAAACTGCCCTGATATTGCAGAACCAGAGGGTAAAATAGAAATTGAAAGAAACTTCCAGTTGCCTCCTGAAAGAGATCCCAAAAGGAAAACTCCTAGGAATATTGCAGCCAAATTCTAGAGCTCCCAGATCAAGGAGAAAATATTGCAAGCAGCCAAAAAGAAACAATTCCAGTATTGTGGAAATATAATCAGGATAACACAAGATCTAGCAGCTTCTACATTAAGTAATCTCAGGGCTTGGAGTATAATATTGCAGAGGTCAAAGGAGCTGGACTTAAATCCAAGAATCACTTACCTTACTAATCCTTCAGGGGGAAAAATATCATATTTCAAGCCCTGAGATTACTTTTAAAAAGAGAAAAAATTGTTAGTTATTATTATTTCCTTACAAGAGAAAATACCTTCATGAGCTTAACTTAGTAGCTGTGCAAGCCTTCTCCAAGCTATATGTTCTGTTTTTCAAACATGGCATCCAGATCTTCCAACTTGGTCATAGAGAGGTTGTTGCTGGAAGGGAGATAGAATTTCCATGTCATCTCTTGCTCTGACACATCATGGTTTTACTCTATTTGTGGACAACTGGAATACCAATCCCTACCACAAATATCCAAACATACAAGCATACAAAAATACAAACAACTTGTGTCTTCCCTTATTCCTTACCTTATTACACAACAAAAGAGGGGGATATAAAAGTGGCCTTCTTTGGCTCTGGAACAGCTTTGTGTTCAGATCAATTTTCATGAGTATTATTTTAAAAATCACAGTACAGACATCATGAAAAATAAATCCAGAGCAACACATTCTCACTTCAACTATTTTTCTTTTTATCTGTGGAAACAAATCTCATTTTTAATGATTAGAAGGTACAATTAGGTTTGGTAAACTGAACATTACTTCTACAATCAATAGATATTCTTTTTTAAAATTAATTTATTTGTTTTCAGTTTTCTGCAATGACTTCCATAAGTCTTAAATTTCCCTCCCCCAACTATTTTTCAAGAATGTAATTTGTTGTTGTTAGTTTCTCAGATGCATTATTCCTTGTAAATTTTTCCCTGTAAAAGACAGGTTTACTTATTGGAAACATATTCTACAGGCAAATTTCAAAGCACAGGGGTTGTACATAGGTTTTACTCAGAGGGAAACATTTGTAGAAGATGCTATTTCAATTTGTAGAAGTTAAAAACTAAAATTACAAACATGCATAAGTCAAAACTTGGATCAGATGACTTATTATAATCACCCTTTCAGATGTCTGGCTCTGAAAAACTAAGATTTCTCCCACCATTTCCTCTATCATTACTAGTAAGTATTGCAAAGAAAGAAAATGCTTAAGCTTCACAATTTTAATAAACAATAGACAAAAATAATGCTTTTTGAACTATGACATATTAAAATATCAGAATTTATTTATGGCTTTGATTCTAATCAGCATAGTATCTTGATTGCATATTTATAATGTCAGTAGAGTTTTCTTAATTATGGAATGTAGGTCAAAGTTAAGGATTATTTGTAGGTTGGGAAGCAAGTTTGTTCCTATAGACAGAAAGTTTCAAGATAACTTTCAACTAGGCAAATTAGAAAACTTCTTGGATTTTAATATTCCTGGCAAGTATGATAACCTTGCCAAGATCTATAATCTGTTTCAAGTTAGTCAATTTTTCCTGTGGAAGCTTCTAAAGTTATTTAGGATTGTAATACTCCCCCTGTATTTTTTTTTTCTAGTGATAGCCATGAACTTGAACTTGGAAGCATTGCTTCATATTCAGACTTTTAAGAATTTTGTTGGAAATGGAGAATGGTGAAGTCTTCAATTCTTATCAGAAGAGTTGAGTCCTGCATGACAGATAGAAAAAAAACAAAATTCTTATCAACAGGTCAAATACTGAAACTGACTATTCTTCATTCCTTAAACAAACATTTATTAAGTTCCTTCTGCATGTGTGGTACCAGAGAAAATGCAAAATTTAGAATAAATATGACCACTGCCCTCAAAGAGTTTGCAATCAAGTATACAAATAACCCAAATATATATCATTTAATGTGCAGTACTACATTTAAGTTCCTTTAAGCATTGTGAGCAGAGGAGAAAATAACTGTACCCTTCTCCCAACCTCTTACTTTCTTTCACTCCTGTAACTCTTATTCATAGAAAAGGGAAGAAAAATAATTACTTTTCATTTTGTGAATTAGACTAATCTATTAGCCATATTTTTGTTCCCTACTGCAAATTATAAGATGCCAAAAGAATGAAGATGCATATTTCATTGCTTAGCGCCGTAAGTAACAAACATACTAATTTTCCAAAGATTTTAGAACCTTACATTGAGACTGAGGGATCTTTGTTCATGAGAGAGATATATGAACATATGTACATATTTGCCTGCATGTGTGTGTTTAAGGTGTGTGTGTGTGTGTGTGTGTGTGTGTGTGTGTGTGTGTAAACACTTGTTCCTAGCTGTGCTTGCAGTTTCTATGATGGTATCCAACAATGATGCCTGGGCAGTTGAGTGGCTCAGTGTATAGAGTGACTGGCTTAAAATCAAGAAGACTCATCTACCTGAGTTCAAATCTGTCTCCAGATATACTACTGTGTGACCCTGGATAAGTCATTTAACTGTTTGCCTCAGTTTCCTCACCTGTAAAATGAGCTAGAGAAGGAAATGGCAAACCATTCTGGCATCTCTGCTTAGAAAACTCCAAATGAGGTCACGAAGGGTCAGACAGTACTGAATTGAATGAACAACATCATCAAATCCAACCATGTATGAGTAATGATGAGGGAATATGAGTATTTTCTCCTACTTAAGGGTATAGAAAAATTTCTCCTCCTTCCAGTATGGGTAATTATTCCCTTTTAACTTGAGTGTGATCAAGTGAAGAAATTTTTTCTGGCTTCTCATACATGATGAGTGACAACAGACCCATTGATAGCCCTTAACTATTTCGTGATTGCCATTGTTGCCCCCTCCTTCTAGGAAATTCTGAGGGACATTTTTTCACCCTTGTGAAAAACAATAGACTCTGTCAAACAGTTATGATAATGGTCAGCCCAGCATTCAACAGGTTTGCATCATTAGGCCCAGGCAGCTGAACTGGGAAAGTCAGCTAATAGACTTTCTTACTCTCACTGCGCAGTGCAACTTATTGTCTTATTGATTCAAGATGTTGAAAACGCTATCTGGTGGCCTTGTGAAAGTCTTGATGAAAGATAGGATTTCTTGAAGCTTAAGCATTGTTGTCATGAAAAGGTCAAGTCTAAAATAATATTTTCAAAGAAAACATCCAGATGTTCATGGGCATGGGAGACCGACCTTTTCCAAAAGTATAGGCTACTAGCTCAGGTTCACACTGGGTGTAAACAATTAAGGGCTAATTTGGTCTAAAAGGAAAAAAAAATAAAATAAAAGCAAAGCTCTTGCTCTTTTCCTTGAATTTTTATAATGGTTCAACTCCCCAACGAATGTAACAGACATGCAATTGTCATTTTGATGGAATTAGTTAAGTTGCAATTAGATACCCTTCACATCCAATGGGTAGGAACAACTTCTTGCCGCATATTTAACATTTGTAAATAATTCTACGTAGATTGAGCCAGGCAAGCAATCTGCAGTTTTATTTAGTCAACCTGGTTTTATGTAGGAAGTCATGCAATGAATCACCTTCCCTCCTGCTATGGACATAGTACCTGAATGCCTGCAATAAACTCCAAGTGACAGACAAAGTAGGAATATTTTGCATGTCCCAGGTCCTAGGCCAGCTCCCTTTCTTACTTCATGTTACTGGAAAACAGCACAGGGCAAACCCTGGAGATGAAGTAATAAAATGGGTTAGCCAAAATGGCTTTTTTTTCTCTCTCTCTTTCTTTTTCCTGGCTTGCTTTAACTGATGTTTTTGTCACAGATGTTACTAATGACACATAAATCGCTGGAACCAATATGGAAATAATTTTGCACAAGAAATGCTATCCTCTTAGTTTCCATGCCAGGTATAAATTGATTCCATATATTCTTGCCATCATTTTTGTTGACTGCGCTCCTTCCTGAACAGAAATTGATCTGTTTCCATTGACATCTGAGATCCCAGATCTGCTTAGTGAGACAACTACCCTTCACTGCTAATACTATGTTTTTCTTAAAGGGGACCAAAGTTTTTGTTTTCGTTTTTGCTTTTGTTTTAAACTCTTGGGTGGTGGTGGAAGAGACATAAAACAACATGGAAAAAATCATTTCTATTCTTTCTTGTTTATTTTTTCTAATGAGGTATTATTTTTCAGCTGCCAAAAACAATTTGACTATTCAATATCCGTCTTTGAAATCATCAAGGGTTGAAATGTACAATTAATCATTTCTAAATGGCATCATTTGCTATAAAGCTAAATAGGTCCGTTTGGTTTCCATATGTAAATGTTTCCCTTGGTACTATATGCAAACTGATTCTTCTCACATTTTATTCTTTACATATTCACCTCCGATGTTTGAATGCTTCTTATAATAAAATCCCCTTAAATGCCTTTACTGAAAGTTAGACTGTAACTGACCCAATACTTTAACTAAACTTTAGCAACACTGTCCACTCCCAGAAATTCTCCATGCAATAGGCTCTTTTCTGATGATTCATATGTCTGGGAATCCTACTGGAAAATAAACTACTCAAACTTTTAAAAAATGGTTAATTTGGCAGTTTTACAGCATTGCATGTTTTTTTTTTTAAAGGTTGAAGCTAAGAAAGAAACGTGAAAATAGGTTGAGTAATATGTGGTGGGTTCTAGAAAAATCACTTTTTCCTTTTAGTTCTTACCTAAGGACCAAAGGTATAAGGCAAAGTCATTATATCCCCCTCCTACACCTCCCCCCTCACTCCCTTACCCCCACCAATGTCTGACAGATTGAAATGATCTCAGTTTTTCCTTTGGTTCTCTGTCTGGGGTTATTCAGAAATGAGGTAGATAATACTTGAAGAGGCATAGAGAAGTTGGATTATGAAGGCTTCCAAATCTTTCTTGCTTATTAAACAATATCTTCCATCTCCTATACCAGCAGGTTTTCAAAAAACTATTCAGGCATCAAAGCACCTGAAAGTGTTTGCCGATATGCAACATGAGCAGCTTAAATAAGACCCTTTTATGATTCAGATTTTTTGGGAGGAAATTATATTCATCATTTTTTAATGTTATCACAAAGAGCCACTGACTGCAAAAGATTCCTCTTGTCTTTTCCCTGTGTAAGACATTTTACCATATCCATAGCACAGCGATCTGTGCTTTCAACTTCCTTTTATTTCTCACTACCAGGCTTTTTCTATACACATTAGATCAAGATGTATGGTCTAAACTTGTAAGGACTATGAGGTCAATGATTTAGAACTGGAAGGAACCACTTGATCTAACTCCTTCATTTTACACATGAAGAAACCAGGACTTACAGATGTTAAGTGATTTGTCCAAGACCACAAAATAAGTGACAAGTGGCACTCAAATGTGGTTCCAAATCTAGTGTTCTTTCTAATGTACCACCTCGATAACAAAGGCAAAGATAATTTATGATAGGATATATCATGATATGATGCATTGTGCATATGATATAAGTATACCATGCATATATATAGTGGTATATTGATAAACTTATGAAGCAGCAAATGGTAGATAGAACACTTTGGTGAAAAGCAAAACTTGGCTTCAAATCTTGCCTTGATATTAGCAGAGTGACCTGGGGTGAGCTATTTAGCTTTGAAAGGTCTTGGGCAACTCGGTAGAACTTATAGGCTGGTTGTTCTCATGTGGAAAAAAGCATGTTGAACTTCTAGTGTGGTAACTCCCTCCATTGGTGCAGATTACAGCCTATCTATGACTTTGATGATCATAAAATCACTGATCTTGAGTTAAAAGAGATCTTACAGATCACATATTCCAGACTCTCCTCCTCATTTTATCGATGAGGAACCTTAGATACAGAGAGGGAAAGTGATCTGTTATGAAGTTGAAATAGCAGACTTAGAATCTGAACTCATAAATTCTAATTCTAAGTACAGTGCTGCCTCCCCTAAACCAAACTGCCTCTTACAAGTTCAATTCAATAGACATTTATTAATTGCCTACTGTGTGCCATGCACTACATTAAGCGTTGGTAGTACAAAAAGTGCCAAAAAAACCAGTCCCTGCCTTCAAAGTGCTTATGTTCTAAGGGGAGTAGCAACATGCATGGAAATATATACCAAGCAGACTACATACAGGATAAATAGAAATAATTAACAGCAAGAAGGCACTAAAAATAAGAGGGTATAGGAAAATCTTCCTGTAGGAGGTGGGATTTTATTTGGAACTTAAAGGAAACCTGGGAAGTCAGTAGTTGGAATGGAGGAGAGCAAACATTCCAGGCATGGGAGACAGCCAAAGAAAATGCTTAGAGCTGAGAAATGGAACATTTGGTTCTTGGGGACAGTTAAGAGGCCAATGTCACTGAATTGAAGAATACCTGTTGGAGAGCAAGGTGTAAGAAGTTTGGAAAGGTAGAATAGGACTAGGTTATGAAAGAGCTTGAATGCCAGTGCCTAAGTCCTGACAAATTGGCTGAGGTATATACAATATAAGTGAATCTCTCAGGGTCAGGCAGGAAGTATAAAGAGGTAGGATCTGAACCTGAGCTTTCATGGTTCCAAGCCTAATATTGTTCCTACTATATTAGGCTGTTTCATAAATACAAGTACATATAGAAATATATGCATGTAAGGGGTCCCACCCCCACCTCCATTAATGTAACCATTGTAAGGGCAGAATAAAAATTTAGTAATCTCCTGTATCAGGTGCAAAAACTTCTTTGAATCAGTTAAAGAATCTGTCAATCTCTCAGCAGTTTCATAAAGTAATCACAAAGCAGGTAAAGAGTTGTAAGGAATTTTCCTACAACCACCTCATAGTATCAATCAATTTGAAAGTAGTCTAGAGCTTTAAAAGCCATTGCAAAAAAAAAAAAAAAAAAGGTGACATCATACAGAAAACATCTTGTGATTGGTTGAGAGAATGAAGGAAACAAGATGGTAAACATAAGGCCCCTACACCTGGGTATGACAAGAGTACCTAAAAAATTCAGAAATGGCCAGGCCAGGGGTGGAGAACTCCAAGTTTAGAAGTTCATTATTTTGGAAGTTGGAACAGAAATGAAGGAAGAAGTCTCATCAGAAAGAATAATTATGGAAGGAGTAATTGGGAGGAAAGGGTGTTTTCTCTCCTTCCTCTTCATCTCTCCCCTAATGGCCATGACATTGGATAGATAGGAGCAGTGAAGAAAACTGCCTCTAGCTGGAAGCAGAGAGTTATACCAATAAATAGATGGCTACAGAGAAACCATTACCTAAGGTGGGAAAGGGGAAGGGGGGAAAGAAATGGCTTCAAAGAGTATGATTCCTAATGGTGGAAAGGTGTTCCAGCTATGGACTTATTGAAAAGATATAAGTATTAGAAACTGGAAGTCACCTCTTTGCCAGACATATTCCTTATATCTCATTACCATTGTGTTCCAAGTTTAAGCCAACTCTTTCCACAAACATGACAGGTATTGTTGGGAAAATGATCCTCAGGCTTTTGGGTAAAATGTTTTATACCTGTTGTTTTTAACATTTTATTGTTGTTAATCACCCATGTCCAAATTTTTGTGATCCCATTTGGGGTTTTCTTGGCAACTATACCAGAATGATTTACTATTTCTTTTGCCAGCTCATTTACAAATGAGGAAATGGAGACAGACAGGGTTAAGTAACTTGCTCAGAGTCACACAGCTAGTGTCTGAGGCCAGATTTGAACGAATGTTTTCCTGACTTCAGGCCTAGAACTTTATCCACTGAGCCACATAGCTGCCTTGTTCTTAGGAAAGATCTTAATAAATATCTTTATTGAAAGCTAATTAAGGCTACTCATTTATTGTTAATGAGAAGCACACTGCTGGGGGTTCATGAGCTGTAGTACTAAGAATAGCTAACCACAGGATGATCCCAAGAAGTAGTAGTTACCCTCTGTGGACCCATATCATTTCTGGATCTCAGTTTTCTCATCTGTGAAATGAAAGGATTAGATTAAAGAACCCAAAAGTCTTTTCTGGCTATGAATCTGTAGTCCTATAGTGTATGTAGGGGAACCAGACCTGCAATTTTATTAAGGCTCTCCAATGAAGGGCCTTCTTCTGCTACAGCTCATCAAAACTTTTGTTTAACCTTTGATCTTAGAGAATTAAGTGACTTTCCCAAGGTCACACAGTCAATATGTGACAGTGCCCACATTTTCTTGACTCTGGGGTCAGTTTTCTGACCACTATGCCTTGCTCTCTTTCCCCATTGTACAAAGTATGTGCTATGGTGAATAGATATAGTTGTCTACTCTGCTGGAAGGAGTACATACACTAATAAAAATAATTATTTCTGTTTCCACCTACCCTGTTCGTGTCACATTGGAAGATCTGAGTAATAATCTTTCCTCTGAAACTTACTAGTTATGTGATCCTGAGCAGATGTTCAATTGGGCTAGCAGTGACAGCCTTGGCAAGAATTCTGAAACCAGGGTCCTGACCTTCCTTTTGTTTTTGAGGAAGACACACAGTTCAGAGCAGAGACAAGCAAGGTATCCCAAGTTACTATCACTGGAGATCCCTGGTCTGAAGGAAAGAACAGAATAGAAAACTTCTGTAAATATATACATACACACACACACACACACACACACACACATATATATGCAAATATATGCATATACATATAAACACATAGATATATAACGTACATATATACATATAAATATACATATATACCCACATATACACATATATTTATGTTAAATAAATAAATCACTATATATTTAAATATATTTCTTTAAATATAATTTTTCTTCAATTAAAAATATTCCTCTCAATGAAATACTTATGAAATACTTTTGAATAAGAAAGCAGCCTAGTAGGATACATTTGTTTATTTTCCATTCTTTACCCTGAAGTGCTCATTCTAAAGCAAAATTTGATGGTACATATGTAGGAGGTAATGGAATCATAGAAGTACACAGCTGTTTGCCAGAAGGGTGGACAAGGGAATTTTACATCCTTTGGTTATAGGCCAGGACTCCAAAAGCATTGCAGCTGTTGGAGGCCAGGGCCTGCTTTTAGCTGAAGTATGAACAGTGGCAAAGTGGGGACAAGAGAAGGTAGAGAAGGATGGGGAAAAGAGGATTTGCTAGTTCATTCACAGGATCCAAGGCCACAGATGTTGGCAACCAGGAGGGTTCCTACAGAGTTTGTGCCAATGCCAGGCCTTTATTGATAGAAGAAGAGATTGTTAAGTGGAAGGCTAAGGAGACAACATAAGGGGAATTCTTTTGAGAGACTCTCCTTATCTTGTTTTTCAAAATATTTAGAATATAATGTGATGGTGAGAAGTGGAACACATAAGCAACTGAGGCACTGTTCCTACTGGGAGAACTTTAATATTGAGAACAGGAACAAAACTAAATCACCAAATTGATTTTTCTTTGACCTTGGAGGATAAAGAGACTTTTTCAGCTTGAGCTATAAATAACTTCAAGAGAAAAACATATTCACAAAGAAGGAATTTCCTTAATAGTGATACAGGTCAAATTCTGTTAAAATTCCAGGGAATAACCAATTTAGCCTTATTGCTTGAAATAATAAATAAGTAGGCAATGGATAACTTTCTTTTATCCCGGTGAGATTTCCATTTTGGTGGTATGTGTTGTCCTGGAAATTGACCTACAGATAAATCTACTAGTTAGTCACTCATAGGACTAAAACTAGACATTCTTAGGTCAGCTTCCTTTCTCTGTTTCAATAATATTAATTATTATAGTTTATAAGCATAAGAACCGCATGATGGCTAATGATTGAACCCTGACTAAAGTTTATAGCAGGAAATAAAAAAATTAGTAAATCCTTTCTTAAATGCATACTTATTTTTCTTTTTTAAATTAATTTATTTTAGTATTCAAAATTCATTTTATAAGATTTTGAGTTCTAAATTTCCCCCCTTGCCCTCCACCTCCTCTCTCTAAGATGACATGCAATCTGATATATGCTATGATGTATGATTATATTAAACATATTTCTACATTAGTCATGTGGTAAAAGAGGAATCAAAATAAAAGGAAAAATCATGAGAAAGAAAAAAACAAGGAACAACAAAAAAAGAGAAAATAGTATGCTTCAATCCGCATTCAGTTCTTTCTTTAGATGTGTATGGCATCAGGAAGCTTTTGGAATTGTCTTCAATCATTGCATTTCTCAGAAGAGCTAAGTTGAACAAAACTGGTAATTGTAAAATGTTGCTGTTCCTGCATACAGTGTTCTCCTGGTTCTGCTCACTTCACTTAGCTTCAGTTCATGAAAATCTTTCCAGGTTTTTCTGAAGTCTGTCTGCTCACCATTTCTTTCCATTTCATGCATACAAACATTCCATTCCATTCCATTCATACATACATTCCATACACAACTTGTTCAGCCATTCCCCAATTGATGGGCATCTCCTCAATTTCCAATTCTTTGCCATGACAAAAAAGAACTGCTATAAATATTTTTGTACATGTGGGTCATTTTCCCTTTATATGATCTCTTTGGGATACAGACCTAGTAACGGTATTGCTGGATCAAAGGAAATACACAGTTTTATGGCCCTTCAGGCATAAGTCCAAACTGTTCTCCAAAATGGTTAGATCACTTCAAAACTCCACCAATAATACATTAACGTTTCAATTTTCCCACATATTCATCAACATTTGTTGTTTTCCTTTTCTATCATGTTAACTAATCTGATATGTACCTCAGAGTTGTTCAAATTTGCATTTCTCTAATCAAGAGTGATTTAGAGCATTTTTTCATATGAGTATAGATAGCTTTAATTTCTTCACCCAAAAACTGCTTGTTCATATCCTTTGACTATTTATCAGTTGGAGAATGAATTGTATTTTTTTATAGATTTGACTCAATTTTCTATACATTTTAGAAATGAGGCCATAATCAGAGACCCTGGATGTAAAAATTGTTTCTCAGCTTTCTGCTTCCCTTCTAAACTTGGTTTAAATCTCTATTTCTGTTTGGTCATAAATTCTTTCTTCCTTCATATATCTGACAGGTTAACTATCCCTTGCTATCCTAATTTGCTTATGGTTTCACCCTTTACTTCTAAATCACGTACCCATTTTGACCTTATCTTGGTATACGGTATGAGTTGTTGGTCTATGCCTAGTTTCTGCCAAACTGTTTTCTAGTTTTCCCAGAGGTTTTTGTCAGTAAGTTCTGATCCTAGAAGCTGGAGTCTTTGGGTTTATGAAACAGTAGATTCCTGTAGTCATTAACCACTGTGTCTTTTGTCCCTAACCTAATCCACTGTTTTGATGATTGTTTCTTTATAATACAGTTTTAGATCTGGTATGGCTAAGTTACTTTTCCTTGGATATCTTTTCACTAATTCCCTTCATATTTTGGAACTTTTGTTCTTCCAGATGAATTTTGTTGTTATTTTTTTCTAGCTACATAAAATAAGTTTTGGTAGATGATTGGATTAGCACTGAATAAATTAATTTAGGTAGCACTGTCATTTTTATTACATTAGCTTGGTCTACCCATGAAAAACTGATGTTTTTCCAATTTTTTAGATCCGACTTTATTTGTGTGAAAAGTATTCTGTAATTTTGTTCTTATAGTTCCTAGGCTTGTCTCAGCAGGTAGACTCCCAAGTATTTTATATTATCCACAGTTACTTTAAATGGAGTTTCTCTTTTTATTATTCTCTTTCTGTTCTATTCTCATTCTATCTCTCTATTCTATTTTGATTCTATATTTTCTCTTGCTTCTGGGCTTTGTTAGCAATATATAGAAATGCCATTGATTTATATAGGTTTATTTTATATCCTTCAGCTTTGCTAAATTTGTTAATTATTTCAAGTAGTTTTGAATAGATTCATTAGGAATTTCTAAGTATACATATCATCATATCATCTGCAAAGAGGGATAGTTTTATTTCCTCCTTACCTATTCTAATTCCTTCAATTTCTTTTTCTTCTCTTATAGCTAAAGCTAACACTTCTAGTACCATGTTGAATAGCAATGGTGATAATGGACATCCTTGTTTCACTTATGGTCTTATTGGGAAAACTTCTAGTTTATCCTCATTACATGTAATGTTTGCTGATAGTTTTAGATGCATGCTGCTTATCATTTTAAGGAAAACTCCTTTGATTCCAATGCACTCCAGTTTTGTTTTGTTTTGTTTTTTATACAAATGAGTGTTGTATTTTGTCAAAAGCTTTTTCTGTATCTATTGAGATAATCATATGATTTCTGTTAATTTTGCTATTGATGTAGTCAATTATACTGATAGATTTCATAATGCTGAACTAGCCCTGTGTTTCCTAATATTGAACCATATAAATCCCTCTTGGTCATAGTATACGATCCTTGTGATATATTGCTGTATTCTGTTGGATAATTTTTTTTTAAAACTTTTTGCATCTATGTTCATTAGGGAAATTGGTCTTTAGTTTTCTTTCTCTGTTTTGGCTCTTCCTAGTTTAGGTATCAGTGTCATATTTGTTTCATCAAAAGAGTTTGATAGGACTCCATCTATTTTTCCAAATTGTTTATACAGTATTGGAATTAATTTTTCTTTTTTTATCATTCTTTCATTCTCATATAAATTTATTTTCAGTTTTCAACATTCACGTCCATAAAATTTTGAATTTCAAATTTTCTCTCCATCTCCCTTTTACTCCCACCCCAGCACAGTTTGTATTCTGACTGTCCTCTCCTCCAATCTGCTCTCCCTTCTATCACACCCTAATCCTCTTAACCCCTTCCATTCCATTTTCCTGTGGGGTAAGATAGATTTCTATACCCCGTGGCTTATGTATCTTATTTCCTAGTTGCATGTAAAATCAACCTCTAACATTCATTTTTGAAGTTTTGAGTTTTACATGCTCTCTCTTCTCCTATATCCACCCACCCTCATTAAGAATGAAAGCAATTATATAAAATTATGTATGTGTGGTCATGCAAAATGCTTTCATAAGTCATGTTGTGAAAGACTAACCATATTTCCCTCTATCCTGTCCCCTCTCCATTTATTCTATTTCCTCCTTTTACCTGTCACTCTACAAAAGTGTTTGCTTTAGATTACCCCTTCCCCCAATCTGTCATTCTTTCTATTATCCCTCACCCTCTCTGATCTCCTTCCCCCCTGCTTTCCTGTAGGGTAAGATAAACTTCCATACCCATCTGAATGTGTATGTTATTCCTTTCTGAAGCCAAATCCGATGAAACAAAGGTTCACTTATTCCCTCTCACCTTCCCTTTCTTCCCCTCCACTATAAAAGCTTTCTCTTGCCTGTTTTATGTGAGATGATTTATTATACTCTACCTCTCCCTTTCTCTTTCTCCTAGTACATTTCTCTCAACCCTTAATTTTCTTTTTTAGATATCATCCCTTTGTATTCAGCTCACCCTGTGCCCTCTGTCTCTCTGTCTCTGTCTTTGTCCCTGTCTCTCTCTCTCTCTCTCTCTTTCTTTGTGTATGTTTGTACGTGTATGTGTGTATATATATACGTGTGTATACACACGTATATATATACACACATACACATATAAATGCATATACAAACATATATATACATATACATACACACAGATATAGATATAGAGATAGATATAGATATACATCCTCTTCAACTATCCTAATACTGAGAAAGATCTCATGAGTTACAAATATAATCTTTCCATGTTGGAATATAAACAGTTCAACTTTAACAAGTCTCTTATGATTTTTCTTTCCTGTTTACCTTTTTGATTCTTGTATTTGAAAGTCAAATTTTCTATTCAGCTCTGGTCTTTTCAACCAGAATGTGGCTTTTAGGTAGACCAATAATTCTTAAATTGTCTCTCCTGGATCTATTTTCCAGGTCAATTGTTTATCCATTGAGATACTTCACATTGTCTCCTATTTCTTTCATTCTTTTGATTTTGTTTTATAATTTCTTGATTTCTCATAAAGTAATTAGCTTCTGAATTCATACTGAAAATGTACTTAACTGAGAAAAAACAAGACTAACAAGGGAATAGTGGAAGATTAGGAAGAGTTGTAGAAGGAAATTCTCATAGAAGCAGAATAAAATTAAAGACCTCTTAAAACACACACACACACACACACACACACACACACACACACACACACATCCACACTCCTGCAGAATCAGCATGCTATAGAGAACTAGCCTCAAAATGAGGAAGAACTGGGTTCACTCTCCATGTTTGATATGCACTGTCTATGTGACTCTAGGCAAGTCACTTCACATTGAGGCAATTCTTTAGTCTATAAGTTTCAGAACAGGTGCCAACCTACACTAGCATAGAGAATTTCCTTACCTTAGAGTTTGCTCTTCCAATAAAATCACAGATCTAGTGTCTACCAGGGGTAGGGAACCTGCAGCCTTAAGGTCACATGTGGCCCTTGTAATGGTAATTTAAATGGGAAGGTCTTTCCCATTCATTAATAGGCCCATGTGACCTGCCTGGGTCACATGGAAGTCTGAGTCACATGAAATCTGTGGTGGGAGGCATTTGCTGAACAGATGGAACAGGAAAGGTGGAGCAAAACTGAGAAGAAATTGGTCAGAGAACAGTCAGAACTGAGGGAGGGAGAGAAAAACAGGCAGCTGGCTAGTGTGAATGACAGAGTTTGTTTGTAATTTGTTTAAGGGAGCTGGTTTGTGGGAAGATTAACAGAGGGAAGGCTTGAGGATGGTGTTGTCCTCTGCATTGTTACTGTGTATAGATTTCTTTGTTACTATGATGGATTTGACTTTCTGGTGTTGGGATCCGGCTTTCTGGTGTCTGAATAAGTGTTTTAGTTCTGTCTCCACAAAAAAATAGTAATAAAGTAATTAGCTTCCATTTGATCCATTCTAATTATTAAAGAATTATTTTCTTCAGTGAGTTTTGGGCCTCTTTTTCCATTTATCTCATTCTCTTTTTTAAGGCATTCTACTCCTCATTGGCTTTTTGGACCTCTTTTGCCATTTAGGTTGGTCTAATTTTAAAGGTGTTATTTTCTTCAGCATTTTGAGGGGTTTCCTTTACCAAGCTGTTGACTCTTTTTTTCATGATTTTCTTGCATCACTCTCATTTCTCTTCCCAATTTTTCCTCTACTTCTCTTACTTGATTTTCAAAATCCATTTTGAGCTCTTCCATGACCTGAGACCAATTCATATTTTTCTTAGAGGTTTTAGATGCATGATATTTGGCTCTCTTATCTTCTTCTGGCTGTATATTTTGATCTTCCTCATCACCAATGATGTAAGAAAATACCACTTCACTGAGAAAGAATCTATAGTCTGTTTCTTTCTCCCCATTTGCTCATTTTCCCATCCAGTTACTTGACTTTAAAGTTTTGTTAGGTGGAAGGTTGCAGAAGTAGCCTCTACTTCAGCAGTGACTGCAGCCACCCTAGGGTCAGGACTGGGGCTGGTATGAAATCATGCTTCCCTCTAAGCCAGAGAGACCATTACCATTGACCTCCAAAGCTGTCTTTAGTGTTTGTGGGCTGTCTGGAATCCACAGCAGTGGCCAGCAATTCAGCCCCCTAAGGCCTGTTTCTACTCAGTCTGTGCTGACACTCTGCTCCTAGTATGATGCAATAGATCCTTCCCGTCCGCCTTCCAGATTGTCGTGGGATGAAAATTTGCTTCAATGTGCCATTTTGTGATTTCTGCTGCTCTAGAATTTGTTTAGAGTCATTTTTTACAGGTTTGTTGAGTGACTTGGGGGAAAAACTGTAGCAGGTCCATGCTTCTACTCCACATCTTGGCTCTGTCTCCCAGAATTAATTGTTCTTTAAATGTTTGATAGAATGCACTTATAAATTCATCTGACCCTGGAGATTTTTTTCTCAGGAAGTTCATTGATTGCTTATTCAATTTTTTTTCTGAAATGAGATTATTTAAGTATTTTATTTCCTCTTTTTATCTAGGCAATTTATATTTTTCTAAATCTTTATCCATTTCACTTAAGTTGCTGGATTTATTGGCATACTATTGGGCAAAATAGATCTTAATTATTGTTTTAATTTCCTCTTCATAGGTGGTAAATTAACCCTTTTCATTTTTGATACTGATAATTTGGTTTTCTTCTTTTTTAAATCAAATTAACCAAAGGTTTATCTGTTTTATTTGTTTTTTTCCATAAAACCAGC
The DNA here is from genome assembly GCF_028372415.1 of Notamacropus eugenii. Taxonomy (NCBI): domain Eukaryota; kingdom Metazoa; phylum Chordata; class Mammalia; order Diprotodontia; family Macropodidae; genus Notamacropus; species Notamacropus eugenii. The sequence goes on along the minus strand of NC_092876.1, from coordinate 255,616,182 downwards.
TTTTAGTTTCTTTATTAATTCAAAATTTTTTTAATTTCAATTTTGTCAATATTTCCTTTGATTTTCAGAATTTCTAATTTGTTGTTTAATTGGAGATTTTTAATTTGTCCTTTTTCTAGCTTTTAAAGTTATATGCCCAATTTATTGATTTCTTCTGTCTCTATTTTATGCAAGCATTTAGAGATATAAAAATTCCCCTAAGAACCTCTCTGGCTGTATAGGTTTTGGTATGTTGTCTCATTTGATGAAGTTATTGATGCTTTCTTTTATTTGTTCCTTGACCTATTCATTCTTTAATATTAGATTATCAAGTTTCCAATTAATTTTAGTCTTTCTATGGCCCTTTATTACATGTAACTTTTATTGCATCATGATCTGAAAAGGATGTATTTAATATTTCTGCTTTCCTACATTGGATTGTGAGGTTTTTATGCCCAAGGACATGGCCAATTTTTGTATTAGTACCATGTACTACTGAGAAAAAGGTATATTCCTTTCTATCCTCATTCAATTTTCTCCAGAGGTCTACCATATCTAACTTATCTAAAATTCTATTCACCTTCTTAACCTCTTTCTTGTTAATTCTGTAGTTAGATTGATCTAGTTCTGACAGGGGGAGGCTGAGGTTCCCCACAAGTACAGTTTGTTATTTCTTCCTGTAACTTACTGAATTCCTCTGAGAATTTGAATGCTATAGCACTTGGTGCATATATATTTAGTACTGATATTACTTCACTGTCTATGGTAACTTTTAGCAAGATATACAATTTCCTTCTTTATTCTCTTTTAATTAGATCTGTTTTTGTTTCAACTTTGTCTGAGATCAGGACTGCTATCCTTGCTTTTTTTTTTTTTAACTTCTTCCGACACATAATATATTCTACTTCCACCTTTTACTTTTACTCTGTCTGTATCTCTCTGTTTCAAATGTGTTTCTTGTAAACAACATACCATAGGATTAATCCACTCTTCTATCTGCTTCTGTTTTATGGGAGAGTTCATCCCATTCACATTCACAGATATGATTATTGACTGTGTCTTTCTCTCCATCCTGTTTTCCCCTCTGTTTATCCTTTTCTCTCTCCTTTCTCCCTTTCCCCCCTTACCAGTGTTTTTTTGTGACCACTCCCTTATCTTTTCTTTGCCCCTTTCCCCTCCCACTTCCCTATAGAATATGGTAGGTTTCTACAGCCAACTGAATGTGTATGTTATTTCCTCTTTGAGCCAAATCTGACAAGAATAAATTTAAAATAATGTTTGACCCCCTTCTTTTCCTCTACTGTAGTAGGTCTTTGTGTCTCTCATGTAATATAATTTTAGCCTTTTCTGCCTCCTCCTTTCATCTTCTCCCAATATAATCCTTTTTAGCCCCTTAATTAATTATTTTTATTATCACCTCAAATTTAACTAATTCCCACACGCTCTGTCTATGTATACCCCTTCTAAATGCCATGATAAAAAGACATTTCTCAAGAGCTACAAGTATCATCTTCCCATGTAAGGATATAAGTAATTTCACCTTATTGAATAACATCTTTATTTTCCCTTTTTATCTTTTTATGTCTTTTTGAGTCTGGTATTTGAAGATCAAATTTTCTATTCGGTTCTTGGTGATTTTGTTTTAATCAGGAATGATTGAAAGTCCCCTGTATCACTAAATGTTCACCCAAAAGATTATACTCAGTTTTGTTGGATAGCTGATTCTTGGTTGTAATCCAAACTCTTTTGCCTTACAGAATATTGTATTCCAGGTCTTGTGATCCTTTAACGTAGGAGTTGCTAAATTCTGCATAATGCTGACTGTGATATTTAAATTGTTTCTTTCTGGCTGCTTGCAGTATTTTCTCCTTGACCAGATCATTCTGCAATGTGGCTACAATATTCCTTGTAGTTTTCTTTCTGGGGTCTCTTTCAGGAGGTGATTGAGGGATTCTTTCAAAGACTACTTTATTCTATGGTTCTAGGAAGTTAGGGCAGTTTTCCTTGATAATTTTTTGAAAGATGCTGTCTAGGCTCTTTTTTTTGTTCCAAACAAATTCTTTTCTTATCTTCTTTACAGAATATAAATTTACTAACAGTTCCTTAACAGAGTAGGTATAAGGTTCCCTAAGTAATAGGGCCTAGGACCATATGCAAGGAATAGATGGGCACAGCTATCTGGCAAATACCTGAATCAAAGATGATGCTCACCCTCCTCTTCTCCATAGGCATCCTATAGGGACTTTAGCCTGAAAAACAAAAAAAGATTTCAGTGTGGGACCACCTCAAAGAAAATTATATGTAATACACATTAATTATTTCACACTGCTCAACTGGGATAAATGGCAACATAACAGTACTCACAGCAGAACCATAGTGGAGTTCAGTTATCAAATTATATCCTTAAGATGTTCTTAGGAGACAGTTAAGACATGATCAATATATTCCTGGGGCCTATAGTGTATTGGGGTGGTGAAAGTAAAGTACTCAGTGGGCATCCTTGTCTGGTTAGCTGAGTGGGGGTTTGATGAAGACAAGAGATCTGATGTGGTATCAGTAACTGAAGAACTGACTCAGTTTCTGGTCAGGAACAGTCAGTAAAGCATCCAGCACATAGATGGTTCATTGCACAGGGTCATGTTTGGGGCAAATTCTTATTTGCTCTGAATAATACCTTACATTGGTACAGCACTTTATGGTTTTCAAAAAGCTGTCAATACACTTCCATTTTCTTCTGGGTACTCAGACTAACTCTCTTTCCTTCTCATTGATGCTGGTTTAGGCTTGTTAAGTTGTTGAGAGTCACAGTTGTTCCCATCATTCCCTGCACAAGTGCTTCCCCAGTAGATCCTATCTGTTTGACTGTGTGTCCCATGTTCATGGCAACATTGATCCTGTTTTCAAGGAAGCACCAAGTGTCTTCAAAGTCAGGAGATGAGTCCAGCATCATCACTAGCTCTGTAGTGTTATAAATGCCAACCAATACTGCCTTATGTGTGTACCAGTCAATATCAGTGGACTGGTCTCCTGCAGAGTACCACATGTCATCTACAATATTGTTGAGGAGGCTTAGTCTGACTGAGATATTACAAAGGAGCACAAGGATGCCTAGGACCTGGGGTCAATGTTCAATATATGGGGTCAGCATTCTCAGCCTGGTTTCCACTGTATCCCTTAGGAACTGGTCTGTCTTCCTTTTCTCTGCCTGGCCGAACTACATGAGCTTTTCTTCCTCTTCCATTACATGACACGACTAAGTTTAGCATTGCACTGTGTCACAAAATGCAGGATCAGTTCACTGCCATTATTTCCAAACTTGCAAGCTGCTACACTAAGGAGACCCAGGGAATGATCTCCTTCTTCAATGGCTTCTGGGGTCCACCCATAAGTAACAAACTCCAAAGCTCCCATCAGAATCCAATGCTGTAGCTTTTCCTCACTTTCATCGTCTTCATCCTCCTTACCATTAATCTGTGTAGGGCAAGGAGTTTGAGCATGAGGACTCTGGGTTGGGCTCTTCATTCCCTGTGACTTGGAGTGCTGTGCAGAGGAAGAGGAAGGGGGCTGGTACCTTTATTCATCTGAAGATTTCATTGTCAAAGCTGAAGCATGGAAGGGATGTGGCATCAAGGAGGGCTGATACCTGGTCACGGGCCAGCACTGCAGTCAAAGGAACCTCCATCCTGTTTGACAGAGGACCCCAGCCACTGCTGTCACCATCATGGAAGAAGGCACTCTAAGCTCTTTTTTCTGAATGTGGCTGTCAGGTAGACCCATAATTCTTAAATTATCTCTCCTGGATCTATTTTTCAGGTCAGTTGTTTTTCCATTGAGGTATTTTACATTTTCTACTATTTTTTCATTCTTTTAATTTGTTTTGACTGATTTTTGATGTCTCACAGGGTCATTAGCTTCTACTTCAAAATTATTCTAATTTTTAATTAATTGTTTTCTTTAGTTAGTTTTTTTCCATTTGGCCATTTCTACTTTTTAAGGAGTTGTTTTCTTAAATGGATTTTTTTTTCTCATTTGGCCCATTATATTTTTAAGGAATTGCTTTCTATATTAAATTTTTGTCCTTCCTTTTCCAAGCTGTTGACTCTCTCTTGAATACTTCTTTTTTTCTCCAATTTTTTCTTTTATCTTTCTTATTTGACTTTTTAATTCCCTCTCGAGTTCTTCCAAGAAGGCTTTTAGGGCTTGAGACCAGTTCATATTCCCCTTTGAGGTTTTAGATATGGGTGTATTGATAGGGTTAGGGTTAGGGTTAGGGTTAGGGTTAGGGTTAGGCGGTTCACCCAGTCTTTCCACAGACTCTGCTGTTCCAGGAACTGTTCTGGTGGTGCGAAGGCTGTTTCATGAGTGTTCGGGTACAAGAATAGGAGAGGGATGGCAATCTTACTGCTTACTCTGCAATCTTGGCTCCTGGAAACTCACAGCCCATACTTATTTTTCTTTTGATAAGTTTAATAATTTGCTCATTTTATATGGAAGTTGTGACTAAATTGAAGCTGTCACTGTCCATGCAGAAATGACAATGTATTTTATTTTCTTCCTAATCAGACTAGCTGAGACCCAGATCAGTTAGTACTCTCATATGAATTTAGTCGTTATTGATTCATAATATCCTATTGCAATTACCAAATTAACTCACCTACCTTCCCTAAAACACAAACAAAACAGATGTGAGATTAAAATGAGCACTCAATTTTGAGATAAAAGACACAAGCTCAAATCTTACCTCCAACTGTACTATCTATGTAACCACAGATAAGACATAACCTGAGATACATTGTTGACTTTTATAAAACAAGAAATAAAAATATTCATACCATCTTTCTCACAGGGTTACATAAGAAAAGTACTTCATAAACCTTAAAGTACTACTTAATCACAAGTGAAAAATAATTTAATGCATGTTCTTCCCAGCTGTACATATCAACATTTGATTTACAGCAGTGTGATATTCAATATTTTTTGTGACCACTAGGGAAGCTATTATGATAACTTTTTAAAACAGTCCAAATATTATAGGAGAACTTATGCCATACTATTTTCCTGAGTGGTAAATGAACTTTGACATTATACATTTAGCCTACATTTTCATACTTAAAGATTATTCAAATCAAGAGGGCAAACACTGGAGAATATAAAATGAAGTTACAATCTGACCGTCATCCATCTAATATGATCACATACTGGCAAACATATTGGATAAATGAGCTCAGCAAATGTATTTTTTGTAGTAAATGAAAAATGTTGTTCTGTCATTTTTCAGTCTTCATGACCCTCTTTGGGGTTTTCTTGGCAAAGATAGTGAAGTTATTTATCATTTTCTTCAGCAGCTCATTTTATAGATAAGGAACTGAGGTAATCAGGGTTAAGTGACTGGTCCAGGGTAACACAGGGTTATATCTAATAAGTGTCTGAAGTCAAATTTGAACTCAGGTCTTCCTGACTCCAGGTCTGGTGCTCTATCCACTACGCTACCTAGCTGCCTTGAAAGAGACAAAACATCATCCTAAAAAACTGGCTTATAGTGAAATTATTAAATTCAGTGACTACTACAACAGGGGCTAAGAGTGGAATAGGGAGAAAGAAATAGCCCAGAAATACTCAGGAGCCATGGTAAAGCAAGAGAAAGAACACTGCATGTCCAAATCCAGAAAAGATACTCACAAGCAGTACTGTTCAGTATTCCAAACAGCAGGAGATCAATTGTCTCTAAGTGGGATTTAAATATTGTACTTTTCACATCTCTGCTCCTGGAAAGACTGCTTTCCTTCAAAACTTTACATAGGTCACCTGACTTTAATTCTCCCAACCTTATCCAAAGGGCCAATCTGACCTTGTTTTAATGGTTATTTTTCAAGCAAACAATGATATGTGAAAATCTTTCCCTATGAGTCAACATAATTCTATTTTAGCTGCCTTGTAAGCAAGTTTGTACATGTTAACATGAAAATGGAAAACAGATGCATTCTGAGTTTTGTAAAATGAAAATTCATTTTAGCTGTTTCTGAAAATGTGCAGGTTGCCTCAGGCATTTTTTCAAAAGCACATCCATTCTTGTGAAAAGTAAAAGCAATTTCAACATAAAAAGGACTTAAAAATTTAGATCTAGATGAAGATGGAGATATGAAGGACAGACAGAGACAGAAAGACAGAGACAACTTCCATTTAAAAAAGAAATCTAGCATATCTAATTGGCAACATCCTTTGAAACGTTCAAGATACAGCAAATTTCAGGAACTTCTGTATAAAACAAATTTGCAATTTCACTTTCTTATATCTTGTATAAGTTGTTCTAACCAAATAATACAACTCATTGAAGTTAACAAAGGATTTAGAGCTTTTCTAGTCCAGTTCTTTTATTTTATGGAAGAGGTAATTGAGTCTGGGATTGATTGAATGCTTATGCAATATTTCCTTCCTTCCTTCCTTCCTTCCTTCCTTCCTTCCTTCCTTCCTTCCTTCCTTCCTTCCTTCCTTCCTTCGTTTTTCTTTCTTGCTCTGTTTTTTCCTTTTTCTCTCTCCTTTCTTCTTTCCTTTATTGACATAGGTAAATGTAGTAGATCTGTTTTACATAACTATGTATATATATATATATATATATATACATATTATATTTATACATGTGTATACATATACACATGTATATATACAGGCTATTTTACATGTGTGTGTATGCATATATATATATATATACATGTATATATAAATGTGTACATCCAGGGATGTACACATTAACAATGAAGTTGACACACACATTGCCAAAGCTAGCTCAGCGTTTGGGAGGTTTTGTAGAAAATTTTGGGAGAGAAGAGGTATTAGGTTGGCTACAAAACTGAAGGTCTACAGAGCTGTTGTGCTGACCTCATTGTTGTAAGCCTGTAAAACATGGACACTCTATCAGCACCATGCCAGGAAACTGAATCGCTTCCATTTGAACTGTCTTAGGAAGATTCTGAAGATCACCTGGCAGGATAAGGTATCAGACACTGAGGTCCTTCCTTGAACTAAACTGTCAAGCATTCAAACTATGCTTCAGAGAGCACTACTTCAATGGGCTGGCCACATTGTTTGAATGCAAAATGTACACGTGCCAAAAAGACAATTTTATGGAGAACTCACACGGGGCAGGCGATCACATGGTGATCAGAAGAAGCGATACAAGAACTGGATTTGATTGTGCAACATGAAAGACACTGGCACAGAACTGCTCAGCATGGCATGCCCACATTAGAAGAGGTGCTGTGGTCAATGATTGCAGCAGAATTGAGACAGCACAAAGTAAATGTAGGATGCACAAATTTGGAGTAACCACCCCAAATGTTTACATGGACTATCTGTGCCCAATCTGTGGTAGAGCATTCTGAGCTCATATTGGTCTGATCAGCCACAGTTATACACTTTATCATGGTGATGTCATTCAAGAATGAAGAACAATAACCAACCAACCACCTAATGTAATCTTTGTAATAGGTTCTTCTTTTCTTGCTTTCTTAGTGAACGTGGGAGAGTAGGGAAGGAGATAATTCAACCCTAAAAATGTAATAAAGTTGCACTAAAAAGAGAAAAAAGAGCCACAAATATCTCATAGCATTGCTACACTTTGCTCTAGAGGCCTACGGAATTACTCCTGAAATATTCCTAAATAAGCTGGCAGACAGACAGATAGATAAATAGATAGATAAATGGATAGATAGATAGGTAGATAGATAGATAGACAGATAGATAGATAAATAGATAGATAGATAGATAGATAGATAGATAGATAGATAGATAGATGATAGATAGATAGATAGATAGATAGATAGATAGATAGATAGATAGATAGATAGATAGATAGAAAAAATATAGTTGCCGGTTCATTTGTCTATTGACAAAGGACTTTTTGTATTATAAATTTGATTCATTTTTATGCATATGTATCAGAAAATCTTGCTACAAAGATCTCTTTTCCTAATTATCTGTTTCCCTTCTAATTTTAACTGTTTTAGAATTGTTTATGAAAAACCTTTTGAATTTTCTATAATATCACATAGTGAAAATTATCCAACTTATTTTTGTTAATCCTCTTTAACACATTTTCCCATGTATATTTCCCCTGTCCATAGATAAGAAATATAATTTCTTCCTTGATCCAATAATTTGCTTATGATGTCACTTTTTATACTTGTCACATATCTATTTGGAGTTTATCTTACCATGTGATATAAGATATTAATCTATAACTAAATGAAGGACATAATTTCTAAAAGAAACCACCTCACACAAGTGATGGTTATCTAGAAGGGGTAGGGATACATGAGATAGTTATGATGAAATTAAAAAAAAAACTGAAGAAATAATAAAAACTTATTTTAAAAAAGTGTGTTAGAACTCCTTTTCATTGGGATTTTTTCTTAATGAAAAACTCTTTCCAAACCATGCCTCATTACTTGGCCCAGTTTTATTCTTCATGGTGAAGCATTTGTCCATGAAGAGAAAGACGTTGTTAAAAATAAATTATGCATGGCCATTGACAGATGACCACAGGTCAAACATTTAGATTAAAATATTTTAGGCAATTACATTGTAAGAAATGATAAAGTAATAGAAGCATGGAAAGACATATGAACTGATGTAAAGTGAAATAAGCAGAGCCAGGAAAACAATATGCACAACGACTAAAACAATATGAATGGAAAGAACAACAAAACAAAATAATCAAAAATGGATGTTGCACAATTTTTAAAAAATTAGCATAGCCCCAAAGAAAAACTATGAGAAGATACCTCCCCACACATCTTTAAAAATTTTTTTAAATAGTTTTATTTATTTATTTTTAGATTTCGACACTCATTTCCACAAAATTTTGAGTTCCAATTTTTCTCCCCATCTCTCCCCTCCCCCACCCCATAACACCTTGCATTCATCCTGATTACCCCTTCCCTCAATGTGCCCTCTCTTCTATCACAACCCACCTTTATCTTATTCCCATCTTCTCTCTTTTCTTGTAGGGCAAAATAGATTTCTATACCCCATTACCTCTGTTTCTTATTTCCCAGTTATATGCACTACAGCTAGACATTCATTTTTAATACTTTGAATTCCAGCTTCTCTCCCTCCCTCCTTCCCCACCCATCCCCACTAAGAAGGCAAACAATTCAATACAGGCTATATACATGATGTTTTGCAAAAGGCTTCCATAACAGTCATGTTGTATTGCCCTCCATCCTCCCTTGTCTCCCCCTTTTTTTCTATTCTCTCATTTGACCTTGTCCCTTCCCAAAAGTGTTTGCTTCTAGTTACTTCCTTTTCCCATTTTCCCTCCCTTCTATCACCCCCCCTCACCCAACTTGTCCCCTTCTCCCCTACCTTCCTGTAGTGTAAGATAGATTTTTCACACCAAGTTTAGTGAGCATGTTATTCCCTCCTTAAGCCACATGTGAAGAGAGTAAGCTTCACTTTTCCCCTCTCACCTAATCCTTTTTTATTCCACTGAAAAAGATTTTTCTTATCTTTTTTATGAATGATAATCTGTCCCATTCCATTTCTCCTCTCCTCCGAATATTTTCCTCTTTTATCCCTTAATTTATTTATTTTTTCTCTGCTGATTCAACTCAACCTGTACTCTCTGTCTATGTGTGTGTATGTGTGTGTGTGTGTGTGCATGTGTGTGTGTATAATCCATCCAAATACCCAAATACTGAGAAAAGTCTCAAGAGTTATAAATATTATCTTTCCATGTAGGAATGTAAACAGTTCAGCTCTAGAAAGTCATTTATGATTTCTCTTTCCTATTTACCATTTCAAGCTTCTCTTGATTCTTGTGTTTGAAAGTCAGATTTTCTATTCAGTTCTGGTCTTTTCATAGTGAATACTTGAAAGTCCTCTATATCATTGAATGACCCTTTTTTCCTTTGAAGCATTATACTCATTTTTGCTGGGTAGGTAATTCTTGGTTTTAATCCCCGTTCCTTTGACTTCTGGAATATCCTATTCCAAGCTCTTTGATCCCTTAATGTAGAAGCTGCCAGATCCTGTGTTATCCTGATTGTATTTCCACAATCCTCAAATTGTTTCTTTCTAGCTGCTTATAATATTTTCTCCTTGACCTGGGAACTCTGAAATTTGGCCACAATGTTCCTAGGAGTTTCTCTTTTCGGGTCTCTTTCAGGAGGTGATTGGTGGATTCTTTCAATATTTATTTTGCCCTGTGGTTCTAGAATATCAGGACAGTTTTCCTTGATAATTTCATGAAAGATGATGTCTAGGCTCTTTTTTTGATCATGGCTTTCAGGTAGTCCCATAATTTTTAAACTGTCTCTCCTATATCTATTTTCCAAGTCAGTTGTTTTTCCAATGAGATGTTTCACATTATCTTCTATTTTTTCAATCTTTTGATTTTGTTTTGTAACTTCTTGGTTTATCATACAGTCATTAGCTTCCCTGAACTCAACTTTCATTTTGAAAGAACTATTTTCTTCAGTGAGCTTTTGAACCTCCTTTTCCATTTGGCTAATTCTGCTTTCTAAAGCCTTCTTCTCGTCATTGGCTTTTTGGACCTCTTTTCCCAATTGAGTTAGCCTATTTTTCAAGGTGTTATTTTCTTCAGCATTTTTTTGGTTCTCTTTTAGCAAACTGCTGACTTGCTTTTCAAGCTCTTCTATGGACTGTTCTTCCTCATCTGAAAGGATGGAAGGAGATACCTGTTCACCAAGAAAGTAACCTTCTATGGTCTTACTTTTTCCCCCTTTTTTGGGGGATTTTCCCAGCCAGTTCCTTGACTTCTGAATCCTTTGTCAAGAGGAGGATCCTAGTGCTCCTTCTACCCCCAGGATGGTGCTCAGAGCTGAGATTGAGATCAGCTACTCAATTCCCCCAGGGGCTTTGGGTGGGGGCAAGACCACCACTGAGGGCTGAGGTTGTGATCCCCTACTCAATTTCCCCAGAGGCTTTAAGCTGTGCTGCCTGGACTATGGACCCAGGCTGCTTCTGTGGCCACTGTAGCTGCCTGCTGCCTGCTGCTGCTGCTGCTGCTGCTGCTGCTGCTGCCACTGCCTCTGCCACCACCTGGGGCCAGTTCTGGGGGACCCCACTCCCCTCTTGCCCAGCTGGGAACACCCTCCCACACTGACCTTTGAAGTTTTCTTTGTTGCTTGTGGGTTGATTGATCTGGGGCCCTCCCTGCTGAGGATTCTGTCCCAGAGGGCTGATCCGGTCCTGATCCTCCCAGTGATGCATAGCCAGGGCTGGGCTTCACTCTGCTCAGCGTCCTGTGGGATAGACCTTTCCTGTTGGCCTTCTAGCATACCTTTGGCTAGAAATTTCTTTTGCTCTGTTGTTCTGTGCCTTCTGCTGCTCTAAAATTTGTTGAGTGTAATTTTTTACAGATATTTTGTGGGCAGTGGGGGAAGCGCTAGAGTATATGCATCTTTCTACTCCACCACCTTGTCTCTGCCCCCTCTCTCCCCACACATCTTGTAGAAGCAGAGGGTGCACGTGTGTATAATATTGCATAAATTGTTAGATTTTGTCCTATGAATTGATTGGTTTTACTAATTCTTCCCTCTTTATGGTTTTTTTTTTTTATCTGAGATGGGGAAAGAGAAAAATACAGGGCAATTTAGGTGATATAGAAACAGAAGGTAACAGGAAAGGTATTTATTTTCAAGTGTATAGATCAGAACAAATATCCTATATCATGAAAAGAACATTAGTACATTTTTATAATTAGTACTTTCTTCCAAAAAAAATTTATTTGATCTGTACAGATAATTTAAATTAACTGAAGATGATGAAGAGGGAGAAAATTACAGTACTATTATATTTTTCAAAGCATTTCTCCATCTCTCAACTCTTAGAATATTATATCTTTGGAGGAGAGATAGTATAGAATGCAAAATGAATGCTGGGCTTACTTTCAGGAAAATCTGTATTTAGATATTGGCATTTATAGCTGCAGTAACCATGGCAGAAATATTTTAACCTTTCTTAGTTTCAATTTCTTTATTTGTACCATGAAAATTAATAATAATAACAATAATAAGTTTTTGTATAACACTCAAAAGTTTACAAATATCTCATTTTATCCTCACATCAATACTGAGAGGGAGCTGCTATTATTTTTCCTATTTTACAGATGAGGAAAGTGAGGTAAATTGAGGTTAAGATACTTACAAAGAGTCATATAATGTTTCAACCTGAATTTGAACTCAGTTTTTTTAACTCGAGATGCAATTCTCTATTCATCATGCTGCCACTTTACAGGATAGCTACAAGGATCAAAAGAAATAACACATTATTGGAATCAGAAATAGTAGAATGTCAGAGGTAAAATAAACTCTAAATATCATTTATTCCAACCTTTTTTATTTTACAGATTAAAAAAAACTGAAGCCTATAAATGAATAAAATATTCTCCCATAGTTGCTCTTCTTTGCTTGTTCTGGAAAATATAACTTTATTTAATAGCAATTATTGCATTTGGACATTATCTGCATTTGATAAACTGGTCTTCTGGGGAAAATCAGCCAACTTAGGATATATCTTTGAAAGGTAACTAATGATAATGGTATGCAATGATAAAAATAAAACAGAATTTAATGATGATGTTACATCATAAAATTTGTTGAAACAGTTTGTAAAACATGTTTCATTAGTGTATACCATGATCATTGAGTTACATATTCTTATGGATTATGAATAACATAAAGAATAGTATCTGTATGATGCCATTGATATGTCCTTTGCCTTCATAATCCTTATAACAATCCAAGATAAAGATTTTCAAAGTTTCTGCTGATGATTTTGTTTCTTCTCATTTTTTTAATTTTAATAAGTTTGTTTTTCCTTTTATTTTTATCTTGATGTGAACATATTACAAAGAGTGAGGTTTTAGCAATTTTTTTTTGTTCAACCAGGTGACAGTAACATTCAGAGACTATGAGACCAGTAAAATGGAAACAAATAAGAAGAAAAATAGAACCTTTGCCCTCTGTGTAATTTCAAGGCACTTTAAAAATTTTTTTAGCATTCCCAGCTAAAATATTAAAATAGAAAAGAAATAGGAAGAAGATGTTTTGGTCTTCATGGAGAAAAAACTTGTTCCCCCAAGTAAAAACCACAGGGTCAATAATGTCTCTCTCATCTCCTTTATCTTCCCATTTCACAATCATTTTCTCAAGCAGGTGGACCAAGAGACTTAACATCTTCCTACTAAGGAAACAAGAATTCTGTTTCTCATCAGAGAATTATAGCAAGGGGAAAAAAGTTGCTTTCAGAATTATTCAAGAGTTAAAGAAGTTCCTAGCTTCTACTGAGTTTTCTCTCTCAAAGTTATTCAAAAAGGGAAATAAAATCAGGGATCTTGGATTCTTCTAGCACACCTGTTCTTTCAGTTTGTAAATGTTCTCAGAATTTATGTGGAGCTAGCAACCCCTGAGTTTGTCTAACTTATGGGGAGAAACTGAGCTTTGAAATTCCTCAAGTCAGTATTTCTTAGTTTATACTTTATAACCAGAGTTCACTTTAACCTGGATATAACAAACTTAGATAATCTTTCCATTTTTTGGTGAAAATGTCATCTTCAAAATTAATCAGTGGAAAAAGAATTAACCAGTGAACACAGATTAAGTTTTAAGAATTTAGATGCTTACTAGCAGCTTGACTTGAAGAAAGAGCTTGCTCAGCTAGTTACTGCAGCTATTAGATTAAAATTAGAGTCAATTCTGTTATCTGTGAGTGGCTTACCCATGTTACCATAGAATTTCTCTTTTCTCCATTGTATAAGGAATGCCAGGTTTCCAATAATATTCTGGAGCAGTTTAGATACAGGCCTAAAGAGGAACAGTATCTTGCATGCACATGCCTGTGTGTGTATGTGTGTGTCTTATCTTTCAGAATAAAAATGGTTTTAAGATTGTAGGGAAAGTACGATGTCTCTGTTTTTAAAACATGTCAATAAATGTTGAAAATTTTTCAATAGTTTACAAAATCTGAATAAGTTATGCCTTAAGAAATTCTCCATAAGAACATCCATTTGAAATGAAGCAATATGAAGAAAGCATAAACAGAAGAACCATAGATATGTGCAGCAAAACAATGATTTCAAGAGCATAAGTGAAAACAATGCTAATTATCACCCTGATGCTAATTAAATGAAATGATCAAGCACAGTGAGGAGACTAGATGATGACTATACCTCCAAGCTCTCAGTAGAGAGTTGCAGACTAAGGTACTATTGGTTGGTTTTGATCATCTGTTTTTCTTTGTTACAAGGCAGGGTTCAAGAAGTTGAGGTGGTACATTGGGAGGTGATAATGGTATAAAAACAAGTCATTAATAAAACACAAGAAGAAATCCTTTTTAATTTTGGTTTTATTTGCAAAGCTCCCAAAGTCTACCTATTGACCTATAGTCAAGGAGATGTTAACAAGAAAAGGAGAAGTATGGATCACAAATTATATTAGAGAGACTTAATGGAAACTGACACTGACTCACTTGCCCCAATTCATTCCCAGTTCCTCTTAATTCTACTGTTTTCTCTCTGTCGATTATCTCCTATTTATCTTGTGTCTAGCTTGTCTATACAGATTTTTTTCATATTGACTCCCTCATTAGACTTGGAGCTAATTGGGAGCAGAAATTGTGTTTGCTTTTCTTTATATCCCCAGCACTTAGTGTGAGAGATGCTTATGTGCCTAACACATAGTAGGTGCTTAATAAATACTTAGTGACTGATTGACTTACTGAAATGGGAACATGTCAAGTTAATTTAAGTCTAGGCATTGAGTTGTTCAACAGCTCAACAAACTCAACAAGAAACCCAACCAAGGAAAAACAATGAAGCCATAAAACCCTTAATAAAAATAGAAATATTAAAGCGATAGAAAATATTAGCCACATTCCTAAATAAGAATGCCTTTCTACTTCATGGACTTGACTCTAACTTCCATAGAATATTGGTGTATCACCAATGCAATATTCACAGCGCCTATGAAAGCCATTAATATCCTGTGGTTCAAATCTGAATTGTGAAATACAACAAACTCTCCACATGGAAAAGAGAACCAAAACATTTATTCAGACATCAGAAAGTCAAATTCATCATAGTAACAAAGATTTATCAATAATAACAATGCAGAAGACAGCACTATCCCCAAACCTTCCCCCAGCTAGACTTCCCACAAACCAGCTCCGTTAAACAAATCACAAGCAGGCTCCTTTAAACAAAATCACAAACAAACTCTTTCCCTCATGCCAGCCAACTTCCTGCTTGCCTTCATCCTTCCTAGCTCTGACTGCTCTGATCAAACTTCCTCTCAGGCTAGCTCTGCCTCTTCCTGTTCCACCTTCCTGCTCTACCCCTTCCTGTTCCATTACTTAGACTCATGTAACTTGTGGTTCCATGTGATCCAGGCAGGTCACATGGGTCTATTAATAAATGTGAGAGATCTTTTCATTTAAATTATCATTACATTTGGGAAGCTATATACTTCAAGATTTGCAGTTCTTGCAAGGGAGTCAAGGGCCTAGGTTCCTTTTATAGCAAGAGTTGGGTTCTAGAGTTGAAAACTTTTAAAAAGGACTAAGTCTATATTTAGTATCATCTGTTTCTCCAGATCATGTCTCTCCATCTCTATGCCCATGCTGTCTACATTCAGGTCTTGGCTAGACTTGACTCTTTAGGGAGATGAGATGGGGAATAGGGAGGGAATGGGAAGGATTTCTGTTCCTTACTTCATTAACATTCTCTCTTTTCGTTCAGAATATGCTTAAATTTGGATTGCAAAGAGTTTTCAGTTAGAGATTAGAGGTCTCTAACCAAAGATCTGGTTAGAGAGATGTTGGCTTTCTAGTACCGGAAAAATTATCCATGGATAATAAGTTTATTAATGGCTGTCTATGCTGTGTTTGCATTCATTCAATTTTCTATGTTACTGATCTATTTTTTGTTATTTGAATGAAATCTATGATTTCATTGGTATAAGGAGCTCAGTGAGAAAGTTCTTTCTAACAATGCAAATTGGCATCTAGTCTACAATTTATATTCATAGACAGTTTTCTGGAATACTTAAAGGTCAAGTAGTTTTCCCAAGGTCACACAGTCACTATGTGATAAAGGTCTGACTTGAACATAGGTCTTCAGAACTACAGGACTGGCTTTCTAGTCTTTATACCACTCTGCCTCTTGTCATTGGTACATCAATCTTATGTCACTGAGAGGACTGGGAATATTTGGGGTTATTTTATTTATTTTCAGAAGACCTTCTAGAGAGTAGTATATTTAAATAGTAATTGAAAGTGACAAAAATAAATAAAATCATCTCTTTTCAGACTCTAACACTGTTTGCCTGGTGATTCATTTTAATAAACAGAAAGGTGTCATGAGTTTTGTTCAAATGATTGAGATGATGAAGCTAGAACATTCAGTACCAAAAGGGCAGCTTCCTAAAGTACATTTTAAATGGCTTCACCAAACAAAATGTGTCTTTCATATGTGTCACAAAAGACCAATGTGACTTTAGTTATTCCAGATGTCATCAAAGAAATGTATGATCAAAAAAGAAGATGGTCTGTTCATGGAGCAGGAGTGAAGGAAAAACAGTAGGCAGCCTCTTCATTTGATTGAGAACTACACAGTATCAAGAGAATATAAAAAAGCCCCAAGCTCATTGTGTGATTCCCCACAGGGATAATTTATAGGATGACATGAAGGAGAATCCCACAGGATGGGAAACCATGGATAGGTTGAAATCTATATTGCTGGAAGAGAGATTCAGATAAGAGAGATCACAATTGTTGTTGTTCAGTCATTTTTCAATTGTGTCTGACTCTTTATGACCACGTTTGGGGGTTTCTTAGCAAAGATACCAGAGTGATTTGCTGTTTCCTTATCCAGCTCATTTTACAGATTAGGAAACTGAGGCAAATGGCGTTAAGTGACTTGTCCAGGGTCAAACAGCTACTAAGTGTGTGAGGACACGTTTGAACTTAGGAAGATGAGTCTTCTTGACTTTAGACCTGGTACTCTATCCACTACACCACCTAACTATCCCTGAGATCACAGAACCCCTGGCATGTTTGAGTATACTTTGATACTGAGGGCTTCTAGTGCAAAGGTGAGTATAGGTGAGATCTTATTCCATGCCATCTCTCCCAACAGATTGCATCCTCTATCATCACCATATTTTTGCTTATTTTTAATCTCTCCTTATCTATTGGCTCACTCCCTGTTGTCTATAAACATGCTCATGTTTCCCACATCCTAAAAAAATATAATAATCACTTGATATTTCCATCCCAACCAACCATCACTCTATATCTCTTCTGACCATTGTAGCCAGACTCCTCTAAAATATAACTTACAAAAGGTATTTTCACTTTCTCCCCTCTCTTTGTCCTCTTAACCTCTTATAATTTGACTTCGGATATCATTCCACTGAAACTGCTCTCTTCAAGATTACTAATGATCTCTTAGTTTCCAATTCCAATGGTCTTTCCTCAATCCTCATATTCTAGACCTCTCTGCAGTCTTTTGATGCTGTTGATCACTCTCTCCTCCTTGATATTCTCTTCTCTCTAGGTTTTTAGGACCCCACTCTTTCATGGTTATCTCCAACTTATGCATGTGATCATTCCTTCTTTGTCTTCTTTGCTGGGTACTCTTCTAGATGTCCTCTTCTAACTGTCCCTCAGGGTTTTTCTGAAGGCCTCTTCTCTTCTACCTCTTTACTACTTCATTTGGGAAGTGATGAGACAATTTAATCCATGTAATTAATTATCGTATCTGTCCTGATGATTCTCAAATATACCAATCCTGCACAAAATTCTCTTCTGATCTCCAATGTCATATCTCCAACTATGTTTTGGGTATCTTGTACTAGATGTCCAGTAGACATCTTCAACTCAATATATCCAAAATGGAACTCATTATCTTTGTCCCTAAGTCCTCACTTCCTCCTTCTTTCCCTATTACTGTAAAGTTTTTTTCTGCAACACCATCCTCCCAGTTCCTCAGGCATGAAACCTAGGAATCATCCTGGATTCTTCACTATCTCTCATCACCCATATCCAATCTGTTGCCAAGGCATGTTGGTTTCACCTTTGCCACATCTCTCAAATATACCTCCTTTTCTTTGACACTACCACCACTATAGTGAGGACCCTCATCATTGCATAACTAGACAACTATCATAGCTTGCTAGTGGATCTGCCTGCCTCAAGTCTCTCCCAATCCTTCCTCTATTAAACCACAAAACTTGTGTCCCTAAAGCTCAAGTCTGATCATGTCAACCTCCTCCCCTCCCACAGACACTCAGTAAACCTTCTGCTTGGTGTTTGAAGTCCTTCATAACCTAGTTCCCTCTGCCTTATCATTCCATCAAACCATTTTTCAATCTTTAGACGCCTTACTTAGAGATTCAGTGACATTGACCTCTTGATTACCCCATGAATTAGTATCTACATTTCTATATTCTGGGCATTTTCTCTACCTGTTCTTCATGCCTGGAATGCTCTTCTACCTCAGTTCTGCTTACTGCCTTCCCTAGTTTCTCTTAAGTCTCAATTAAAATTCAATCTTCTATAGGAAAGGACATCAGAAGGCATCTAGTCCAACCTCTTCAATTTAATGATGACAAAATCTAGGACCAGAATGATTAGTGACTTGACCAAAGTCATACATGTATAATAATCAGAACTGGAATTTGGACTCAGAATTTCTGACTTTAATTCTTTCCAGTTCATCACTTTTGTTTCAAGTCCGATCCCTGACTTGTATGAGCTCTGTGACCAAGGAATATATTGCAAAATAAGCCTGGGAAGATTAGTTGTAAATATCCAGATGAAAAGTTGTTGGTGGATATATGATGTATGATACAGGACCAATAACAGAGAAAAAGTCATGATTCAAAAAAGTCAACCTTGTTCAAAATCAATATTTTTAGCCCTGAACAGAATTATTCTAACAATGGAGAAGCACATGTTGTCTTTCATGTGACACCATAAATTAACAGTATGAGTTTGAGCAGAATGATGCAGGATCTTGTCTTATAATTGAGTAGGATGATGTACCCACAGGAGTGAGGGAGCTTCTTACTTTCTAAGTCAAGCACAGCTGTCTTGAGTTTTCCAAGTTCAAGTACTATGATCTTCATGGGAAGCATGAGCACTTCATTTCTGAGAAGCTTCAGTTCCCTCAACTCTTAATTTGACTTGAGATTTATGAAGAACCCACAACAATTTGTAACATGTCTTATTTGAAGATCCAAAAGGAAAATTATTTGGCAGCATATGGAATTAACAAAATAACTTTAGTCACTAATTCATTGAATTTCTCCATGAGTTCCTCATCAAACAGCAGATGGCTTACAGATGAGGCTTCAAATTTAAATTTAACTAAAAGAACAACCAAATGACCATCACTTACACCTTTTTATTTTATTTTTTATCTTTTGTTCCTATTTTAAATTGCTTTCTTTTTTTTATTCTCCGTCATCCCATTTAGGGTTTTCTTGGTAAAGATACAGGAGTAGTTTGCTATTTCCTTATTCAGCTCATTTTACTGATGAAGAAACTGAGCTAAACAGGTTTAAGTGACTTGCACAGGGTCTACGTAAGCTAATAAGTGTCTGAGGCTGGATTTGAACTCAGGAGGATGAGTCTTCCTGACTTCAGGCCTGGCATTCAATCCACTGTGTCACCTAGCCCAACTCCTTGATAGTTGATCACTTGTTAAAAATTCTGTTTGAGACTGATTTAGGGGGTGGATCCAAGATGGTGAATAAATAGTACAGATTTGCTAGTGCTCTTCCCCCAAGCCCAGACAAACACCTGCAAAAAAATAACTCTAAACAAATTATAGAGTGGCAGAATTCACAGAATGACAGTGTGAGCAAATCTCCAGCATAAGACAGCGTGGAAGCAGCTATCACACTGTACTGAGATCAGAGCACAGTGTGGGCCACATTGGCACAAACAGACCTGAGCAGGCCTCAGGGGACTGAATCTCTTGCACCTTTTGGTGGTTTCCAGACTTCACGACCCCATAACACTGAGGACAAATTAGAAGATCAGTACAAAAAACCTATGGAACTTATGTGAGAGAATAGAGTGACCCAGCCCAGGTCCTGGAGCAGCAGAGGGGAGATGAGTGGGGGTAGAAACCCTCAGCAGCCACAGCAGTGGCAGTGGCAGAGGCAGTGGGAGTGACTGCTGCTGGAGGTCTAGGCCCACAGATTGTGGGGGCAGTCAAATGTCTGATTACACCCCCAACCCTACTGGAAGCACAGAACTATCTTGATAAAGAGATCAAAAGTCAAATAAATAGCTAAGGAAATGAGCAAACACCAGAAAAAAGAATCAGACAGTAACATCTTATTTTGGTGAAAAGGAAGACCAAAATATACAAACAGAAGACAACTAAGTCAAAAATTCTGCATCCAAAGCCTTCAAGAAAAATTATGAATTGGTCTTGGGCCATGGAAGAGCTCAAAAAGATTTTGAAAATGAAGTAAGAGAAGTAGAGCAAAAATTGGGAAGAGAAATGAGAGTGATGCCAGAAAAATCATGAAAATTGAGTCAACTGCTTGCTAAAGGAGACACACAAAAAATGCTGAAGAAAATAACACTTAAAAAAATAACATGAACCCAAATGGCAAAAGAGATCCAAAAAGCCAAAGAGGAGAAGAGAGCCCTAAAAAGCAGAACTGGCCAGATAGGAAAGCAGATCCGAAAGTTCACTAAAGAAAATAATTCCTTAAAAACTAGAATGGAGCAGATAGAAGCTAATGACATTATGAAAAATCAAGAAATTATAAAAGAAAACCAAAGGAATGAAAAAAATAGCAATGGGAAATATCTCATTGGAGAAACAACTGACCTGGAAAATAGATCCAAGAGAAGCACTTTAAAAATTATTGGACTACCTGAAAGACATGATCAAAAAAAGAGCCATCTTTCAAGAAATTATCAAGGAAAAAAGGAAAACTGCCCTGTAATTGTAGAACCAGAGGGTAGATTCTATTTTACCCTTCTAGGAATATATTGTAGCCAAATTCCAGAACTCACAAGTCAAGGAGAAATTATTGCAAGCAGCCAGAAAGAAGCAATTTGAGTATTTTGGAAACACAATCAAGATAACACATGGTCTTTCCACGAAACAGAAAACTTTCAAGCATTCTTCATGAAAAAACCAGAGCTGAATAAAAAATTTGACTTTCAGATATGAGAATCAAGAGAAGCATGAAAAGGTAAACAGGAAAAAAAAAATCATAAGGGGCTTACTAAAGTTGAACTGTTTACACTGGAAAATGTAAACATGGAAAGATCATTTTTGTAATTCTTGAGACTTTTCTCAATATTAGAGAAGTTGCAGGGATTATATACATATAATATACATATACATACATAACATACATATACAGGTGAGTTGAATAGAGATGATATTTAAAAAAATAAAATTAAGTTGTAAGAGGAGAAAGGGAAAAATAGAATGGGCCAAATTATCTCTCAAATAAAAGAGGCAGGAAAAAGTTTTTCCAATGGAGGGGGAGGGAGGTAAGAGGGAAAGAGTGAACCTTACTGTCTTCACATTTGGCTTAAGGAGGGAATAACATGCTCACTCAATTTGGTATGAAAATCTACCTTACACTACAGGAAATTAGGAGGGAAGGGGATAAGCAGGGTGTGTGGGGGGATGATAGAAGGGAGGAGGGGATAATTAGAAGTAAATACTTTTGAGGAGGGATAGGGTTAAAAGAGAGAATAGCATAAATGGGGGATAGGATAAATCCAGGATAGAATGGAAGGAAACATAATCTTTCACAATATGACTATTATGAAAGTGTTTGACATAACTACACATGTATAACCTACACTGAATTGCTTGCCTTCTCAATGGGGATGGGTGGGGAGGGAGGAAGGGAGACAAATTGGAACTCAAAGTTTTAAAAACAAATGTTAAAAATTGTTTTTACACTCAACTGGGAAATAAGAAATATGAGCAATGGGGCATAGAAATCTATCTTGCCCTGCAAGAAAATGGAGAGAATGGGGATAAGAGAAGGGAGGGATGCTATAGAAGGGAGGACAGATTGGGCAACAGGGTAATCAGAATGCACACCATCATAAGGGGAGAGAAAATTTGGAACTCAAAATCTTGTGGAAGTGAATATTGAAAACTAAAAATAAATAAATAAATTTTTAAGAATTAAGAGATGGAAAAAAATCTGCTTAAAATATTTTTCCTTTGATCTCTAAGCTCTCGGATTTTAGTGATATTGTTTTTGGAACTTTTTATTTTGGGGTTTCTTGTAGGAGATGGGCAGTAGAGATTTTGCCTTCCGGTTCTAATCGGTTTAAGCCATTTTCAATTTTGATTTTTCAGAATAGGATGTTCAAACTTTTTTTTTGGGGGATGATTTTCTTGTTGTCTGATGATTCTTAGGCTGGCCTTCTGTTATTTTCCAGATTATTTTTCCCTTAACAGAACATATCTTCAATTTCCACTTGTTTTTCAGTTTTATTCTTTTAAAACTACGTTTGCTGTCTTATGGAGTAATATTCCTTTTGGTACATCTTAGTTTTCAGAGAGTTCTTAAGTAAGGTTTATCACTACCTATTTTAATTGCCATTCTTAGATTACATTACAAGATTACATTTTGTACAAAACCTTTTTAATTAAAAGAAATCAAAATTATCAATTTTACACCTAACTTTGCTCTCTCTTGTTTATTCGTAAATTGTTCACCTATCCATAAGGATTAGAAGGAAACCAGAAAATTGAGGATAAATTTATCATTTATCAGATAAAGGTTTCATATGTAAAATATATAAAAATTTTGTCAAATCTATGAGAATATGTCATTCTTAATTGATAAATGGTCAAAGGATATGAACAGTCAAATTTCTAATGAAGAAATCAAAACAATATTTAGTTATATAAAATGTTCTAAATAATTTTAAAGAAATGCATATTAAAATGGCCTTAGGATATCATTTTACAGCTACCTGATTAGCTAATATAAGTGTCAAATGTTGGAGATGATATGGAAAAATTGGAAGATTGTTGGTAGAACTGTGAACTGATCAGACCATTTTGGAGAGAAATCAGGAATTATATCCAAATAGCTATTAAACTACTTATACCCTTTGACCCGGTGATACCACTGCCCAATCTATTTCCAAAGATGATGAGGGGAAAAAAGAAAAGAACCTATATGTTTCAAGACTACATGTATGTGTGTGTATGCATATACATATGTGCATATATGTAAACACACATATGTATGTGTGTGCACATACATATGTATATGTATGTATATACACAGTTTTGTGTGTGCATATATACACATATATATGTATACGTGTGTGTGTGTGTGTGTGTGTGTGTGTGTGTGTGTATACATATCAGCTCTCTTTGGTAGCAAAGAACTGTAAATTGCAGGGATGACTGTCAATTAGAGAATGGCTGGACAAGTTGTGGTATCTGATTATGATAGAACACTCCTGTGCTTTAAGAAATGATGAGTTCAATGATTTTAGAAAAACATGAAAGATTTGTATGAAATAATGAAGAGCAAAATGAGAACCAAGAGAACATTATATACAGTAGTAGCATTATAGTTTAAAGAACAGTTTTGAACAAATGAGTATTTTATCTATTATAAATGCCCAAATAATTATAAAGAATATATGAAGAATGTCATCTGCATCCAGAGAGAGAACTGATAAGTAGATGTACAGAATAATTTTACATATATAGACCAATTTGTGTCTAATATTAGACATCTCTAAGGTAGGGAAGGTGGAGGGAAGAAAAAATACATAATAATTTTGGTGTATATTTGAAATGAATAGTAAGTTATACATAAAAGATTTGCAGTTTCATATCATCTTTTTTGTTGTACTGTTATGGAAATGCGAGTTTTATTCCATAAATTACAAATATTTTTTAAAAGGTTGCATTTTCTATCTCTTGGATCATTTCTTTTTTTCTGGATGATTTAATAATTTTATTAATAAAGCCAACACATTACTAACGAATGGTCATTTGGCCATCTCTCTTACACCAAAGACTGGATCATTTTTTAAGACAATTTTAATCCTTGTGACCAAGATATTCTTTTCTCAAAGTTTCTATTTTAACTTGTTGTAGAGTTACTGTCTTCCTTTGGATTTACTTCTTGGACTTCTCTCAGTCCTTAGTATTTCTTTACAGTAAACAACATTTTCTTCTGTCTACCTTGGTTTCTGGATTGAAGCTTTGTTCTTGGTCAGACTCTGCTCTCCTTCTGATACTTTTGGATGGTGTATGCAGTCCCTGGTTAGGTGAGGTAGATAAAATTGATCCTTGCCTCCTTCTTAAAAATGTTACTTATTTTATTCTGAATTTAAGAAATAAGACAGCATTTCCATAATGTAGTAGAATACAAAAAAAGATGATTGCACATGATACTGCAAATTATGTACTTGCTATTTCTTTTAAGTACATAAAAAGTTATCATGTAAACATTTTTTCTTTTCCCTCTGTCCCAATGGCTACTATTGGACCCAAATATGTATATTTATAACCATATAGATAGATAGACATGTGTGTGTGTGTGTGTGTGTGTGTGTGTGTGAAAAATCATTCCATACATACTTCTATGTCTCAGTTCTTTCTCAGGATGCTGATAGTGTCTTCCTTCATAGGTCCTTTGGAATTAATTTGGGTATTTATAATGGTCAACATGATTTACTTGGTCACAGTTGTTCTTAAAAACAATGCTCTCTTGTTCTGCTCATTTTGGTCTTCTTTGTTTCATGTAAATCTACCCATGTTTATCTAAGATCATTGCTTACAAGAAATACATTTTAAAATGAGATACACACAGAGTTAAAATGGAGAGTTGGAGGACAATTTATTATGCTTCAGCTGATGCAAAAAAAAAAAAAAGGCAGGGTAGCAACCATGATCTCAGAAAAAGTTAAAGGTAAAATAGATTAATTCAAATAAATGAACTGGATAACTACATTTTGATAAAAGGTACCATAGATAATGATCCTGGCCTGCTGAGGGGATTCTTGGGTTTTGTCTCAGTCTCCTGGCAGCCTGACTTGCATTTTAGCCTTTGACCCTTCTCTGTCTCTCTTCTGCACAATTATAAACATAGAGTTAGCTTCATCCTTTGCATTGAACCTGGTGGTTCCCATCCTGGTTGGTGGTAGGTCTCCTGAAAGATTTGGGGCATATGTGCACCAGGGTTTTCTGTAGTCCTCTCTGCTGTTGTGACTATTGCTTGCCTTAGTACCGGTCAGGTCCTGTGTCCTTCTGTTCCTTAGACACAAGCTGCCTGGATCCTCTACTAGGCACTGATTGGGCCTTGTCTTCTATTCTGGATCCATACTGGTTATGAAATTTGCTTCTCTCTGGTTAGAGTTTCCTTAAGATTTTGGACTTCTTATTGTGCATTTCTGGACTGATAGAGTAGTTTATTACTGTTCGTGTTTAGTTTTCTTTATCATTTTTTGTTTTGGTACATTTTTGGTACATTTATTTCAGTGTTTGTAGGTGAACTGGACTCCGCTAGATTCTAACATTTCCATCTTCCACAATTCCTCCTCATTATTTATCCTTAACAAAAATTAATTGTCCAGACTTCAAAAAATTAAACACTATTCAGTCAATCTCCTTTTAAGTATATTTCATTTAATGGAATCCATAGTGATAGATGCAGAGAAACTTCTTGCATTTTCCCCAGAGAACTCTTCAATAATCTAATTAATTCTATTTTTCAGTGTGGCTAATGGAAAGAAGCTGGATCCTGCAAGCCCTGTTTAGCTCCCCCCACGTCATCTGCATTCTGTGGAGAAATGGTATGTTGGGGTAATAACCATTGCAATGTCCTGATTTGTATGTGAAAATATGTATTGATGTTTAAAAGAAAATGGCAATTCCTCTAAGGAATTTCAGTTTAGAACATGCTGGGGAATGAAAGTGGGGGGTGAGAGGTGGGATAGAAGGGGAAGTACAGGAGAATGAATTCAGTCTGTTTATGTTGAAGAGCTTTAGTAGAAGAAAATTTGCTCCCCTCCACCTTTCTACTCAACATGCATGCATACATTTACATGCATGAACCTCTCAGACTTCTTTTTAAAGGACTCATCTTTTTTATTTTACTGCTTGTACTATATATGTGTGCATATATTACATGTGTACCTATGTATATAATACACATTATATATAGTCTGTACATACATATATGTATACATAATCACATATGTATATGTACATAGAGACAGAGAGAGAATAAAGGGAGGGGGGAACAAGGAAAGGGGAAACAAGGAGGGGAAAAAAGGAAAAGTACATATACATGTATTGAGTAATAAAATTCTAACCAGCACACATATTTTATTACTTGATAAATTGACCTAGGCTAGATTTGCAAGTTGCAATAAGCTAGAAGAATCTCAAAGGGAAAATAGTCTGAGAATTTAAGAGAAGTCTGTGATTTTCACATGGTTCACTTTTCCATTGTGAGCCAAGTTTTCTCTGACTGAGCAATATATAGTTGGGAAAACTGAGCTGGCCTTTGCATTAGATACCTTCTTAACCTTAAATTCAAGAACATTTGAAATCCAGAAGGAAAAGCTGAGCATCCTATGAGCACACAGAGCACTAAATTTGGAGTTAGAGGCCCTGGATTCTAAGGCTGGGTGTCCTATTTCCCTACTGGGAAGGCTGGGTACAACGACTTGCTTGTAATCCTAGCTCCAAAGTCCTCATGGCTCAAACTCCTGGGTCATAGGGGATCTCAATGGGCACCTGCAACCAGGGACAATTAACACAATGGACATAAACACACTCTGGGCCCATTTCTTGAAGCCAGGTGTAGAGGAAGAGCAGAAGAATATTTCTTTCCCTCTCACAAGTTTAGTTCATGATATCCATAGTTCATAGCGTCCATGCTGAGTATAGCACTTGTAATTGTCCAAAAAGAATACAGACAAAAAGATGGTGGAGAAGAAAGTGGGCAGCTTTGTCTTTAAAGAAGTAAGCAGCTAATCATAGGAGTCTGTTGTCACCAATGTGTTAGAAGACTCAGCAGGCTCCATTTTAAGCAAACTGGGCGTGCTCAAAATCCTGGATTATAGCATCATACGTGAACAACAAACACAGCATGCCCTGGATAGTACTCAAAGGTTTTAGGATAGCTCTGGACTCTTAAAGGTTTGTACAAGTCAGACTTTTGGGGAACCCCTTTTAGGGCAACAGCAAAACAATGGAGTAGGCCAGGATCCATTCAGGCTAGTTTGATAGTTAGTGTTAGAGACTGAAGCAAAATGAGACTCTTCTAGTCCACCTAACATCTGCCAAAAGGAAGTTTACTTACCTATAACAAGAAAAAAGATATTCAGCAAGGATATAGCATTGACTCCGCCAGCTGCACTTTCTTGCCATTGTGTTACCCATACTGGTTTGCTGGTCAAATGTCCAAGGCAGAAGCTGCTGACTCCTTGTGCACTGGATTTTTGTACAGCAGCATTGAAGAAGCTACAAGCTTTAGTCATTTGAACCAATTAAATCTCAAAGATCATTTTAAAGCCTTTCAAGGAAAAACTACACTAGCCTGAAAGGGATAGGACCTTAACTTAATGTAGTTATCCCCTCCACATCATGACTTCCCTCATCACAGTTTCAATATATCCTGGATCAGCTTAAGAAATTAAATGGGAATTTGGGGGGGAGTTTTGTGGAAGCTACAGACAATGCTATGGAGCTGGGTTAGTCCTATTCATCCTGTCTTGAGGTCATACAAGATGGGAATCCCTTAGAGGTTCTGAACCTCTTGAATTTGGGTACTGACCATTGGACGTGGTTTTGTGCATGTGTGAAATCCCTGTGTTTCCACTACAGCTTGCAGACATTTGGATGGGAGAAGGTAATAATACACTAGTGCCTTGTTCAGACAAGGGATCTTCCTGACATCTATGGCTCAGGAGAGGAGAAAATTGTAAGCCTGGATTTGCTTTTAGGGAGGAATTATCCATGGCTTCATTTTCTTTGGCTAAGTGAGAGCAAGGTTGGTTTTATTTTCTTTTTTTTTGTGGTGAGCCTTTGGCTCTTTCTCACTAACCTTTTCCACAGAAAAATGCCATGAGGTTAAGAATTTACTTGAGAGCCATGGAACATACACGTCTTGATTCCCATTTCATTCTATTAATTCAGAACAGGATAGACTGAAGAACCTTTAGTCTACTGAGAAGCTTCTCTGTATTTTATGTTAAATCCTATTATCTTGAAATCTTTTCCCTTTCTTTGGTTAGCCTACTAATCCTCATTTTTTGGAGCACACACACACACACACACACACACACACACACACACACACACACACACCCCACTATCTGATTCAATTCCTTTCCAAATAAATTTATTGAGTGGATACTGTGTTCAACATACAAGGTTTGGCATAGAGAAAAATAAAAGGTTTATGACCCAGTCCCTACCTATATGAGTTTTCTCTTTCCTCAAATTATCATGAATACCTGTTTACGTGTTTCATCTTCTCAATATAACACACTCTTTGCAGACGCATTAGTTTTACTTTTGGTTTGTACACTGGAGTTTAGCACATGCCATTTTAAAAACTGGGACAATTTGTTCTTTTGTCCTATCTAGTTTCATTTATGATTTCTTGAAATAGAAATCTGGAAAACCAGGTTTTGATAGAGTCAGTTGGGATTCATATGGAGTTATCTGACCATGCTTTAAACCCATACCACTGTGACTCTCATTGATTGGCCAATAATAAGACCCAGACAGTGTTCGAGGCAAGTTTTGAACTCAAGTCTTCCTGATTCATGATGAAATATGCCATCCATCAGATAGGTGATAGTACAGTTAGGTGACGATAAAGGTCCAGCTCTGAAGTCAGGAGGAACAGTGTTCAAATGTGACTTCAGACACTTAGGAGTTGTTTGATCTCTGGTAAGTCACTTCACCCTGTTTGCCTCAGTTACTCATCTGTAAAATGAGCTCAAGAAAGAAATAGTAAACCATTCCAGGATCTCTAAAAAGAAAACCCCAAATGGGGTCACAGAAGGTCAGACACAACCTAAATGACTCAACAACAACAAAAACAGAGGTGATGGATTTTGGGTATAGGCTGAGGTTTTCATATTTTCGCATACAGCCATTAGAGGAATTTGTTTTGTTTGACTGCATATATTTGTTTCAAGAAATTTTCTTTTTTATCTTTTATTTTCATTGAAGTGAGGAGTAGGAAGGAGAGAAAATAGATTTTTTAACTTTCAAAGCAAGTTAGGAAGTTTCTACAGATGAGAAATGTTACATGTACTTTCAAATGAGATCTTAGCATTATTGGTTTTACCTGTTTTAATTTGCCTTAAGATCCCTCACAAGCAGAAATAATATATAAATATTTATGATATAATAACAAAATACATCAATAAAATTGAAAATGGAAAAATGAAATCTTAAAAAATGAAATGGAAATTATTAGTGGGAAAAGGTAGAAGTAAGATTTGTGAAAAGAGAATATTGTAAATATAATACAGCAGTGAAAATGAAAGAGGAAGAGACAGCAGGGGATGGTGTTATGGGAGTTGAAACACAGCAAAAATTAGAAATGAGAATGAAGAATCAAAGGCTGGGAGACTGAGACAAGACTGGTGACAGAAATAATGAAGTTAGAAAGAAAAATGTCTCAGTTTTTGATATATTGAGTTTAAATTGAAGGGAAACATCTAGAATTCAGATGTTCCCAAACTTATTTGCCCTACTGCTCCCTTTAAAAAAAAAACAAAACATTGCTCAGTGCCCTTCTGGAAATCTACTATCTTTAACCCTTCAGTGGTTTGGGTTTGGTTTGTTTTTTAATTTGCATCATTTCAAAAACTACATAAAATAATTTTAAATGACACGTTTTTAATTGAATAATTTATTGCAAATTTGTGGGCTTTTCCACATTAAAACTTCAATGAGGCAATATTGTGTCATGTAACCACATAGTACCATATTGTAAATAAGCCATTACATGCATATATCTCTACTGATGCATGCTGGACTTCCTGACAATGCACTACAGGCTCGTCTGTTAACACTTGCTTGTTATAACCTGTAGGCAGACTTGACCACCCATGGGATATAACTTGCATTTTGTGTGTTTATTTGGAAAATAATGTAATCACAACGACTTTAACTCTGTTACACCACAGATGGAACTTGTATGAATGGTTCTTCAAAATTTTCTTCTCTTCTCTTTTTTCCACTAGCTCCTTGTTTTTATTCAACACCCCGCAACTGTACCCAAGGCTATTACTGCCCCCTGGATCATCTCAGCACCCTTCACAGAGTGGTACTACCCGCTTTGGGAACCTGTGATGGAGATACTCTATAGGAATCTGGAGGTACAGGTTTGGAGCTTACAACAGAAGTCAGTCTAGAAATAAAGATTTAGAAGCATTAGGTGACAGTTAAAGCTACAGGAGTGATAGAGATTGACAAAGAATAGAGAAAAGCAGTGGGCCAATGATGGAACATTAAAAATTGTCAGCCTTATGGGGTTAGGAAAACAGTGAGGGGAGAAAGAGAAGAATCAATTTCAGACAGCTATGTGATGGCATGGTATACATAACTCTGGAATCCATGACAGCATGTATATCATAAGATCATTCACCACTAGAGAAACGCCCAGGCCATTTCTTGTTCTACTAAGTTGTTTCTTAATAACTAAAAACCAATTAAAAATATGCACCATTATTTGTTGCAAAGGATTTAAAATGAGAAAAATCTATGAAGGACTCAATTTGTTGTTGTTGTTTGGTTATTCAGTCATGTCTGACTCTTCATGGCCTTATGGACCATAGCACATTAGACCCTGCTATCCTTCACTATCTCTCAATGTCTGTCCAAGTTCATGTTTGTTGTTTCCATAGCACTATCTATCCCTGTCATCTTCTGCCAACACCCTTTCCTGGTGCCTTCAATCTTTCCCAATATTGGGGTCTTTTTCAATGAGTCTCATTTTCTCATTATGTGGTCAAAGTATTTAAGCTTCAGCTTTTATTGGACTTTTCAGTGAGTAGCTTAATTTCTTTAAGTATTGACTGATTTGATCTTGCTGTCCAAAGGACTTTCAAAAGTCTTCTCCAGCACCATAATTTGAAGGGCCAATTCTGAAGTGTTCAGCTTTCCTTATAGTCCAACTCTTACTGCTATTGAGAAAACCATATCTTTGACTCTATGGACCTTTATTTAACTTTAGGGCAGAGGAAGTCAAGGATGATAAAAATATACTAAATACTGACTAATAATAATTTAATTGATTATATTTTAATATACCAAGAATGATATAATTGTGGTAGGATTCATTCTTAAATCAGTTGTTTATGTCCATCTTTATAAAGGAAAAGGAAATAGGCAGTCCTGTGAAAATCATCAGTGGTGGGGGGAGGGTGGAGTGTGGTCTCACTTTTAGGTATTGTTGGCAAGATTCTTGCCAGAATCTTCTTTAATAGACTGATTATTCACCTGGAAGATAGTTATCTTCCCCAGAGCCAGTGTGGCTTCAGAAAGTGCTGAGGAATGGTTGATAATGGTGTTTGTTGCCCAACAACTCTAGGAGAAATGCCAGGAGCAGCACAGATCAGTAAATGATGTTCATTGATCTGATCACAGATTTTGACACTTTCTATCATAAAGATCATGGCAGAACTTGCTTTCCCGGAGAAGTTCATCAGTATTATATGCCAGTTTCACAATGGCATTCTTGCATAGGTTTTGTATAATAGATGATGTTCTCCTGTTTCCCAGTAATCAATGGAGTGAATCAGAACTCTGGGCTTACTCCTATGCTTTTTAGCTTGCTGTTTTCAGCAATGTTGTCAGATGCCTTCAATGAGGATAAAAATGGCATCAGGGACCACACAAGCCAAGACTAACGTGAAAGAAGAGTTGGTGCCTTACTTTTTGTTTGAAGATGATAGTGCCCTCAGTGCAGCCTCGGAGGCTGAGGTGTAACAGTGTGGATCTGTTCTTTGCTGCTTGTACTAATTTTGGCCTGACAATTAACACCAAGAAAACAGAGGTTTTCCATCACTCAACACCACATCATTCATACAAGGAACCACTGGTTATAGCAAAGGGTGAAATTTTGAATGCTATGAAAAAATTCATTTATTTTGGCAGTATACTTTCCAGGAATGTGATCATAGATCATGAGGTTGATGTGCACATTGCCAGAGATAGCTCAGTGTTTGGGAGGCTCTAAAAGAAAGTGTGGGAGAGGAGAGATATTAGACTGCCTACTAGACTGAAGGTCTACAGAGCTGTTGTGATGACTTCATTTTCTGTACCCTTGTGAAACCACCACAATGCCAGGAAATTGAATTGCTTCCATTTGAATTGTCTTCGGAAGATGCTAAAGATTACTTGGCAAGATAAAGTACCAGACCCTGAGGTCCTTTCTTGAGCTGAACTGCCAAGCATTCAAATCCTACTGCATAGAGCACAACCCCTATGTGCTGGCAGCATTGTTTGAATGTCAAATGTAAGTTTACATAAAAGACTATTTTACAGAGAACTCACACAGGGTAAGTGCTCTCATGAAGGTCATAAAAGGTGATACAAGAACTCTCTCAAGCTCTCTGAAGAACTTTGGAATCAATTGTGAGACAAAGAAGGCACAGGACCACCTGGCATGGCACACATATCCAAAAAGGTGTTGTGCTCTATGAGCATAGCAGAATTTCAGTAGCTGCAAAAAACTGTGAGATGTGCACATTTAGAGACATCACCACTCCAAATGTTCAAACGGACTGTTTGTGACCAATCTGTGGTAGAGTCTTCCAACCTTATATTGGTCTGATAAATCAGTTATATACACTGTACCTTGTAATGACTTAGTAATATCATTTTGGTCCTCTTTGAGTATGAATAAGAACAATTCTATTGTTATTATTATTCAAACCATTGGCTTATTAGAACAAAAATCAAAATTAATTGCAAGCTAGAAGAAAGAATGTGAGTACCCACCCCCTAAATGATTTCCAGTCTCTAATAGGAATTTGGAGAGGAGAGACAAGACTTCCACCTGAACACACACCTTTCATGACACTCCATTTATCTCCTGCCTGATCTCTAGCCTCCCCCAGGACTGTATAGTGGAAAGTTGGGCACCTTGCTATCATACCCACATATTACCGGCTTGAGGAAGAAGAGAAGTACCACTCCATTTTACCAGTCTCCCATCACTGGGATACGGGGAGAGACCTCCAGTCCAAAAAGTTTGCAGTCAAGTATCCTGCTTTGGTGAAGGAGAGTAACATAGTGACTGCTCCAAGGCCATACTCCCTCATCTGAACTGCCCAAGGTTCTGAAAAGACTATGCTTTAGTCAAAATAGTATTGACTTTGAAAATCTCTGAAGTTTTCCCTTAATGATTAACAAACTTCCACCTGATCATATTCTCCACATCCCAGTGATTCTGAACTCCTATAAATTGTTTTCCAAACTGCATTTCCCAATCTCTTATTTCCACTCCCTTCAGTCTATCTACCCATTCCCTTCCCCTTCCCCACTGAACCTCTGCAAGACAGAGAATATCTCTGTACTGACACAAATTTGAGTGCATTGATACTCAAGGTGTGTTAAGAAAAGGAAGATAATAAAGACAATGCCTGACACATAGAAGCAGCTTAATAAATGTTTGCTGGCAGTTACAAATGAGTGGTTGGAGAGAATATCTACACTTCTATTGCTGATTAGATCATAGAGTCATTTGATTCTTGTGGAAGCTCATTAAAACACATACACACCCATCACTCTTTTTGAGGCAGTAAGGTGGCCCAGTGGATAGCGTGCTGGATCTGAAGTCAGGAAGACTCACCTTCCTGAGTTCATATTCAGCTGAGATACTTAGTAGCAGTTTGACGCTGGGCAAGTCACTTGACCTATTTACTTCATTTTCAAACTGTGGCAAATCACTCCAGTATCTTTGTCAAGAAAACTCCAAACTGAGTCACGGAGAGTCAGACAGAAATATTAAGAAAACATTTTAAATTCTAGTTTTAAGTCTACTCACTTTCTTTTAGGAAAGTGTTAAGACTTAATCAATAGATAAACATTAATCATGTGCCTACTATGTGCCAGGCACTGGAGGAGCTCACAATATGAAAAAGACTAAGACTTACAAGAAAAACTAAATTTGAGGAAAATGGATTAAGTATAGTAACCAGATTTAGAACAGGAAATAGCTCAGTCTACTTAAGGCCAATTTCCCCCAAGACTTGAAGGGATTAGGATAATTAGAATAAGAAAAGAAAAGGAAAAATTCTGGCTACTTCTGTTAAAGGGAGGATCTCTTGAGTTTGCTTTTGATCAGTTGGAAAGGTTAAATTTTTAAAGGGAGTCATCAAAGTAGGATTGAATAATTTTAGGAAAATGGTTTTTAAGGGTATGCCAAAAGTTGAATATTGTTCTGTTTGATGTAGTAAAATGTTAACCGAACTACACTCCTAGTACTGTAACTATTTTGTCTCATTTGTCCAGGAATGCTAAGACTATAATTTTGAAGTGGCTTGTGCTAGAGAGTGATTTTTCCCAGTCACGGGGTAACTGTCTTCCCCCCTCCCTTTTTTTCTAAGCAGAAATGCTTTGCTAGAATAATTAAAGTTAATTTAATTAAAAATTGCTTTGGTCAGCTTTATGCAAGACACAGAACACAGAATTTTCTCCCACAAGTATTTACTTCATAAACAGATTTTTCAAAATTAAATCATAACATTGCTGTCTTCAAAACTCAAATGCAGCTTGACACACAAATAAAAATAGCTATGTTAAGAGGGAAAAATAGTAGGATAACAATCTAGCAGAGTATAAAGAATCTTGTTGTTAAGTGAACTGAACATTTAGACTGTGGACCTTCGTTCATCAGCAAAACTGGAAATATAGTGACTGTTCTATAGACTTGAATGTCTTCTTGGAAGGCTAAAATTAAATAGCATGACAGCCCCATGGAAAGTTCAAAGCTATTTTGAGATGAAAGGTACATTATTCTCATTATTAACAATGATAAGAACAATAAAAATAAGAATTCCATCTCAAAGATATAGTCTCTGACATTTCTCCCTTTCTCTCTACAGAGTAAAGAAGAGTTTCCTTGTAGTGCTAAATGGGAAAATCAAGGTACTATTTCATTTTAGATACTTTTCAATCCAACCTAGTGGAAACTGCATTTTTACTACTTTCTCCTCACTCATTGCCTTCTCTCATTATTAGGGTCTTTTTAATCTTTCCTCTGGGTAAAAAGTTTTTTTAAAAAAATTAGTCATCCATAATTTTTTTTTTTTCTGTAAGGTACTAAACATCCAAATCTTGGGAAACAATAGAAAGGTTGCTTGGCATGTTGACTTTTTATGCAGACATTTGGAGCAAAAACTGAGATCTGTCTGGAGGATAGTGACACTTTCCACCAGACTGAGTGTAGTCTCCAAATGCATCTTTCACAATTTCAGAACCATATTACAGATAGAAAAGGTGATAAAGTTCACTCCTAAAAACATGCATTGGCAGACCAGATCCCTAAACATGTAGAGTTCTGAGAAGCTGCTCTTATTCAATGCTACATGTGGACCCTGAGGTTCAAACAAAAATTGCATGCCAACAAATTTGCATCTATTTCCACAGGTACTCCATCTTTACAAGGACTTAAACAATTTATCCTTTAATCTAGAGTGTGGACTCAGGCACATGCAGGGTTAAACATAAATGTGTATGTAAAAAAATAACAAGTTATCTATTTAATCCTCTTTTGTGGAATGAGAAGAATGTCAACTGATGGTGTGTTTCCAGTTGAAAATTATCCAAAATTTCTTCTGCACTTATTCCAAACTGGGCATTGCCAACTCTTAGAGGCTATATAAGTCAAACACTTAAAAGGCTCTGTAGCCAGTGCTTTTCTTACTAGAAGCACATCTGGCCATATTTTTAGCTTGTGTCCAAATTGGCCTTATAAATGAAGACGGACTGAGCTAAATTTAAATGCATTGCCTACCACGCCTCCCTTGCTGTAAGGTGAGCAATTTGGTGCTTGTGTAGTTTGGTGCAAGCCAGTATGATGTAGTTGCAAGTGGAAATGGTCCCAGGACTAGCTCTTGGACAGAAGTTAGCATACATTAACTGAATAGTCCTTCCAATTTAGCTCCTAGATTAGCATTTTTTGGGGTTTTTTTGTGCTTTTTTTTTTTCAGTCAAAATAAAACAAAGGTTACCAAAGATTCACCATATTGGATTGACTCTTAAGAAGCCTCACCATTTGTGTTGCTCTTATTGACAAGTGGGTCAGATAGAAACTGAGCTAGATTGAACCTGAGCTAGATAGGATCTGAATGCCTTCATGGAGACAATATGGAACTTATACCCAGAAAGACTGGGAGGAATCTGAGGGTAGTCCATTAATCTGGTGGTGGTGGTAGTGGTGGTGGTGGTGGTTGTCCTTCATTCTTGAAGAGGACCAAAATGACCTTACCATGATAAAGTGAAGTTTCAATGTGTCCTACTATAGTTGATCAGATCAATATGAGTTCAGAATGCTTTACCACAGATTGCGCACAGATAGTCTATGTGTACATTTGGGGTGGTTACTTCTTTGTGCTGTTTCCTTTGTGCTGTTCCAATTCTGCTTCCCTCATAGAGCACAGCACCTTTTCTGATGTGGGCACACCATG
Organism: Notamacropus eugenii; assembly: GCF_028372415.1. Classification (NCBI taxonomy): domain Eukaryota; kingdom Metazoa; phylum Chordata; class Mammalia; order Diprotodontia; family Macropodidae; genus Notamacropus; species Notamacropus eugenii. The sequence goes on along the minus strand of NC_092876.1, from coordinate 255,579,480 downwards.
CTGAGTGGTCCTGTGCCAGTCTCCTATGTTGCACAATCAAATCCAAAGTTCTTGAGAGAGACCTTGAGAATGTCCTTGTGTTGCTTCTTCTGACCACCATGTGATCACCTACCCCATGCAAGTTCTCCATAAAATAGTCTTTTAGGCAAGTGTACATTTTGCATTCAGACAGTGTGGTCAGCCCATCAGAGTTGCATTCTCTGAAGCATAGTTTGAATACTTGGCAGTTTAGTTTGAACAAGGACCTCAGTGTCTGGTACCTTATTCTGCCAGACAGTTCTAATGGAAGCGGTTCAGTTTCCTGGCATGAAGCTGGAACACTCTCCATGTTTTACAGGCATACAATAATGAGGTCAGCACAACAGCTCTGTAGACCTTTAGTTTGGTAGTCAGTCCAATATGTCTTCTCTCCTATACTTTTCTTTGAAGTCTCCCAAACACTGAACTAGCTCTGGCAATGCATATGTCAACCTCATTGACAATCCTCATCCCTGGAAAGTACACTACCAAGGTAAGTGAACTTATCCATAGCATTCAAAATTTCTCCATTTGCTGTAACTGATGATTCCATGTATGGATGATGTGGTGATGACTGATGGAGCACCTGCGTTTTCTTGGTGTTAATTATTAGACCAAAATTAGCATAGGCAGCAGATAATTGATCATACTTTGTTGCATCTCCACTTCAAAGGCTGTACTGAGTGCACAATTATCTACAAACAGAAAATCACGCACCAGCACTCCCTCCACTTTGGTCTTGACTTGTAGCCTTTTCACACTGAAGAACTTACCATCAATATGGTAGTTAATCTTGATGCCATGTTCATCCTCAATGGAAACATTTGACAACATGGCTGAAAATACCATGCTAAAAAGCATGGGAACAAGCGTACAACCCTGTTTCACTACATTGGTGACTGGGAAGGCACAAGAACATTGTCCACTATCCAGAACTCCGGCAAACATGCTATTGTGAAATTGGTGTACAGTTTTGATGAACTCCTCAAGGCAACCAAATTTTGACATAGTTTTCCACAAGCCCTCATGATTAGCAGTGTCAAAGGCCTTGGTCATATCTACAAATGTTATGTACAGACCTCTGTTCTGCTCCTGGCATTTCTCCTGGAGTTGTTGGGCGTCAAACACCATATCAACTATTCCTCAGCCCTTTTTGAAGCCACACTGGCTCTCAGGTGGATGACCATCTTCTAGGTGAAGGATCAGCCTATTAAAGAGGACTCTAGCAAGAATCTTGCCAGGAATAACTAAGAGAGAGACCCTCTGTGATTGTTGCAGGATAATCTGTTTCCTTTACCTTTATAGAGATGGACAATAGAGGCATCCTTGAACTCCTGGGGGATAATCTCCTCTTGCCATATAACCTGGAATATTTCAGCTTCTGTTTGAGCAGTGGTTTCCTACCTTGTAAATCTCCTCTGGAATAGAATCAGCACCAGGTGCTTTGCCACATGAAAGGAGCCTAATGGCACTCAAAACCTCTTCTTCAGTTCCAAGTTTAGTTAAGGAGAAATTCACTTCAAACTAAGGTAAACAGTCAATGGACTCAGCATTGATTGATGGTGGTCCATTAAGAACACTATGGAAGTGTTCAGCCCATCTCTCTAGGAACATGTCCTTATCACTAATCAATGTGACTCCACCAGCCCTGAGCATTTGTGATGCACTATAGGTTTTGGCCCATAAATAGCTTTCAGGGAAACATAAAAGTACTTTGGATTATAAATATCAGCATAAAACTGAATTTCATCTGCCCTCTTACTGAGCCAGGAATCCTGCATCTCTCTAAGCTTTCTTTGTACTTTACTTTTGATGGAATTAAATGCTGCCTTCTTAAAGATGGATGAACTATCCTGCTGGTAAGCCCTATAGAGTTCTCATTTTTCATTTAGTGGCTTCTGGATTTTCCCATCATTTTCATCAAGCCAATCTTGATGTTTGTGAGTGTTGTACCCAGATGAGCAAATGCAGTGCTGTACATCAAATCTCTGAAAGCCACACACTCCTTTTCTGCTCCACTGTTGCCAATTATGTGTTGGCTCAACTTTCCCTCCCAGTTAGCAACAAACTGTTCATGCTCAAATCAGAGCTCTAATTTGTTGACATTAATTCTTCTGGTAGTCATTTTGCTTTGGGGGCAGCAGTTTTGATAAATGCGAATATTTAGCTTGGAAAGGATAAGTCTATGATCAGTCCAGCACTCTACACCACACATTGCTTTTGTCACCCTCACATCTTGTCTGTCTCTTCTCCTTATAATCACATAGTCCATTAGATGCCAATGTTTGCTGCGAGGGTGCTTCCATGAAGTTTTATTGCATTTATGTAAATGGAAAACAGTGTGGGGATGAGAAGTTCATGCAACATACAAGTCTTCAGCAGTAAATGACCATTGCTGTTGCTGTTTCCAACTCCATTCCTCCCTAGGTCTCCCTGCCACGTCTGATAGTCTGAGACCACTCTAGCATTAAAGTCACTCAGAATTATAAGCTTTTCCTCTTTTGGCACATTGATGATAAGGGTCTCTAGGTCCTCATAAAATTTTTCTTTGACCTCATCAGGGTTTGTCATGGTGGGAGCTTAGGCACTAATAATGGTAGCATGGTGCTTTCCTACAAGTAGCAACCACATTGTCATGAGCCTGTCATTCACTCCTTTTGGCAGGCATGCCAGCTTGCTGACTAGATTAGTTTTGATTGCAAAACTTATGCCAGCTTCATGGTGCTCCCCTTCACTGCAGCCACTCCACAAAAATGTATATCCAGCTCCAACTTCATTAAGCTGGCCTTTATTTGCCAGCCTTGTTTCATTCAGGGCTGCTATTTGGATGCAATACCTGTTGAGTATAAAGAAAAGACAATTTCCCTGGAATATAAGACAATTTCCCTAGAGGGAATTAAAGATGACTATTCAAGGACAAAATAAAAAAAAGCATGTTTAATAGGAGAGTTTTTTGGTGTCAGATATTCCCTTTCTTTCCAAATTGCTCCATGAGCATGTAGAATATGGAAAGTGTATTTTGAGTCAGTGAAATCATCAACTGGCCTGAGGTCAGGTCCTAAGAAATGAGTTAGGACTCCCTAAGTCTGTCCTCTTATTTCATCAACCTACAGAGTAAAAGGCTTTTCTACATTAAGTGGTGTTAATGGTGGTCATTTTAGTTTTCAAAGTCTCAAAAGCTTTAGCCTGGTGGGGGCCCCATGCTACAAGGAGTCAGATTCTCCTCCTCAGTGGTACAACAGGTGGCAAAGAGGACATGCAAATCACCCAAAGAAAGCTCAAATTGTAGGGATGTGTCCTTAAAACCCTCAGTAAACTTAGTGTGGTCTTTTGGGAATCATCCCAGTTTCTCTTTAACCTGAATAAGGTCTGAAATGGAGAATGGGCCACTCACTCTAATTGTTCCACTAGGTGAGGCAGGCACTTCCCCAAAAAGTTTTGAAGGCTCAGTGAGGACCAGGGCTTGGGAAGAGAGATAGGATGTCCCACTTCTTGTGAGGGAGAGGCAGGGAATGCTGGTTGAACTGGATTAGGTTGGGGGAATCTGGCTGGCAAAGGAAAAGGTCAGCTGGCACCTGAGGAGGGGAAGAGGTCAGAGAGGGAGACACTCCCGAGACTACCATGGGGGTGGGGCCTGAGGCCTGAGTGACCTCAGGGGAGGGTCTGCAGCAAGACCTGGGGCTGGGGCTGGGAAGATTGGGTGGGGATAGGAATTGGGGAGGTGGTGGGAATGGGGCAAGAGGGGAGGGGGCAAAGCCCTGGGGACCATGAGAAGGGTGTAGTTTAATTGGTCCCCATTCTCCCTTTGTAGGGAGGCTCTAGCTACCAACGTCTTACAACCTTTCCTGAGAACAGGGTTCTGAGAGAGCTCAACTAAGTCCATTATATAGGAAATTTCTATCCATTTTCCTTCTTGGCAACAATATAATTCCAACTGTACTCATTTTTATTCCAATTGTACTCATTTCAGGCATATCTCTAGTACTCATTTTTAAAGTGCCCAAAATGGGCCGTGCTTCCTGGCCCTCTAGGCAAAATTGAGGCCAAACAGTGTTGCAGAAGAACACCAACTTTTTCTTTTTAAATTCTTTACAGAAACTAATTTTTTCCCAATTTTGTAAAAGACAAACCAAAGGCAAACATTGGGGAATTGAAAAGGATCGACCCATTACAGGTGTGGGGTTGGAAGTCTCTTCCTCTGTAAAGGATGATTTGAGAGTAAACCTTGAAAAACAAACAGAACAAACTAAGGCAAAACAAACACAAAAAGGTACCTGAAGCTTTCCTTATTCCCTAGTCCTGAGAGAATTGAAAGAATCTAACATCCACTTCTGAATAGGGCATCTGTCCCTGTCCTCCATGCTTTAGAAAGTGTACCCAGGTCCATGGCCTCCAACATAACCACTGTACCAAAAAGCTGTATGAGACAGCCTCCTAGCTGTCTGACCTACTGGGACCTGAGAGGTCAGGTCTGAAAACCACCTCCAAGATTCTTAGAGAGTGAGAAAGGGACAAGGAGAGGGGGGGAGCCTTATATACCTTCCAGTCTTGGCTGGAGAAGAATTTGAAATTGGTAGTATTTCCAGTCAGGGAACCATATGTTCAGGTAAGGGAATCATAAGTTGAGGTTTCAGGTGTTTGGGACCCCAAAATACTAATACCCTGGGTTCTGCCTGAATGAATTTGACCCAAGTCTTCTTTCAGGCAAAGGAAAACAAAGTTTATTGAAGATTCACCATATTGGGTTGACTCTTAAGAAGTCTCACCATTTGTGATGCTTGTATTGAACAAGCTGGCCAGATAGAATCTGAGCCTGGTGCTTTATTTTTTTTAAAGCATTAGATGATCCTTGACCAAAACATCCAAACCATAATGTAAATAATAAAAGAAAAGTTTATGAAACAAAGAGGATGTTTGTCTAAAATTCCCCCTAGTGCTTAATTGGATTATGTCCAAGGCACCTTTTTATTTTCATTTATAAGAAAGTAATTTAAGAAATATGTTGTTGAAGACCTTTTTAATTTTAGGCTTTTCTAAAAAAAAAAAATCCCAATTTGTAATTTCATTGGTATAGAATATTTCTTGTGTAAAAATTCCCTCTAGTATATCTAATCAGCAGCAATTCATAGTCTAGAGCAGGGATGGGGAACTTGCAGCCTGGAGGCCCCATATAGCCTTCTAGGACCTTGAGTTCATCCTTTTGACTGAGTTCAAATATTAAAGAACAAATCCTTTTATTAAAGGAATTTGTTCTGTGAAGTTTGGAGTCAGTCAAAAGGCTACACTTGAGGACTTAGAGGGCCACATGTGAACTCAAGGCCACAGGCTCCCCACCCTTGGGGAGGATTTGCCTATGGAAGTTTAGAGGTTAAATGACTTGCCTATGGCCACACAGCTAATATGGGTCAGAGCCCAAACTTGAAACAAGCTCTTCCTGACTCCACAGTTAATCCTCTATCTACCATACCATACTCCTTCCATTAGGCCTTAACAGTTTCAAATCACCTGACTATCTCAAAGAGATTTCTTTTCCTATTTCATATCTTCCATCATGTATATTTCTTTGCTCACCTAAATTTTAATTCCTATAATGAATTAGCCCAGCTAAACTTTTTCCAAGAGGCAATTTTAAAAGCAGTATATTTGGTAACATTTGTAAACATGGTTACATACCACATGAGTCATTTATATTATCAGGTTTCAAGATCTTCTACTTCTCCACTCTATTTCTTATAATGGTAAATACTGCCTCTGTAGAGTTTATCAGTTCTGTAGAGTTCCCCACCTTGAGAAATACCAGGCATGGAAAAACAGTTTCTGAAAAAGTCAGGCTTTGGATCAGAAAACAAATGGCATGATCCTGGCAGCTAGAGGAGAGCTAACTGATGAGGAAAGATAGATTGAAAAGAGATAGGCATGAGCCTGATTGGACATTTATCTGGTAAAGAATAACAGAAAGACAGAGAAAAAAAAGAAAAAACCCTCATAAGAATAAATATATATGCATATATATGATTAATATTTTGCAATACTTGCTACATAATTAGAATGTTTATCTCACACCCTAACTGATTGATAGTGATAGATATACAGATGGCACACTCAGATCTGGATGATCAATCTATCTCTAACTATAAATTAATATGGAATGGAAGCATGATTTCATTGTTATAGGAAAATGCTCAGGTGAGGAAACTCCTTCTTTCAATGAAGTACCTTCTCTGCAACTTATAGTCTTAACGAGATGCCTGGAGAACCAAGAGGTTAATCGATTTGCCACAAAGCCAGAATGTGTCAGAAGTGAATCTTGGAACAGATATCTCCATGACTTCGAGGTCAACTCTCTATCCACTAAGCCATGCAACTTCTATGTGCGTGTGTGTGTGTGTGTATGTATGCACAAACACATAAAGATATGTGTATATATACTTATACATACATTTATACATGTATACATATGTGTATGTGCATTGCACACCCACATTTACACACACATATGTACATCAGTATGGCTCTGTGATGGGACTCTAGTTTCTTGGGATCTTAATGAGATAATATATCCTATGAACATGTTTGTACCACTGTTCCTATGTGATGGATGCTTTGTTTGTACTTATCTCTATGTAAGCATGTTTATCTATGCCTATGCTTTCTAAAGCTCTTATGTATGTATGTCAGATTATACATGTGTTCTAATGAAGTCATTTTTGTTCTGTAAATAGATTAAGCAAATAGTAACTTGACTGATGAATAAATTATATTGATTAATGAGGCTTTCTGATTTTTGAAAAGCAAAATGTTATTTTAGAAACTTTAATTTTTGTGATAGTAAACCAGGTGTATCTTATTACTAATTTCTCTTATCTGTTATTTACTAGGTACTGTCAATCTTTTTCTATATATGTATATAGATATATAGAATATATATATTTAACATTTTTTAATGGAATAGTTAGAAAATTTCCCCCTACATATGTATATATATATATATATTCATATTTATACCAACATATATTTATATATTTATTTACATGTATAAATATATTTATGTATATAATTAAATACATTTATATATTGTAATGTAGTTAGAAAATTTCCCTTACATATATGTATATCAACATATACATATATATACACATAACAGACACTAAGTATAGTTTCTTACATCCGCCTTCAGTGTTCTAGAAGACCTTACCATCACGGTTGTTTGTTTATCCTTTGTTTCCATAGAGAACCAATGACATCACTGTCTTTAATTGCAAGTGAATTGGATTTGAGTGAGGCAGAAATGGGGCAAAGTGACAGCAGTCTCACTCTCTCCCCCAGAGTCACTGGAGTCCAATAACAAGACATACATCAGAACAACTGCCAGTGGGCTCATATACAATGGCAGACCATGGCTTTTTTAAGTTAAAGTCTTTCCCAGTTCTCAGTTTATCTGAGGCAACACCCATTCAGTGATTAAAGACTAGGTAAGAATGGGGATAAAAGAAGATTCTATCTGATATATTCTCACATATAACATTTGACCCGTTCATATCCCCTAAGAATCATCAATACCAATGTACCCACTGATATCATTGATAACCAATTAACATCAATTAGCTTTTACAAAGGGATATTTACTGAGAAAAATAGCAAGACCTAAAGTAAAAAAAATCATCTCAAACCAGAAGCATACTCTTCTCTACCATTCCTGTCCCTGGAGAGAGTAGGTTAAAAACTGAAGTGGATGTTACCAACATTCTTCCCAACAAGTTCACTTAAGGTACCTTATAGCCAATGGATGAGTCACTCCCTTGCTTGTAGACCATGGTGGCTTGGATACTAGGTTGATTCTCTGTAAGGCTGAGTCATGTTGGTCCCTCTTCAGGGCTGGCTCCTCTTCAGGATAAAGTGTTACAGCTATTGGCAGACTCTGCTAGGGACTCCAGTTGCTGGACCTTGGGTGACTCTTCTAACTTTTACCTTTTAAAGCTCTCAGATTTATAGCCTGGTCTGTTCCATTTCTGATTAAATCAGTCACTTAACGTCAGTAGAGAATAACCACAACAGATATAGAAGGAAGCAAGTGTCATCCCCTGCACCTATGTCAAAACACAGCAAAGCTTTAAGATAATTTTTTCATAGCAGTATATGATGGAGTTAAAAGAAGCAATGAAAAGGGGGAAAAGAAAAGAAAACCCCACCATGATTTATAGACCATATGGCAAAGCAGGAAGTTATAAAAAAAACCCAGATAGGATTAAGGGCTACAGAAATTCTGTGGAGGTAGAAGAGAAAGTTTCTCACAGAACCTGCCTGAGAGGCCCTATTGAACACCCTTGGATGAGAGAGCTTTGAGGCAGGAGTAAAAGATGTTTCACAGAAGAGCTCCCAGGCCTGGAGCAGACAGTCTGAACCTAAGAGAGTAATGATTTTCTAAGGCCTGAGACCTTAAAAGATTAAATCTAGAGCACAATAGTATGGTAGCCTTCCAAAGCTACCTTTTCTTGAAATAGAAGTAAAGTGAAGCTTCTCTAGACAGAAGCAAAGAAGATGTTCATGGGAAATTCCACAGGACACAGTAGATTCCATAAAGAACAATGGTTATGGAGATAAAGTCCTACTGATGAATGACAGAGAGGCAATATGAGGGAAGAATGAAGGTTACTGAGTCAGAGCTGGCTGTAACTGACAATAGTAAGACATGGCAATGAAACAATTGACAACTAGAACATGGAGCCAGCTGGTATTTTCAGTGGCTAGCATATGATGTTTTTCTAACTGCTAGTTGACATTTGGGGGAACTTTTTTTCCTTTACTTTATTTGTTAAAAAAGGTTTTATTTTTATTTTTGTTTGCTTTTTTTCTGAGTAGGAAAAGGAAGAAAAAAGAATAAATTCTTGATAGAACAGAATTAAATTTAATTAAAAAAATTCTTGTTGACTGACTAGTGGAGTTAGACCTGGGGCAGCAAAGTGGTACAGTGCATGGAGTGCTGGGCATGACATCAGGAAGGCTCATCTTCCTGAGTTCAAATGTGACCTCACATACTTACGAGCTGTGTGACTTGGAGCAAGTCACTTAACCCTGTTTGCTTCAATTTCTTCATCTGTGAAATCAGTTGGAGAAAGAAATAGCAAACAACTCTATTATCTTTGCCAAGAAAACCCCAAATGGGGTCATTAAAAGTCAGACACAACTGAAAACAACTGAACAACAACCATAGGGAATGAGCCACCCCAGAAGACAAGAAAGTCCATGTTAGCAGAGCAAATTAAGGTAGCTCTCCTTGCTTTGTTGTGTTGCACTCAGAGCATCTTTATTGGGTCTGCTTTCCTGATCAGTGAGACCTTGACTTGCCATTTCGTTAGGGTCCCACAACTTTCCTCTCACTCACAGCTAACTCGCTCTGGACACATACACACACACACACACAAGCACACACAAACACACACAGACGGGGCACACTTTTAAGTTTAATCTTCATTTTCTTTCACTTTCTTAAGTTTAGACGCAATAGACAAAGCAATGAATAAAGCCATGATTTTTAGCATTTGCTGATTTCTGAGGTATAAATGCTAATATTGAAAATTTACCAATTGGCTTTCCAGTATGAGCTAGGTCTAGCACTCTCCTGTTCTGGACTCACTCATCTTAGCTTCAGCCTTGCCCATCTCAAGATGACCCTGCTTTGGGACCTGCTCTCCTGATTGGTGAATCCTTAGCCCATATCACTACATTAGGTGGAACCCCAATTATACCCATCATTCCAGATGGCTCCATCTCTCTCACCCTCAGCCTCATCCCCACACAATTACTTTCCTCTGCCTCCTATTTCCCAGCTCCACTTTATATTTTGCTTATCTACATTATAACGTGATTTCCTTGAGTACAGAGACTATCTTATTATCTTGCAGCATTCAGCAATGTGCTTGGAACATAATAAAGGCTTAATAAATGTTCTAACTCTCCACATCCCTTTCTATCTCCTTATCTTTTTTTCTTTCTTTCTACATATCTGACTGTTTTCATGGTGCCTATTCTACTCCAAGCCCTAAAAACTATTGCTCTCAATCACACATTTTATAATATCTCTTCAGATAAATACTGTGGTACACAATTGGCTCAATACATGAGAGATTAGTGGTCAAGAGACTGAATGTTTCTCACTCTTCTCAGAAGAGATGAATTTCCCCTTCCCTGCCTTCTTTCTTTTCCCCCTCAAGCCAATAAGTTACTTTGCTGCCTCTCCCTTTGGCTCATAACAACAAGAATATGTCAGACTTCCCAAAGAGGCAGCTGCAGTTCATTACTCTGCTGTAGGCAGACACAGCTTTCAAGTCCACACCTAATCAAATGCTGCAGCAATCACAGGATGTTTCAGACTTTGAGTTCTGAAAGACCTAAAACGCAAAATGGCTGCTTTGCAAATGACTCTAGGTTGTATTGTAAAAGGTGGGAGAGAAAAGGATGACCTATGCTAACCCAAACATACGATGCAGAAAGGGGTTGGTTCTCAGACTCTGGGCTACAGCACTTCCACTGAGATCACTGGGTGTGACAATGGGTGAAACCACCATGCAATCTTTTGAAATTTTTCCCCAATAAATTGTGAATATTTCATTTATATTGACTACTTTCCAAGTGGATTTGATTTTACTTCATTCTACCCTTTATCATGACAAAAGATTAATTGAAATAGCACATTCTTAAAAAAAGATGCAAATAATAAATAATGGCTGTACCACTTATAAATTGTCCAGAAACAATGACAGTATATGAATTCTGCATGTGATGTACATTTTGTCACAAAATAATCTTATAATGTATTATTATTAAAAGTGCTCATCTATACAATATCATTTTTATTAAACTTGCATTTTCACTATTATAGGGAACTCCCAATGCAGATTAATATTTGCTCTGAAATTTATCAATTTGGAGAATTGCCTGAGAACACTAGCAGCATAAGTGATTTACTCAGGATCACACAGACTGTATGTATTCAAGGGGAGAGCTAGAACTCAGATCTTTCTGAATTAGTGACTAATTCTCTAACCACTATGCCATAATTCTTCTCCATACAAATGTACAAGGGTTGAACTAGATGACCACCAAAGTCTTTCCAACTCTGAGTCCTATGAGGAGTATCCTGCTTGGGAGCATTAAGCCATCACTGGAACTGTCCTCTGACCAAGCCCTATTCTCTGTTAGTAACAGGCATATGAAAGTCAAAACTTTTTCATTTTCATATTACCCTATTAAATCTATTCGTTGTTCCTCTCCTTTTCATATACCCTTTTTTCTTTCTTTCCTCTTAAATGGTCTGTTCTCTCTGTGTTGTTTTGCCATTGTGAATTTAGTGATCATGGATCCATATGTCAAGGGGATCAGTTTTATGATGCCTAAAACTATTAAATTCTAAAACTGTGTGTGTGTGTGAGGAAGACGCTATCTGCATCCAGAGAAAGAACTGATAAATAGATGTATAGAATTATCTTACATATAATATATATATAATGTATATATATATGTATACATACATACACACATATTTGTGTCTGGTGGTAGTCATCTCTAGGGCAGAGGGGAGGGGAGGAAAGAACAAAAAGAAGAAAAAGAAATTTACGTGATAACTTTTATTATATACTTAAAAGGAAAAGCAAGTTGTGCATAATAGATTTGCAGTTTCACGTGTAATCACCTTTTTATTATACTGTGTTATGGAAATGCTTGTTTTATTCCATAAATTAAAAGTAAAACAAATAAAAAAATTTAAAAAGTTAAAATTCATTTAAAATGCCTATAAGTGCTCATCACCATGTCCAAGTATGATTTATTGTTTCTTGACTATTTGGCAAATATACTAATAAAATGTCTGTGATCATAGTTCCCTAGAGTTAGTGATTCCCAAGGTCTAAGCTTAAGTCTAGCCCAAATAATCAGCAAATCTTAAAGCTAAAAATGTCTCTGGGGACAGAGGCATGAACAAGTAGAGAAAATCTGGCAGCCTCAGATTCTCACAGGGGATCTGTAAACTGGGCAACACAATTTCCAACCTAAAATAGCCTTAGATGGGTTGTATCAGCCTCTCATCCTTTCACTGGCTAGTTGGGATTTTTGTAATTAAAAAAAAATGTTGATATCTTTTACTTTTACATTACTTAATCCAGCTCCCATTTCCAAGCTAGCAAGCATCTCTTCTAATGACAAAATTAAAAATATAGAGAAAGGGAAAAGATAAGTAGAAGAAGCAGGTTACAGATGAAGACTTCTTTTGCATATGTCAAAGTTTGTGCTGGGGAATTAATCAATGGGGATAGTAAAACAATGAATGGAAGTCTTGTAAAGGACACAGAGACAGCAGCACTCAGATGAAATGAGTAATGTATTTGGAATTAGAGGATTTTGTTTCCCTCCATCTACACATTCAGCTTTTCTGACTCTAGGTCTCACATTCTTACTACTAAATTAAGGCACTATTCATTCATTCATGAACAACTGACAGTGAGAGAGGTTTTGTTTAGAAATGCAATTTTATTCCCTATTCCTACTACCAGTATTACTACACTTGAATTGGGCTTTACATTTTTAATAGTACTTTCCTCAAAGCACAGTACAACGTAGTTCTTAGCCTCCCTAAAGTGTTTATGAAATTGAATTTACCAATTTAGTCCTCACCACAGCCTTGCAAGGTGAGAATTTTCTACCCAGGTCAGCCTAGACATGGCTCAGTGTGAGTGAGAAGTATGATGTCAGAGCCAAAAAGCTAATGCAACTGTGGCCTTTGTCAATAAAGAATAGCTTCCAGGAATAAGGAAATCCCACTGTCCTCCGTGTTCATCTAGAATACTGTACTGAGCTCTGGGCATCAATGTTTGAGGAGGGCATTGATAAACTGGAGAATGTCCAGGGAAGAGCAACCAGAATGATGAAAGATGATCCGGCATTCATGACATTTGAGAAGCATTGAAGGAAGTATTGATGTTTAGCCTGAAAAGAGAAGAAAAATGACAGTCATCTTCAAATAACTAATTGGTTCTGTTTGGCCCCAGAGGACAAGACTAGAAACAATAGATAAAAGTGGCCAAATGACCCATTTAGGATCAATTAGACAATTAGATCTATTCAAAGCAAAATGACTTGGCTAGAGAGGTGGTGGATACTCAATCTTTGGAGGCCTTCACATAGAAGCTGGAGTTCCAACTGTCTGATGTTATAGTAAGAATATATTTTAGTTATGGGTTAAGTGAAATCATTTCCAATTGAAATTACGTGATAGAATTTCTCATGCATAAAATATTGGCAAATCAATAAAAGCAAATTCTTTTCCTAGGATAATATCCTTTTCCGCATGATTAGTAAGGTTCATCTTTGGCTTTGTTTTTTACTTTCCTCTATAATGTCTTCCTTCCTTTTGTTGCCTTACTCATCTTTACTGGCCACATAAAGCATTTCTTAGCCAGTTCATCCTATAATAATCTTTCTCTCCTCTTGACCTATATCATCATATCACTTAACATTAGATGTTTATGTTAGGCAGCAAGGTCCTGATTAGCTTTAACAATGAATCCAAAGAATTCCCTGAACTGGTTGTTTTATTCAAATTTCTACTGCATAGTTCCATTGGTTGGTTCAAAAGGTCCCTCATTAGGAGTAGTAGGGATATTGAGACATAAATATGAAGAATAAAGAGGGTATCTGATTGCAGGGAGCAGAGTAGTTTGGAATTAATAGAATGAGAAATAAAAAGCCATGAAAGATTGTTTTTAAAAAGATTTCATTGATATTTTTATTGTCATGTCATTTAGATTTCTCCCTCTTTCTGAGCCCCCTCCCATAGAGACATCCCTTATAACAAAGACTTTTTTCTTAATTGAAGATAAAAAGTAAGCAAAACTGAGAAATATATCAACTAAATCTGACATAAATTATTCATGGTGTTCCCTATGTGTGAACCACCCTGACCTCTGCAAAGGAGTGGAAGGAGCCATTATATACTTTTGAGGAAAAAACTATAATAGTAAAAAAAATTGAAATAATTATTCTGACAACTGTAGGACAGGATGGAATGAAATCAGATGAGCCTCGAGACAGAGGGGCCAACTTGGAAATGATATCAGTAATACTTTATTTCCAAAAGTTGAATTTTGAACTTCAGTTATCTAAAGGAAAAACAGGGAATGGACCTTTTCCAGGAGGAATTTACAAAGATTAGAGCCTTTAACCAAGCTCATATTTGCTTTTATTAAATTGAGTCTGTGAAAGTAAAGCCCACCCAAATAATTTCATATTCTTTCAGGGATTTATACTCATGTGAATATAATAACAAGACTTTTAATGAGGAAAATTATTCTTCTAAATACTCGTTAGATGTATGAAGCAGATTTACAGTATATGTATATACACTCATAAGGAACCCTCTTCACAACTAGTAGAATCTTTCATTTTGCAGACACCAATGGTGTGCTGGTAAATGCTTTAAAAAATAGTTTCCTAGGACATGGGAGGTAAGGGAGGGAGGTATACAAGACACACTTTTAACACTACTCAGAATTATCAACACTTTCTCCATCACTTTCTGAAGTATAGACAACCAACAAAATAACTAAAGCCCTGATTCCTAGCATTTGTCAATTTTCAAGATGCAAATGCTCACAATGAAAACTTAACAAATGGCACCTAAGTCAGTTCAAGTTGGTTCCATCACACCATTGGTTGAAAGTACTGGCCTCAGATCCTCATCTATAAAATAAGCGAGCTTTGCTAGATGATCCCTAAGGTTCTTTCCAGAACCAAATCTATTATCCTACATCTAAGGAACCTTGAAGTGTATACAAGGATTATTCTGTCACATCCTATAAGTTTGTTTTATTTGGGGGATCAAGAAGTGACTGACTTTTTGACCTTTAACGAATGGGCTACTGAAGACATACAAAAGCCAACCAGAAAGATGTTTGTTTGGAGGCAGGGACCCAGGTAAGGCAAACACTAATTGGTAATAAACTCTCTTTTCCAATCCAACCAAATTATCTTGTGTTACATGAGAATCCCAGCTAAGCAAACTCATGAAGGAAAGGACAATTTTGTGTAAGTTTATGAATGCATTTAGGGTGGGGGGGAGTCATTCATCATTGGGGGAGGCCTGGATTTGGGAAATTTGTAGTGCCCATGCTTTTAACTAGACTTCCAAGGTTTTATAGCCATGAAACTAATAACAACCCTTCCTTACTAGCTCATCCATCATGCACTATTGGCTTGTGAATATTTTAAGAGTTTGGAAGATAGGAATGAACATTTTTGGATGGAAGTTTCAAAACTATTCTTCTAAGGAATAGTTTTCCAATTTTGCATGTTATGCCTTTTCTTGGTGGAAAATCCAGAACTATGTGCCAAAATAAGCTTTGTAGCGGAGAGTCTTCCAACTGGCCTTTAAGACTTTTTGTTTCAATAATTAATTTTGAACTAACATTTTACCAAATGTACAACATATACACACATACATATGCACACATGAAGATTATATACTACAATGGCTTGATGGTTTTTATTCAACTAATTTTCAAATAATAACCACATTTTATTGAGTTATACGTATGTAGGTTTTTATTATTTTATTTTGTTAAAGCCATATTAGTAGCTATGGTTCAAAATAAATGACTATAGATCACTCCTGGTCAGTGAGAATGACCTAACAAAGATGACCACCTGCCAAGGCTAGCGTAGAAGGGATTCCTCTGTGGGCTGGGACAGTAGACAATAATAACCCTTCAAGCCCTAAGATTCTGGGATTCTAAAATAGCAATGTATGATATGCATAGAAGGCTTCTGGGCAGCAGTGTGATGGTAAATGTTTAAAAACCAGCTTGAGTGGGTGTTGGGGTGGGAGATGTCTCTGGGATACACTTTAAGTTTAATCTTCACCATTAACATTTTCTATCATTTTCTTAAGTTTAGACAATTAACAAAAATAATAAATCAAGCCTTGATTTGTAGTTTGCTGATATCTAAGGTATAAATACTACCACTGCAAATTAAGCAATCTGGAACCAGTACAAGATGGTTCCCACACATCTCTACTTTTTATGAAAAATTGACAATATTGAAACAAATACCATTTAAGCAATGGTTCATATAAAACTTCATCCAATGTTCAATCTTAGATGCCTCAACTGAAATCATCTTACACAACCATGTTGGTGTTCAGATAAGTAGATTTATTATTTTTTTACTATGGTAAAATAACATATATAACACTGAGAGAAATATTAAAACACTCCATAATCCTATAACCATGCTTGATTTTCAAGAAGAATGATCTCATTTTCAAGTAAATATATAGTGCTGAGGAATAAGGAAGAATCTTATTGATATTAATAATAATTTGTTTTCAGGGAACTTAAAATAAATTTATATCCTAATTTCTTCAACTTATACATTAGCCCACTGAACAATATACAGGAAAAAATAGTAAGTTAGTGCCTTTCCTAGGATCACTTTTATCTGAATTCCATTAAATATAAGATGACATTGAGAATAACAAGCACAGCTCACATTTACGTAGCTCTAAGATCTTATAACCTTACACTCCAGGAAACCTTCTCAAGGAGTTTAAGGATCCCTTAAAGAGTCCCAAAGGGTAGGAATTCCATATGGTGAAGGGAGAGGAGGTCTCAACGTTGAGTTATCTAGAGCCATTAGGATGGCAAACTCATGAAAGAAAAAATACACCAAAAGGTGCATTCATCAATCAACCTTGCACTTTATTTCAGGGAGCAAACAAACAAAACAATGGAACATCACATGTTTCACACTCACATTCTAGGGCAACTGGAAGCCATCATATGCTTCTCAAGAAGAAAATTGGGAGGTAGAGGTGGTAAAGCCCAGTGGATGAAGCAGAGCCTAGTGGGAGGTGGGGATAACACAGGAACAAGGTAAAGATGATGGCAGGAGGGAGTAGCAGCTTTCTCCTCCCATGCCCAACCCCATCACTAGGGAATCTCTTTTCTTCCAAGTCTTTTCCTTTCCCCAAACACTTGACAGAGGCCAAATTTCAACATCCTGGTTAAAAATACTGGACTGAAAGTCAGAAAAATGGGCATTTAGCACATGTCCTGACACTTTTCAGTGCCATTCTTACTTCCTCTATAAAATGAAGGACTTGGAAAACATAGCCTTTAAGGTTCCTTTGAGCTCAGTCTATGAAAATTGGGCTCCATTTGTCTGCCTCAGTTAATACTCAATTTCAGGAAAAACCGAAGTAGCATTTTTCTGTGATGTGGAAGAAATCTCTTCCCTTCCCTAGGACCTCAGTTTCCTCTTAGTTAAAATCAAAGAGATGGACTGATTCCAAGATTCCTCAAAATTCTTTCAATTCTAATATGATACTTTAATGCAAAATGGGAAAACAGAAGTGGCTTCAAAACCCTTTTCCAGTCCCTTTCTTGAAAAACATCCATGTGTTTGCCATAAGGTCTATGGTTTATTCTGGCATGTCAAGAGTAAAGAAACAACTTAACCTTAGCACCTAATTTTCACAAATAATTAGTTTAAATGGGATACTACAAAATTTCCTGATTCTAGGTGGGTGGACAATCTCCCCAACAGTAACTTCATTTATTCTTGAGTGCCTGTCTGTGCCTCAGGGATTGATATCTGTATCCCACCCCCTAGCTGCAGCACTGTTATTAACATCCCTTGCTTTAGGTACCAAAAGCCCTAGTTTCTATTGTATCTTTGGTGCTTGTAATAATCTCATAGGCTGTGTGAATGAGGAACTTCTATAACATTACTCCTGCTGGACCACATTCTGAATATGCACTTTGCTTTTTTTTGGGTCCTCCTGATCCTGAATTTATGAACTCTGGATGACTCCAAGAGATCAAGGTGGCAATAGCCTATTTAAAAACTGTTTCCTGCTGCCATCATGAGGCCAGCCTTTCCTTGATTCCATTCCCCTTCTCCAAAATGATGCATACACTGTCATTCATTCAGGCCTTCAAACTAATCAGTAAGTTGGTCAGTCAAACAGTAAACATTTATGAAGTACCTAGAGGCACACCTTGGAGATACTGTGGTCTCCTCTCAGTGGTCCTACTGCAATAAGGTGAATATTGAAATAAAATGAATCAGATGAGTTTTTTGGTTCCCACTGCACATAAAAGTCATGTTTACACTATATTGTGGTCTATTAAATCCACGATAATATTATATCCAAAATAATGTACACTCCTTAACCAAACAATACTAACCATCATGTGAGCCTTCTGTGAGTCCTAATCTTTTTGCTAGGGGAGGATCTTGTCTCGATGTGGATGGCTGCTGAGGTTTGGGGTGACTGTGGCAATTACTTAAAATAAGAAGTTTGCCTCATAGATTGACTATTCTTTTCCCTGAACACTTCCAGGCCACTGTAGAGTTATTAATTTGCCTAATTTCAATACTTCTGTGTCTCAGGGAATGGAGAGGTTCAAGGAGATGGAGAAAGATGGAGCTTGCTGGTTTGTAGAGCAGTCAGAACACACACAACATTTATCCGTTGTTGGCTATCTTACATGGGCACAGTTAGTGATACCCCAAAATAATTATAAAAGCAATCTCAAAGGTCGCTGATCACATATCACCATAAGACATATAATAATTAAAAAGTCTGAAATATTGTGTGAATTACCCAACAGTGACAGAAACACCATGTGAGTGCATACTTTTGGAAAATGGTGTGAAAGACTCACTTGATAAAGGGTTTCCAAAAACTTTCAATTTGTAAAAAAAAAAAAAATAGTCCCTATCTGCAAAGCAGAAGCACAATATAATGAGGTTTGTCTGTACTATGTGCCAAGGACTGTGCTAAGCACTGAAGATACAAAGAAAGACAAAAACCGTCCCCGATCTCAAGAAGCTTAGAGTTTAATGAGGGGAGACAACATCTAAACACAGATGTTCAAATAAGCTTTAAATTGGCAATAATCAACAGAGGGAAGGCACTAGAATTACAAGAGAAGCACACAGCAAAGGGATGAAGCTAAAATCTGAGTCGAGGCACTAGAAAGAGTTGCATTCTTGGTTCTTCCCCAAGTATCAACATCTCTGACACAGACTTTTTCATCTCCGTGGGAATTAACCTAAGCTTCAACCTTTCAGATTCCTCCTCTCTCCCCCAACCACATACAAAGACGTATATACCTCCGTGACCTTTCACATACATATTTCCTGAAATGGCTCAGCTATGAAAGTATTTTTCACTCTCTATTTATCAATGCTCAGCCTAAACACTTTTGGTACTTAGTGCTTTGTGTCCCACTTTGCTCTTCATTATTCCTTTCTGGCTGAGTGCTTGACCTCCAGGCAAGAAGATTCATCTTCCTAAGTTCAAATATGGCCTCAGACACTTATTAGATGTGTGTCCCTGGGCAAGTCACTTAACCCTATTTGCCTCAGGTTCTCCATATATAAATGAGCTGGAGAAGGAAATGGCAAATCACTTCAGTATCTTTGCCAAGAAAATACAAATGAGGTCACATTGTTGGTCCTAACTGAAACAATTCAACAAGAGAGATGAAACTTTGCCCAGAAGCAGTTGAGAAGACAAGAAAGCCCCTTCTAGCAGGCACTCAAGGAAGCTCTTTATCCAGAATCCCAGAAGGCATGGGTTAGTGGGCCAGGAGCAGCCTGAAGAACAATTCCCTGAGCAAATTAAGGTAGCTCTTCTTCTGAGCCTCTTTCTTGAGGCCTGCCTTCTCCATCAATGAATCCTTGACATGTATTGCCATTTTATTAGAGGCTGACAACATTCCTCTCACTCCCAATTAACTCATTCTGGACCAAGAAAAAGAAACAACACAGGACATACTTTTAAGTTTAATCTTTGTCATTAGCTTTTTCTCTGTTACTTTCTGAAGTCTAGACACAATTGACAAAGCAATAAATTAAGCCCTGGTTTTTAACATTTGCTGATATCTGACACATATGCTAACACTGAAAATTTAACAATTGACTTTTCAAGATGAACCAGTTCCAACACACCCCTCCTCTGGACTCACTCTTCTTGGCTTCAGCCTTAGCCATCTCAAGATGCCCCTACTTTGGGACTTGCTCTTTTGATTGGTGGGGACAGTTGGGTGATACAGTGGATAGAGTAGTAGGCTTGAAGTCAGGAAGACTCACCTTCCTGAGTCCAAATCTGGCATCAGATACTAACTAGCTGTGTGGCCCTAGGAAAGGCACTTAACTCTATTTGTCTCAGTTTCCTCATCTGTAAAATGGTTGAGTGTTGTCCATTATTCTAAAAGAGGACCAAAATGACATCACTATGTTGGAGTAAAGGTATGGCGTGTCTGACTACGGCTGATCAGATTAATACTAGCTCAAAAAATTCTAACATAAATTGGGAACCAATAGTCCATATGAACATTTGGAGTGGAGATCTCTCTAAATTTGCACATCTGACATTTCTTTTGAGCTACTGTAATTCTGCTTCACTCATAGAGCACAGCATGTTCCTTGATATGGGCATGCCATGCTAGGTGGTGTTGTGCCACACTCTCCCATGTTATGCAATTGAGTCAAAATTTCTTCAGAGAAAGCTTGTGAGTGTCCTTGTAGCACTTCTTCTAACCACCACGTGAGCACTTGCCTTGCATGAGATCTATGCAAAAGTCTTTTGGCATTAGGACTATGTGCCCATCCCATCAAAGTTGTACTTTCTGCAATAGGGTTTGAATACTTGCCAGTTCAGCCCAAGAATGGACCTTAGTGACTGGTACCTTGCCTTGCCAGATGATCTTCAGAATCTTCCTAAGAAAAGTTCAAATGGAAGTGATTCAGTTTCCTGGCATGGAACTGGTAGACTGTCCATACAACAACGAGGTCAGCACAGAAGCTCTGTAGACCATCAGTTTTGTAGGCAGTCTAATATCTCTTCACTCCCACACTTTTCTTTTGAACCTCCCCTAAACTGGACTAGCTCTGGTCATGTGTGTATCAGTTTCATCTTCTATGTGTACACCCCTAGAAAGTATACTGCAAAGGTTAGTGAATATATCCACAGCATTCAAAATTTCTCCATTTGCTGTAACCAATGTTTTCACTTTTAGGTGGTGTGGTGCTGGCTGGTAGAGAACCTGTTTTCTTGGTGTTAATTGTCAGGCTGAAATTAGCACAAGCAGCAGAGAATTCATACTCTGTTTTACCTCAGCCTCAGAGGCTACATTGAGTATACAATCAACTGTGAACAACAACAACAAAAAAAGTCATGAACCAACTCCATACTCTGTTTTACCTCAGCCTCAGAGGCTACATTGAGTATACAATCAACTGTGAACAACAACAACAAAAAAAGTCATGAACCAACTCCTCTTCTACTTTAGTCTTGGCTTGTAGCTTTTTCAAGTTAAGTCATTTATCATTAGTGTTGCAGCTGACCTTGATGTCATTTTAGTCCTCATCAAAGGCATCTGACAACATTGCTGAAAACATGCTAAAAGGCATAGGAGCAAGCTGATATTCTTGTTTCATTCCATTGGTGACTAGGAAAGCATGAGAGCATTATCCTAATGGAACCCATTACAACCCATGCAAGTACACTATCATGAAACTCACCTAAAATACTGATGAACTTCAAGTTTTGTAAAATGAGCTAGAGAAGGAAATGGCAAACCATTCCAGTATATTTGCCAAGCTCCTCAACCCCCATGGGATCATGAAGAGTTGGAAGTAACTGAAATGACAACAACAATTGAACATCCTGTTAGTCCTCTCTGTTATGGAACCTCTTTTCTTCCTCCAGGTGTGGCTGTGTTGATATCTTTTTTAACTTCAATTTGAGATTTAGTGCTCAGAGTCCAATCTAGTTCACTTCAACAAGTTTATGTGAAGTATTGACTGCATCCAAGGCACTGTGAAAAATACACAGATAGCTATAAAAACAATCCCTGCACATAACTTGAGGTAAGTTTGTATATGATCATTTGAGAAGGGAGACAGCCCAGCTTCTCATAAGGGTTAGCATCTCATCTGACCTTTGAAGGGGGCTAAGAAGAAGTAAATAGAATAAGCATTTTTTAAATGCTTTCTTTGTGCGTGCCAGGCCCTGTGCGAAGCACCTTACAAATATTATCTCATTTTGATCCTCTCAACAGTTCCAGGAGGTTGGTATTATTATTCTCCCCATTTTACAGTTGGGGAAACTGAGGCAGAAGTTAAGTGACTTGCCTAAGATCACACAGCTAAGAAGTATCTGAAGTCACTTTTGAATGCACGTTTTCCTGAATCTAAGCCAATTGGCTCTCCTAGCTTCCTCTCAGAAATCTAAGATGTGGAGGTAAAGAGAGACTGAATCCGGTCTTGGGAAATAGACTCAAATGAGGAAAATGGAACACTGAATTCCAGCAAAGGCAGGGACATTAGTTTGGCTGCAGTGTCAATTACTTGAAAGAGATTAATGTTCAGTAATCCCTGAAAGACAGACTGGAGCCAGATTGTGCGTAATTTAAATGCTAATCTCAGGAATTTCTATTTTATCCTAGAAGGAATTGGAATTCATTGAGGGCTCTTGAGCAGGAGAGTGACATGGTCAGATAGATGCTTAAGGAAGATTTCTCTGACAGCTGTATTGTAAAGAAACTAGAGAAAGGAGAGACTGAAAACTGGGGGACCAATTAAGAGTTCAGATAAGAGGGGATGAGGACATGAACTAAAGAGGTGAATGTGTTGAATGGAGAAGAAATCCATAACATTTCTCACTGAAACATAGTTGAACCTAACATAGTGTTTTGTTTATTATGCAATCTTACATGTCTTTATCCTAAAACAATGTACAGAGCCCCTTTGTCTCAGCTGCTGACCAGCATTCTGCTAAGGCAGCTATTAACTTATAATACTCACTCCCTTTTAATTATTAAGATCCCATATATTGCTGTATATGTCACAGAGTAAATGTGGGACTTAAGAAGACAGATTTAAGAGGTGTTCAGTTAATTATTACTAAGTCAATGAACTGATTTCTGCCCTGTCTGAAATCATCCAGACCTCTGGAAATAAATCTAAGTCTCCCTGAACAGGTTTGAACCATAACAATGTCTAAATGAAACCTAAGCCATTCTTCCAGTTCTGGCTGTCCCCTACTCGAGGACAAATCTGTTCTAGTCAGCTGATGCCATGATCCATAAAAGGCAATGAAGAGTCAGCCAGAGGCAAAGGTCGTGAATATAACCAAAGAGCCCATTCTGCTCCAAGACAAACAAAATAAGTCAGAGGCCAATAATTACTCCAGTAGAGTTGGAAGAGTTTGGATATATTTTTTAAGACACTTAATGATTTTGCATATGTGCCCACTGAAGTGGAACATGTGGGAAAACTTTT
The DNA here is from genome assembly GCF_028372415.1 of Notamacropus eugenii. Taxonomy (NCBI): domain Eukaryota; kingdom Metazoa; phylum Chordata; class Mammalia; order Diprotodontia; family Macropodidae; genus Notamacropus; species Notamacropus eugenii. Next base: position 255,556,116 of record NC_092876.1, on the reverse strand, counting down.
GAAGGATGAAGCAGAGCTATTTAATTAGCAACCATTTTTGCTAATAAAAATGGAATACTGAATTTTACTATGTTCAGTTCCCAGTACCAAATATGGAAAACAAGCAAAGTTATTATATTTATTTCTTTAAAATAGCTTTGTTTTCTTAAAGTGATCATTCAACTAGAGATAAATTAGTATATTACATAGCGTTTTTGGTTTTTAACAGTTAACACTAAAATATTGAAGCTTGATTGTGGTTCATTTTTGGTAAAGTGATGTCTATTGTGTTAATGGGCTTATAATTAGACTTATCACTGGTTTGTGCTTACAGAACAAAATTTGTAACGTAATGTGACTGAGGCTATGTCAACATTTCATTAATTTAATTCAAATCTCAGGCTTTCATAAAGCATTTAATACATGCCAAACAAACACTATGCTAGTTATTGAGGATACATGAAAATGAAACAATCACAATTTACAAGGAGTTTATATTTTAGTAAATCTGCCAGTTCACACAGGAATTTGCTTCTTTCTAAATGGGTTTAAGTGGTTCTGAAAAGACCTACTATATGCATATTAGAACTACAAACTGAAGATCTACTCAATGATCTGACCTGGTTGTTGCATACATCCTCAAATGTCTTATTTGGGTGACTGGGGCTGCCTTAACTCAGGCCATTTACTCTCATATACTTGTTATGGTTCTTTCTCTCTCTCTCTCTCTCTCTCTCTCTCTCTCTCTCTCTCTCTCTCTCTGTCTTCTCCTCTACTATCATATTTCTATCTATCTGAATCAATCTGCCATCTATCTCTACCTATCATCTATGTACATAGACTTGGTGTAGTTTTTCAAATTCAAAATGGCACTTCAGAAGACAAATTTGATACACATTCAATAAATCACTATTGAGTTAAGAAAACTAAATTCACTACTGTCAGAAATCAGTTTGGAACAGATGTTCTTAGAAGGTCTGTGAACTTATTCTTCTTTCTTTTTTTTGCTAACTTCATTTCAATATGATTCATTTCCTTTGTGACCCTATGTATTTTATTTTATGAATTAAAAATATTATTGGCTGAGCTCTCCCCAGTGTCTCTTGGAAACAGCATTAAATTAAGCTTCTAAAAGAATTCTGGAGTGACAGAATCCACAAAAAGATGGAGTGAAACAATTTTACAGCCCAAGATAACTTAAAAAGACTTCAGGACAGGTCTGTCCCACCTGTCCAGGCAAGCCAGTTGAAGGCTGTTAGCCACAGCAGAGAAAAGCAGCAGAGGCCAAGCAGTTATGGCTCAGCATGTTAGTGGCACAACAGGATAGATGTGAGGCCTCCATCCCCAGTGCAGTAAGCAAAATGCCACTCCTGGAACCCAGGGCACAACAGGTGTGACTAGACTGGGCCACCCTACCACAAAGGGCAAGCCACCAGCTTCAGAGGCCCCAGCACAGAGAGGCAGTGACCAGGCCACTAGCCCCCAGTGCAAGAAGCTTGGGACACTGCCCATCTGTACACAGGTAGCAGAGCTCAATTTTTAAAAAATAAGAAAAAAAAAGAGATACTTGACCTTAGAAAACTACTATGGCAACAGGGAAAATAAATCACAAACTCAGACGAAGACAATGTCAAAATTCTTACATGCAAAGCCTCAAAGTGGAATATGAATTGGTCTCAAGGCCAAAAAGTCCTCTTGAAAGAGCTCAAAAAGGATTTTTGCAATCAAGTAAATAAGGTAGGAGAAAAATTGGGAAAAGAAATGGAGTTTTTCAGGAGAATAAAGAAAAAAGAGTCCACAGCTTGGAAAACGAAGCAAAAAAAATTGATTGAAGAAACCAACTCCTTAAAAAATAGAACTGGCCAAATTGGGGGGAAATGTCCATTGAAGAAAACAACTTCTTTAAAAGTGGAATTGGTCAAATGGAAAAAGAGGTGCAAATGCTAGCTAAAAAAATAATAATTCCTAAAAAATTAGAATTGGGCAAGTGTAAGCTAATGGATCTATGACACATCAGGAATCAGTTAAATGAAATTGAAAGAATGAAAAAAAATGGAAGAAAATGTGAAACACTTCACTGGAAAAATGACTGACCTGGAAAATAGATCTAGGAGACATAAATTGAAAATTATTGGACTATCTGAAAGCCATGATCAAAAAAAGAACCTGGACAGCATCTTTCAAGAAATTATCAAGGAAAACTGCCCTGATATCCTAAAACCAGAAGGTAAAATAGTCATTGAAAGAATCCATCACTAACCTCCTAAAAAGAGATCATCAAATGAAAATCCCAAGGAATGCTGCAATCAAATTCCAGAACTCAGGTCAAGAAGAAAATACTGCAAACAGTCAAAAAGAAACAATTCAAATATCAAGAAGTCTGGCCAAGAAGTAGAGCGATGTATCAATGGAATAAGTTAAGTAAAGGACACAGTAGTAAATGACTATAATAATCTACTGTTTGATAAATCCAAAGACTCCAGATTCTGGGTTAAGAACTCATTATTTGACAAAATATTTTGTCAAAATAATTTGACAAAATTGCTGGGAAAACTGGAAAATAGTATGGCAGAAACTAAGCATAGACCAACATTTCATACCATAAACCACGATCAGGTCAAAATTGGTATATGATTTTAGACATAAAGGGTGATACCATAAGCAAGTTAGGAGACCAAGGAATAGTTTACCTGTCAGATCTATGGAGCAGGGAAGAATTTACTAATAAGCGAGAGATAGAGAATATTATAAAATGCAAAATGTATAATTTTTATTACACTAAATTTAAAAAGTTTTGTACAGACAAAAGATTGAAGGAAAGTAGAAAGATATGAGACAATTTTTACAGCAAGTGTTTCTGATAAAGGCCTCATTTCTCAATTGTATAGAGAACTGAGTCAGGGAACTGAGACTATAAGTCATTTCCCAATTAATAAATAGTCAAAAGATATGAACAGATGAAGTAATTAAAGTTATCTATAGTCATATTAAAAATGCCCTAAATCACTATTAATTAGAGAAAATACAAATTAAAGCAACTCTGAGGTACCACCTCATACCTATTTGATTGACTAATATTGATAGCAAAGGAAAATGGAGAAAATTGGAACACCATTGTTGGTGGAGTTGTGAACTGATCCAACTATTCTGGAGAACAATTTGGAACTATGCTCAAAGGACAACCAAATTGTGCATACCCTTTGATCCAACAATACCATTATTAGGTCTATATCCCAAAGTGATCATAAAAAAAGGGAAAAGAGCCCACATATACAAAAAATATATTTATAATGGCTCTTCCTATAGTGGCAAAGAACTGGAAATTGAGGGGATGCTGATCAATTGGGGAATGACCGAACAAGCTGTAGTACATGAATATAATGGAATACTATTGTTCTAGAAGAAATGATGAGTAGGCAGATTTCAGAAAAAACATGGAAAGACTTACATGAACTGATGCTGAGTGAAAAGAACCAGGAAAACATTATATATAGTAATAGAAACATTGTTCAATGATCAACTATGACTGACGTAGGTCTTCTCAGCAATACAATGATCCAAAACAATTCCAAAAGACTAACGATGGAAAATGCTATCCACCTCCAGAGAAAGAACATGAATGCAGAGTGAAGCACATTATTTTAATTTTTTGTGGTTCTTCCCTTTTGTTATGTTTCTTCTTTCACAACATGACTAATGTAGAAATATGTTTATATGATTACACATGTATATCCCACCTCAGATTGTTTGCTGTCTTGGGGAAAAGAATTGGAGGAAAAGATGGAAAAAAAACTTGAAACTCAAAATATCATAAAAATGAATGTTGAAAACTCTATATGTAATTGAAAAAAATAAAATACTAATAAAATAAAATAAAAATGATAAAATACCAAAAACAAATAAATCTGAGAAACCATTATTCCAAGAAATAGGTTAAACCTGACTGTCAAAGGACATGCAAAAAGGTTAAAAACCCCTGACTGAGACCTATCAAAATTAATCTAAGACTACTGGAGCAAGGATAAAAGATAACAGGTATTTTTAAGTTCTCTCCTAATTGGTGTATAAAATATATAAGGATTCACAACCTTCAACCCTCAATAAACTCTGGCTTTCAAAAATGTCTTTGTTTAGCCCACATGGGAGTCAAGATTTAAAGATTAGTTAGCCAGCAACCACTGGCAACTCTATACATTCCCTAGAAATATAAGGAAAAATCCTTCCTCAGTTTCTTCATCTGTAAAATGAGGATATTGCAGGAGATGACCTTCAGCTTCCCTTCTGGCTCTCAATCTATGATCCTGTGTTTCTTCATGAGATTCATGTGATTTGGCCACGAGGGGGGAATTGTATGTGCTAGACTAGTAGGACAGAGTCAATAAAAGAGAATGTGCTTCAAATGTCATTGTGATTACGTACCTGGACCTTTCTCTACACTGATGATTTGGAACTCATGCATTTTGGAAAGGCCAGGCATAGGAGAAAATCTCAAATCCTATCTCATTTTACTAAATACTTTGACAAGGTTAACAAACCACAGTGGTTTTCTAGTCTCCCAATCTACACATCAAATCTAGATGAGGCTCTGAAGACTCCAGAGCTATTCAAGGATTGTGATGGGATAGGTCCACAAAGTTTATGGCTGCCTGTCAGGTAGATTGAGAGCCACTTCCTATTTAATAGGCCCCAGAAAGAAAGGGTAAACTCGCTGTTTAGATGGATTCTGATTGTGAATTTTGACTGGTTTCAAATGTTCCTCCCATACCTGAACTAGTCAAGTAAAAATTTAATAAAGATCAGCAACCTTGTATAATGCAAAAAGTGCTTTTCATAGAGGCAAAGGACTTGGTTCAGTAGAAAGCTAGTAAATGTTTAATAACCAGCTCTCTGAGAATGTATGACGAATTTTAAGTTAATCTGAATTATTAACATTTTCTTCATCAATTTCTAAAGTATGGGCAACCAAGAAAACAACAAATCAAACCCTGATTTAGAGCATTTGTCAGTTTCAGAGATATGAGTGCTCACACTGGAAATTTACCAATTGACTTTCAAGAGTTGATATGAACCCTAACTTGGGTTCAAATCATGTAGCTGATGCCTACTACCTGTGGTTCTATGGTAAGTCACTTAATCTCTTTGGGTTTCAGTTTCCTCTTATACAAAATGAGGGGGATGGATTAAATAACTTCCAGCTTTAGAAGTATGATTGTGAACAAACTCACAAAGACATTTCAGTAATTTTAGTAAATTTCAGGGATTTAAGGTATAAGTCAAGCACAATGAACAGTAAAAATGCAGCTAGTTGATGAAAAACAATCCATAACTAGTTGGCTTTAACTAAATGATAGGTGGCCAGGAATTTTGGTAACCTCAGCACCAACCATGGTAACTTTTATTTGTTATTATTCTAGGCATTGAGCAATAAGTAATAAAGTTTAAAAGATATACCTTCTATGAAGCACAGACACATATGTAGGAATACTTAAGTTAGGAAATACAGTCAAAATCTCATGACAAATATACAAAAATAGGCATATAGACTTTTTTCCAGGACTACTGCATGGAAAAATATTCTGGAAATCAATTTACTCTGACTGAAGTATCATATGGCACTATTCCATTAGCTATAGAGAGAAAGATTAAACAATAATTTAACGGTGTTCAGATGCATACTAATTTTGAAATGTTAATTTTAAATCAAAGGAAATGCTCATTTTAAATGCAACATAGCTATATAAAGCATTTCTACCAAGTCATATAAATCAAGCCTCCTTAGGCACTTTCTATACTATTGAAATTTTTCCCAGGATTAGACTCACTGAGTGAACATTCTACTCTGAGCTGTAAGATGGTCACAGAAATGTCCTAAGAATTGACAATTTGGTTAGCTATCCAATTTAAGAGTTATGGCAGATTGGAAACTCCCACTGCTACATCTAAGTAATTCATTAGTGTGTGCCAGGTCCCTCCAACATCCTCAGTGGAATGCCACTATGTCACAGAAGCATAAATCAGTAATCATTGAATGGAACTGGTGACTTGATCTATTCTCAGCTTTGAAATCATCAGAAGGAGGGTGAATCCTTCATAAAGCACTCTTCTCTCAGTGATTTCTATTTATGATATTCCAAAGTAATAAGTATTATTACAGAGTGCTCCCCAGTGTCAGAGCCAGGAGACTTATATCAAAACCATTATGGAATGGGAAAGGGAGGAATGTGTTGCCTGAATTTGATATGGCTTCACTGTACTGGAGATTCACAGCCTCATGTTGATTTCACTAGAGTCCAAACCACTTGGATACAAGATCATCCACATAGCTAAGTTTCAGGAAACTATAATATATGGAATTTAAATGAAAAAAGGAAAGGAAAAAAATACCTCTTCTCATTTTAAAATTTCTCTTTCTCATCTTTATTTGAATCTTACTCAGTGGAGAAGGAAGATTGACTTGGAGATTAGAAAAATAGGAGCCTACCATATATTTCTACTCTGATTAGGTAGGTATTTGACTTTAGAATTATGACATTAAAATGAATCCATCCTCACCTGTTCTCCATCACTGAACCACAAATATTCACATGTTTCCAAGATCCTAAGATATTTCTGAGGTTTAGGGTCCTGTTTTGGGTCATAATTTGTTGAAAATTATAGTCCAACCCCCCACTCTAGCCTGCAGAAGACATGTAGATCTTAAGATAAAAGACATTTAATTAAGACAGTACAGCAAGATACAAAACAACAACCATGAAAATAAAACCATGAATCAGGTGGTAAATATGTTCTATACCAACATCAAAAATAGCTGCCGTCTCCAAAGGTTCTAAGGGGGTAATAACCAAGCTCTTCTTTGATCTCGTGGCTTCACTGTCATAGCAGGAACAGGACAGTTCCCACTGAAAGAAACAGGAGTAAAGCTTTAAGTTCAAAGCCAGATACCTTTTGAATTTGTTTGTTTCCAGTCTCAGTGGAAGATCCAAAAATTCCACCTTCTACAGGAAGTCTTATCAGGTACCCTCAAGTGCTAATACACACACACACACACACACACACACACACACACACACATTGCTTTCCATTTATTCTGTGTGTACCTTGGAGTGGTAGCTAGGTGGTGCAGTGGATAGAGCACCAGTGCAGGAGTCAGGAGGACTTGTGTTCAAATCTCACCTCAGACACTTGACACTCACTAGTTGTGTGTGACCTTGGGCAAGTCACTTAACCCCAATTACCTCATCCTGGGTCAGTCATCCTGATGAATACCTGGTCATTGGATTCAGATGGCTCTGGAGGAGAAGTGAGGTTGGTGACCTGCGCAGCCCTCCCTCACTCAAAACAAAGTCAAGTCATGTCATCATTTCTCTGATGGCATGGTCTTCTTTGGCAATGAAGGATGAACACACACATGTATCTTGGATGTTATTTACATGTTTATATGTATGTTATTTAAAATGTATGACTATTTTTACTCATGTTTGTGTTCATGGTGCTTAGCACAGTGCCATGGTAAACACTTAATGCATATCTTGTTGACTGATAGATAACCACTGAAACTCAAGTTAATTCTGCAATCATGATGTCACACTCTGGCTTCCTCCTCATGTCTTCCTCTGCCTTTCACATCCCTGCTGCTTTTCCCATTCACTGACACCCAGTGTTACGATACTGCTTCATATGGCTACTATCATTTTATTAGTTCACACCAAAAAGTTTTCTCTCTGCACAGCTAACATCTTCTTCTGTCATAGAACTACCACCAAGCAAAAGTGAAACTAGTGTCCAGGAGTTCCTGGAATCAACTCAATTTAAGTTGCCACTTTATCTGGCTTAGAACTGAGCTTAGCACAGAGCCTGGCACATAGTGGGTGCTTAATAAATGCTTATTGATTGAGGGCAAACAGAAGCTATCCTGGAAAGTGTGAATTTAGGACATGGAGAATATCTACAAAAATAAAAATTATGAAACTATAAAAAATACACTCTCTTTTTAAGCTATATTGTTAATTAACAGCATTTTTAATGTTAATTAGCAGCATTTTTAAAGCATTAAAGGTATTTAAAGCATTAAAAGAACTAGATCCATAAAATCGATTAAGCAAATATAAATAGGTAAGTTTGAAGGTATGTTTTACTTATTAAAATAATAGTGGTAGATATGGTTAAAGAAAGCCATGTCCATTTCATTTTATTGCCATGGAAGGAGAAAGGTAGCTGGCATAATAAAGTTACTGGACAGTAAAGAAACATGAAATAACATTCTTCTTTACCAGCTATAATTTTCTTTAATTCTGTTAGCTTTGACACATTCAGAAATATTTCAAATGGATTTTTAAACTAAATTTTAGTGATAGGATTCATTTATATGGATCAGTTTTGATCATGGAATCATAGTTTGAAGTTCCAAAGGAACTTATAGGTCATCTAGCCCAACCTCCTCATCTTACAAATGACCTAGAGAGGTCAAGTGATGACCAAGGTCGCATGGGTCCCAAAATGTAAATTAATGCTTCTCATATTGAAGCAAATTTTTATATTGAAATTATCTATTCTACTACAGCTGTGATCATGGGCAATGTAACAACTTGTTTTCCAATATTTCTTTTTGACTACGTTGGCCACTCAGTGCTTTTTCTTTATTCCATTTGCCTGAGCATCTAGATCATCAACAGACTTGAATTCAATCAACAGTCATTATTCCCTTTCTGGGAGAAAGTCTGGACCTAGAATTGAAGAGGAATGAAGGTTGGATGAGAGGAGAGAAATTGTGGGATGCCTTTAAAGACCTCAAACTTCTCCCAGTCATCAAAGCCCTATCTTTCTAACACCAATATTTTTTTCAGGGTTGATATGTGTGACTGTGAATCATGAAACACTACAATGTCAGAAAAATTCAAATTGCAGGGGACCAAAAGGACAGTGAAAAAGTGGTAAGCATTAGCAGAATGTTTCTGACAATTAACTGAAGACAAGACATAGCATAAAGACATCGTTAAAAATTAAGTATGCTTAGAATAAGAATTGGTCATTCAGTTAGGGTACCTGTTAGAGTTAATATATAGACAGCCCTAACACTTTCTCAAAAGAATTAGAGAAAAGTTTCCAGAATATCGGAGTGCCTTTATGGAGGGTTTAACTTCGTTGCCGAAGACCATGCCATCAGAGAAATGATGATATGACTTGCACTTGACTTTGTTTTGAGTGAGGGAGGGCTGGCTATGCAGATCACTAGCCTCACTTCTCCTCCAGAGCCATCTGAATCCAGTGACCAGATACTCATCAGGATGACTGGAGATGACCCAGGATGAGGTAATTGGGGTTAAGTGACTTGCCCAAGGTCACACAGCTAGTGAGTGTCAAGTGTCTGAGGTGAGATTTGAACTCAGGTCCTCCTGACTCCTGCACTGGTGCTCTATCCACTGCACCACCTAGCTGCCCCAGGATTTAATGTAAGGATAAGGACAAAGAATCTAACAGGATGAGAAGGTGTGGATGGTTCCTGAGCTCAATTCTGGCTCCAGATAAAGTTCAGATATAGCTTTGAGACCCTGGGCAAGTTACTTAACCTCTGTTGGCCTCAGTTTCTTTATTTGTGTAATGGGGACAATAATAGCACCTAATTACCAGGACTGATATGAGGGTAAAATGAAATGATATTTGTAAAATGCTTCATAAACCTTAAAACACTTTATAATTATAATGAGCTAATATTTATAAGAAGATATCATAGTTATCAAGACATTTAAAAACTAAATTTTTGTTTCTGAAATAATATGTTACCTGTACAAAATCATATATTTACACTTAAATATTTGAAAGTTTTAATATTTGTAAAAACCTTCTAAATGAAGAGCTTCCAGGAAGAGCTCCAGCTTTGAATCCATTTGTTAAACATGTGAAAATGCAACACTTTATGATTAGCTTATAACAACTGACTTATATCAGGGAAGATGGAAATTTAGTAATCAAATATGAACAAAAACCACTGCATAGTTAGTATACAGGATTGAAAAATGTGTATCATGATTTACTAAATGCAGTCAATGCTCAGCCAATGAAACTAAATTGATTAAACACCTATTATGTGCCAGGCACCATGCTAGGTGCTGAGGATATAAAGACAAAGACAAAAGCTATCCCTGTCCTCAGGGAATTTATAAACTAGCCCACCCACTTCTCTCTTCCTCTGTGTATCTTTATGAGATATCTTTTTTCATTTATTAGTCCTTAAAACCAAGCACTAGGATGTTCGAAGCAGACCTTACAATCACTACATCACAAAGCATTCAGCTACAGCTTTCAAAATTAATTGAGCATATTCAACCATGTTGTTCTCACTAAATGTGTTTAATGAAAGCAGTGGGACTGAACGCACTTCATAAATTTATTAGTACTGTGTTAAGTAAGGGCAAAAAGGATTTTTGTGCTGTCAAGACAGTGACTGATACATAACAAGCACTTGATAAATGCATGTGGACTTAAAACAATTCGTTTTATTCTCACCTTTTAATTTTTGTATGTGTTTTATACAACAAACACAACGGTCCATTTATGTATTACATAAATATATACACATACATATATACTTGTACATACATAGGAGGGTTATGCTTTTAGTTTTAATTGACAGAGGTGCACAATCAAAAACCTTTAGAGAATGCTGGTGCAAATGGTGGTATACAGTTGGATGAACTTCCTAGAGAACTTGTCCAACAGTACACATATCTTGGACAGAAAATGTGGATGGACAATGGATTAGACCCAGAACTTAACAGAAGGAGAACACGCTGAGTTGCTTCTGGGAAACTGTACTTTTAATGACCCCAAATTTCTCTCTGAAAAAAATCCCATCTTTTTAACATTAATATCCTTCAGCTGATGTTGCATGGCCATGAGTCATGGAATAGCACATTCTCTGAAGAATTAAAGTTGCAGGTCACCCAGAGGTCAATGGAGAGACCCATACTGGGCAGCAGGCTGCAGTAGTAGACTTTAACATGTTAACAAAGGAGAATTGTACAGGAGATATAGTGTAAAGGATATCTATCTATCTATCTATCTATCTATCTATCTATCTATCTATCTATCTATCTATTTCTCTCTATATATATACATACACATATATACATACATACATACATATACATATGTATGGCTAGAGAAAGACTTAGTTTACTTATGCGGTGACAGAGGGAGATAAAGAATGTACAGCTTTAGTAGGTCATTTATATAGATGCAACAACAAAGGATTGGAAACATAGGTAGGGGTTCTTAGTCTAGCTTCTATGGATCCCCTGGGGATCCAGGGATAGATTTCAGGGGGTCTGTGAAACTAGATATAAAATATATATATATATATATACATCTTTATTTTCACTGACTTCTAACTGAAATTTAGCATATTCTTTCATTATGAATGTAGGCAGCAAACCATTATTCTGCAGGGTTCCATAGATTTTACCAGGGGTCTACAACAATCCCAGAACCTAGCTAAATGTCTTACACAGAGAAGGTGCTTAATAAATGCTTATAATCAATCAATAAACATTTGTAAACACTTACCACGTGCCAGGTACTGTGCTCAGAGCTATAGATACAAGAAGAGGCAAGAGACAGTTTCTGCTCTCAAGGGGCTTATAAAATAATACAGACCTGCACAACTTGGCAGTGGATAGGGGCTGAAATTAAAATAGGCTAAACTTTTCAGGCCACAAATAGGTTAGACTACAGAGAGACTGTCGATGGTTACCCAGGTGATGTGACAAACAGGAGTGTGTGCAGTGACAACCCTACATTTTTTACCAGGTGCCTGAAATCTTCTGGTATCCCGTGGGTCATATGTTGTATAGGCCTGATCTCATGGATTGGAGAGGGTTCTCACCAGGTTAGGGGCAGGATGATGAATTTTCAGGCCACTGTAACTATCCAAGGCCATCTATAAAGTCACTGAGGTCTTAGGTGCTGGGACCCTAGGGGAAGGGTACAAAGTATTCACTCTGATGAATATTCACAGAGAAAGTAAGTATTGAAACCCAAGAAGACATTTCATCAATTTCCTATTCTGAGTTAAATATCAGATAATCCATTCATTGTTTCTATCGTTTTGGAAAACCACTCAATGAACTAACAACAGCTCACATTACCATAAAGCTTTTTGTTTACCAAGTATTGTAATCAGTGAGTGCCAACTTATTGCATCTATACAGAAAACATACTTGAAAGTTGGACCCCAACTCCTAAGAGTAAACACATTCAAGCCCTAGACAAACCTAATAGCACCATGTTCTTTTTGTTTTAATTATTTGTTACCCTCAACTCTGGAACCATGTAGATAAGAAATGTCTCACAGACCCCAGCTCAAGACCATGAGAACCAGCCCTCATTTCTATGTGGTGACCCGAAGAAAGAAAAGGGTCAAACTTCTCCAAACTGAATTACATCAATGAGCATCTCTTGAAATATTTACTGATTCTCACTCTGGTTCCAGCTTCCATGGAAAGAGTTTGTGGGGAAAGGAGTGAGAGTGGAAAGGACTTGAACCAAATAATAAAAAGAAGGAAAGAGAAGAAGGAAGAGAATAAAGTGCTGATGCCAAAATGAAGAATGAGGAGGAAGAATAGGAAATAGTGATTTTGGAGAGATTTGAACTAGTGAAGTAGACAGGAAACTGAATTTGGGGAACAGAGATTTGGTAAATTTTGGAGAACTATCTTGAGGTGCAGATATTGATTCAGATTCCATTTTGTGATTATAAGAGGAACAAGATAAAAAAGATTAAGATATATTAAAAAGGATTAAGAAAAATAAAGGAGAATTAGGGAATTGAACTGAAGAAGAAATCAAAGATATTGATGGTCACATGAAAAAATGTTCTAAATCACTACTGACTAGAGAAAGTCAAATTGAAACAGCTCTGAGATACTACCTTTCACCTATCAGATTGGTTAACGTGGCAGAAAAGGAAAATGACAAATGCTGGAAAGGAAGTGGAAAAATTGGGACACTAAAGCACTGTTAGTAGAGTTGAGAACTAGTCCAACTCTTCTGGAGAACAATTTGGGGCTATAAAACTACATATGCTTTGACCCAGCAACATTGCTGCTAGCTCTGTAACCCAAAGAGATCAAAGAAAAGGGAAAAGATCCAATTTGTATCAAAATTTTTCTAGCATTTCCTTTTGCAGTGGTAAAGAACCTGAAACTGGGGGGATGCCCATCAACTGAGAAATGGCTGAATAAGTTGTGGTATATGATTGTGATGGAGTACTATTGTATTATAAGAAATGATGAGCAGATGGTTTCAGAATAACCTGGAAAGATTTATATGAACAGATTCAAAGTGAAGGGAGCAGAACCAGGAGATCACTGTACACAGTAACAGCAGTAGTTTAAGGATGATCAACTGTGAAAGACTTAACTACTCTGATCAAGACAATGATCCAAGACAATTCCAAAGGGCCTGAGATGAAAAACAATGTTATCCATCTCCAGAGACAGAAATGATGAATTCAGTGCGAATTGAAGCATTCTTTTTAAAACTTTCTTCATGTTTATTGTGTGTGTATTTTCTTTTACAGCATGGCTAATAAGAGAATATTTCACATGATTTCACATGTATAATTGATATTATAATGCTTTTCTCCTCAAAGAATGGCATAAGGTTAGGAGGAAGGAAGATAATTTGTAACTTGAAATTTTTTAAATGTTTTTTACATATAATCAGGAAATGTTTAATGAAATAAAAATATATTACATAAAAAGCATTTAAAATAACAATTTTTTTAAAGTTTTAACCAGGTGCTATGAGTTGAATTATAAATACTTACAAATGGTTTCAACAAACGGGAAATTATGAAGCCACTTGCATTGAATGTATTTCTGCCCCTGTTGAGTGAGTGACTTTGCTGTATTTTAATTGTAGGCTAATCTCTTTCCTGGAAGAGAAGGTGAAGAAACAAGAAGAATGTCTCTCACATTTTAAGTTGTTACGGAGAGTGAGTGATTCCTAGAGAAAAAAAGAAGGAATACTTCAATGGGGGAGAAAAAAAGCTCTGAGGTGGCAGAGGAGACCCATGACCATTGCCGGGGGAAAAATCGAAGGCAGAAAGGAGAAAAGGAAGGAAAGGGGCACCTGCACAATGAGAGCTTGAAAACAAATATCAGTCTATTACTAAAGAGAAGACAATTAAATCCTCCTAAGGAGGATTTTTATCCTATGAAGGTCACAACGCAACCACAAAAACTATGGGTCACTCAATGCCTCCAATGTGCTAGGCACTGCACTAAGTGCTGTGGCTACAAAGAAAGATAACAGACACCTGCTCTCAAGGAGAGTCTAAGGGGAGTCCACAGGATAAAGGACAGGGGGAGATATGATGATGACAAGCATATGGTCATATCTGAGGATACAGAAGCCTCCTGCAGGGAAGTTTGGAGGAAAAGATATTGAGTTCTGTTTTGGATGGGTTAACTTTTTCAGTCCTCTAGTAGTTTAGTTTGTTTTTGGAAGGAAATGAGACACTCTTAGGTCATTCAATAGTTAACAAGACAATAATAACAATAACAATAAAAGGAAATTTACTTAGCAACAGGAAGAAGGATATTCAACAAGGATATTCATTGAACATGGAACACATGGAACAGTCAATCCGTCAATAAATATTTATTTTTTTACTTTCCTATAATTAATTTATTTGTTTTCAGTTTTCAACAAGCACTTCCCTAAGTTTGAAATTTTCTCCCCCTTCTTATCCCTCCCCACGATGGCATCAATCTTATATGGGTTCTACACCTACATTCTTATTAAATACATTTTCACATTAGTCATGCTGCATAGAAAAATTAAAATAAATGGGAGAAACCATGAGAAAAAGCAAAACAAAACAAAACATACCAAAAGAGAAAATAATCTGCTCCAATCTGCATTCTGACTGTAGCTTTCTCTGGATGTGGATGGTATTTTGATCTTGGGTACTTTAACGAAGTGAAGATTATTGCCAGGCACTGCACTAAGCACTGAAGATACAAAAAGAGGCAAAAGATTGCCCCTACCCTCAAAGAGCCGGAAGTTTAATGGAGACAATAAGCAAATAAATATATACAAACCAGGATGCACGGGATAAATAGAAAATAGACATAGGATGAAAAGCCTTCTTGTTAAAGATGGGATTAGAGTTGGGATTTAAAAGAAGTCCGGAAGCCAGGTGGAAAAGAGGAGGCAGAACATTCCAGAACTGAGGGAAAGCCAGAGAAAACATCCAGATGGGAGAAACAGCATCTTGTTTGTGGGATTGCTAGAAGGCCAGGGACTGGATCAAAGGCTTGTGAGTTGCTCACCACTTTTGATGAGCCAAGAATCAGGAAGGACCTGGATTTCCTTCTGGCTCCCTTCTAACTAACTGGCAAAAAGTAAAGAGATGGTCATTGGGCTTAATTGCAACCAGTAATTGGCAGAATGGTTGCCAGGTCAAAAGCAGGTGCCAGAAATATATTCTGTAAGATGAATGGGCTGTCTTCATCACACTTTCTCTGTAGGATGATACATTTAAAATGTTTATTAAGCACTTATTATATAGAGACCACAGAGCCTGGAAATGGGAGATGGGACACACAGTTTAGTTAAATTAAGCACTGCCCTCATTCAATTTATTTTGATTATTTAACTAGCTTCCTCAGTGTTTCCCAACACCTTTGCCCCCTATATAGGATGAATGCCCAGACTCAAAGGGCTACAACTCACAAGGAGTTTGGGGCTCCATTACTACAATATCTTAGGTTCCTTCAACTCTTGTGTTTGTCCTTCATTGCCAAAGAAGACCATGCCATCAGAGAAATGATGACATGACTTGAGCTTGACTTTGTTTTGAGTGAGGGAAGGCTGTGCAAGGTCACCAGCCTCATTTCCCCTCCAGAGTCATCTGAATCCAGTGACCTGATATTCCTCAGGATGACTGGAGATGATCAAAGTCTATGCAGGTACTCACTTAGGGTAAAGGTAACTCCCATTCATTGAATAGGCCTGTTTAAGAGAAGTAGTGAGGGCATGGCCCCTTTAATGAGACAAAGAAGAGAAAGATAATCAGACTGGGAGGGAAACAGCAACAGTTACTATTGATAATCACTCTGAAGCGTGGAGGGTCCAGAGGAGAGCCTTTAGGCAGGGGGCAGGGGTCCCATGGTGTCTGAGTGGTGGAGTGGATAGAGTGCCTGACTTGGAGTCAGAAAGACTCATCTTTAACTATTAGTCACTTGGTCACAGAAGACAGGGTAAAAATCTTTGGAAAGCAGGGAGCATGGCCCCTGACTTCTTTGGGAAGTAACTATACCTTTTGTTTTCTGCTGAAGTCCCATGAGGGATCAAACTTTCAAGAAGCTTTTTCTGGGAAAAGAAAAATGCTTCAAAGCTCAGAATTTTAAAAGTACATACATAATTGGTATGAGACACTTTATTGCTGGTGTGAGAGATGACTGTAATGGATTGCAAACTTGTAGGCACCAATCAGTAAAATCCTATCTGTTTCCATAAGAATGCCTTGCTTTTTTCTTCATCTTTAAGGGTTCATTACTTTGTCAACATTAGGTACGTCCTCCCTACTTAAGTAGATGATAATCCCTCTCTACCCTTCATGTAATGGTATTCATGGGTTATTATAGCTAATCTGATAAGAAGTTTCTCTAATTTGCACTAAACTTGTCCTCAGATGACAAACACACATAATACACTCCATCAGTAAAACCATACACAAAGCCATGACCCAAACTAACAATGTTTGCAAAAACTTGCTTGAACTCTGTTGCCTTTAAGAACCCAGGTTCACCTCCATTCCATGACAAGGCCCCAGAAGTGAACTTCAATGGACTTGTTTAGTTTTGGTGACTAATAAGTGCTTTTTGATGGTGACACTGACTCACAACAGCTACTCAATTCTCACCAAGTTCACCCCTCAAACTTGCCTCCCAGTAGGCTCCAGTGATCTCTAGTTTCTTCTAGAATATTAAAGCAAGTTTGGCATTTGAAATTGTACCGTAAACACAGATGCTGTCAATATATAGGCATATGTTCATTAGGATTTCTGAATAAACCAGGTGGCAACTATCTCAATCAGATTCTCTTTAGCTTTTCAGGCCAGGGATTTCAGCACACAGAAGCCTCTTCGTCTTAGTAAAAGCATGTATTGCTTCAAAACATGAGTTCTTTAAACCACAATTCAAGTATCTTGTTTATCTGTTAAGTTCACTTCCCCTCCAAACACTCTTTTTTTTTTGATAAAATACTTTCCTTCATCTTTTTACTTAAACAAGTCAGATGCTGATAGCATTTTCATAATTCCTTGTTTTTAAAACAAACTAATCAGTACTATAAACTTGCCAAGATTCCATATCAATTAGTCACTCTCTCCATGGGTTTAACTATCATAAAACACACAGCTTCTTCAGGGTTTCATATATGTGCTTTTCCTAAACAATGTTCATTTGTCTCCATCTTGGGGTAGACACTGAATATTTTCATGGAACTAAAGAGCTTTGTAAAGGAGGTTTTAGTCAAACTTCATAAGAAAAAAATTATGTGGAAATTGGAAATATTAGAGTAATATTGTTGTTTTACTGTAATCTTTATTTTACTTTGTAGTAACTTTTACTTGAAGTAGCTTTCGACATTTCAGCTTACAACTGTAACACTGTAAGAACTCTACCGTCTACAGGCTATCCCAGTGTTAAATTCCTTTTTAAAAATTATCAGTCACCCTGACACCTCATTTTACTAAAAATTCAGTCTTATGCAACAAGTAGGGAATGAGTAATGGACTATGAGTAATGGGACTTAAGGTCAGTTACAGTGTATTGCTGTCTATAGGATATTACCATGAATATGCTCTAATTCTGTTTTCTGGGCAAAGCTTTCTCAAACTAATCTACAAAGCTTTAAGCTGTCTTTGCTAAAGCTGTTCTGTATACACAATTGAGCTGAAAAACTCTTGGAGGCTGAGAAACTGGAACTGATCTCTTCACTCTCTTGAGTGTTTGTCAAAGTTTCTAGTCTGTTATATATTTATATGGTAAAGTGCTGCTTAATAAGACATTTTGCATTATTGAGGTTATCCAACTTTTAGAAATTTAATACTAGAAACTTTATAGAAACTCCAAATTATTGGTGATGGACCTTTTGGCAACCATTGGGTGTTTTATTTTTTTTCCCAAAGTTTAGTCCAAAATTCATCTTATTGAATACAGCTGCAAAATTTAAATCTTACAGCTGGTAACCACAATTCCCTGAGATTGAAAAATCAGGACATTTTTGCTAGTGTATATATTCAACTTTTAAATAAGATTCTAACTTCCATAAGAGTAACATGGTAGGTTGTTTAGAACTATGGAATCTTCCCCTTGACAAAAAAAAATTTAGGGAGGGGACAGGAAAGACAAAAAATGACTTAAAACCCAACATAAACAATGGACATACTCTGAAATACAATTCTGCCATAGCAAAGGAAAATATTAGAATAAAACATGTAGAGAAAGTTTTGTAGAGAAAGGTACCCAAACCTCTCAATATTCTGTAAGCTTTTAGAGCTAGACGGGAATTTATAGTGCATGTAGTCACTTCCTCTCATTTTAAGCATGACGATGACAGAAGTTAAGTGAGTTGTCCAAGATCACACAAGAAGCAAATAACAGAAATGGTGTTTGAACCCACATCTCCTTCTTCCAATCCAGTACTCTTTCTCCTACGTCACATTACAATGTCATGCATGTATACTATAACTTATTAAATCACATATAATAAATATCACAACATTAAACAATATCAGTCAAAAAGAATTAAATACCTACTATGTGTTAGGCACTTTGTCAAGCACTTAAATGTCATTAGAACGTGCCTGTCAGCATTAATAAAATATCTAAGTTACACTACAATTATTTAATCCTATTCTGCACTAAAAAGATAAAGACTGATTGGATTTTTCTTTTGTACTCTGGCCAAAGAAAATTAAATTCTAAATTGTTAAAATAATGAGGCCTATTCTTCCCATTCTATGTATGTGGAAGACCCAGAAGCATCATATTAGTGTTTAGACCAGTGTTAAAAATCATGAACAAAAATGAATGTGCTTTCAAGGTTTCCATTTTTTTTCAAATATATTTCATTTTACTTGGTTTCATACAGAGAACATATTTTTACATTGGGCAATGTAATAATGACTATTTTTAAAGTTTTAATGCATTTTTAATTTACTTTTTATTATTCCAATATTTTAAGACTGTGGTTTTATCATGGCAAGCCCTTCTCTCCATCTCTCCTTGCAGGCTGCAAGCCTTCTATGAATTAATAAGTGCTCTTTGAGAACTGCTATAGCTGAAAACCTGATTGCTTTATCTGATGCTAACCTGGTAAAATTCTAGTCTGTTTCACTTTTGGCTTTATCTATTAAGAAATTTCAAGCCAAATTCAGTGTTACATTATGGTAATCAATCAACTATCTCAGCAATTTAACATCATCCACTCCCTCACTTTCCTTTGAATAAGTTCTATTCTGTATTTATGCCTAATAAAACAAGAAAAAAAATGTTGCATTGTTCTTAATCAAATCTTTTTGAAGTAAGTTAGGAGTAAATCACAACCCAAAGAAATAATTTATACAAATCCCCTCTCTCTATATTTGGGATTTAGTTTTAAAGAAATTTCTATGTAGGAAATAGAATTTTGGTACAGGAAATTACTTTAACAATAATTTTATTTATTTATATAAAGACTTTAAGATTTGCAGAACAATTTACATACCTTATCTCTTTAATCCTCATAACAACCCCCTGAGTTACATTAAGTAGCAATATTGTCCCCATTTTATAGATGAAGAAATTGAACCTCAGAGAAATTGTGGCTAGTCCAAGGTAATACAGCTAATATGTTTTGGAGAGAAGCTTTGAATTCAGGTCTCTAAGATTCCAGCATTATCACTCTATATCCTTTTATATTCTGTCTCTGTAAAAGTGCTTTTAGAAATAATATTAAACAGTAAAAGGGGAAAAAAGGTATAAATTAATTCTTCCTAATGAATGAGGGATTTTGCAAATCAGAAATTAATTTATCCTTTGGTATGAACCTCCATTTAGTCAAAGGGCCTGATCTACCAAAATGCTAGCTCTGTACGGTAGCTGCAGCTGAGAGACCCAGGATGTGGCTTATTCACTTGGCCTGCTCAGAACTAATAAAGTGCTGTGCTCATCCATGGAGCCTAGTGAGATATATTCTTCCTTGGTTTTATACAATCTATAGTGTGAGGTTTTGAGGCACATAAGTAGTAATAGAAGCATGTTTATTAGATAGTTGGAGCCTGGTTGGGTAAAGGCCAGATTTAAACTGTTTTGCAGTATTGTCTGAGAACCAACCAATTAGGGCTCTCTCACACTAAAGGGACATATTCCAAAGATGAATGCCTGTTACCATGTGATTCCTGTTTTCACCACTCTAACAAACTAGAAGAGGTCAGTGTTCAGTAAGGGAACTGGGAAACTCTTGCACTGTATGGCAGTGAATACTGGCAAGGGATGAACAGAGCTTCAACAGGGCAGTCCCATGCTGCTGCAAAACTACTCAGGGATTATTTCTTCAGAGGAGCTCCATTGCATGCAAACTAAAGACACATAAGAAATTGGAAAACACTAACGCTGAGCCACAACACCCCCTGGCATACACGGGAAACCAAACATTGCATCCACAGCTTCCTGAAGGCCTGAGCAGCAGCTGGTCATTGGACAAGAATTTCAGACTGACTCCATACTGCACTAGCACTATAGGATGTCACAATTTACATTGAGCTTATGCACCATAATCTTCTATGCAATCTAACCCAGGGTCAAGATTACCTCCCACAGAAATAGAAATAAGCAAGCAACACAAGACAAGCATATTGTCCAATAAAAATTACCCATACTCCATTAGGTCAGAGTATAACAATATAACCTGCGGAGTGCATCAAGAGTATCTATACTTTTATCTCTATGTAAATCTATATTCCAGTCTTTATCACATCATGTTTGCTTTTAGAATATTATTTTTGGAAGAAGGGGAAAAAAATTCAACTTCAGACAAACACATTAATTAGTTCCTCTTCAAAAATGGCTCTGATTGATAAATGAGATATTTAAGACATAGGCGAAACACAATGAATTCATTTCCTGAAAGACTAACACAAGATTATCAGCCAAATTCTTAATCTGTTTTCTAAAAAGAGCTTCTTGGCATATCGCGTTACACGTGTGTGTGTGTATATGGTTTTCTTCATTATCAAAGATTTCATTAGAATTGTTCTTCTTGGCCCCAGAGAAAAGAGAAGGACTAAGAGTAATGGGTAGAAGCTACAGAGGTCAGCTTGGGGTGAATGTATGGAAAAAGCTCCTACAAATCAGAAATATCCCAAAGCAGAATGGTGTATTTTGAAAGGAAGCTGGATGTTCCTCAGTAGATACCATCATATAGAAGATAAGTAAGTGACAATCAGGAATACTG
Organism: Notamacropus eugenii; assembly: GCF_028372415.1. NCBI lineage: Eukaryota > Metazoa > Chordata > Mammalia > Diprotodontia > Macropodidae > Notamacropus > Notamacropus eugenii. Next base: position 255,534,630 of record NC_092876.1, on the reverse strand, counting down.
GAGAAGAGAAGTTCATTCAGGTATGGCTTATGTCTGGATGGCCTTGGAGATCACTTCCAGCTCTGAGGTTTTGTGAAAATGAGGAGCTGAGTATTGAGTTAGCCCTGCCATCCACCATCACTTACAGAACATTTGGTTTGTTGGTTGGTTGTTGTCCTGCATTCTCGAAGAGGACCAAAATGACATCACCATGATAAAGTGAAGTTTCAATGTGTCTGACTGTGGCTGATCAGACCAATATGAACTTGGAATGCTCTACCACAAATTGGGCACAGATAGTTGGTGTGAATATTTGGGGTGGTTACTCCAAATCTGTGCATCCTACATTTACTTTGTACTGTTACAATTCCGCTCTGCTCATAGAGCACAGGACACTTTGTGATGTGGGCATGCCATGCTGGGCGATCCTGTGCCAATGTCTCTCACGTCACACAGTCGAATCCAGAGTTCTTGAAAGAGACCTTGAGAGTGTCCTTTTATTGCTTCTTTTAACCACTATATTATTACCTGTCCTATGTGAGTTCTCCATAAAATAGTCTTTTTGGCAATAGTACATTTTGCTCTTGAACAACATGGACAGCCCATCATAGTTGCGCTCTATGAAGCATAGTTTGAATGCTTGGCAGAACATTTATGGAGTAGCCTAATACCAATGAATAGGTCCTTGGCATTTAAAAGAAACAGGAAAATTCAATTTTTGAATCTGCTAAGATTTTTTAACCATTCCCTTTTTTCTTCTCTCAAAAGATATGTATGATGACTGAAGCATGTAGTTATATAACTATGACATTTCAGGAATCATCAAATGAAATCACTGCAATTTGTTCCATCTCTTAAATGTTATAATCGTTCAGTGCCAGCCAATTTAAAGCACTGTTTGTTGAAATCCAAATTTAGAGTAGGTTTCTGTAATATAACTGCAGCTTAAGTTTTTACCCCAAGCACCAGCAAAAGTTATATAAATTCAATAGTTCAATTTAACAAATATTTATTAAGGGATTGTTATATGCTAAATACTTTGCTATGGGAATGCAAAGCTAGAAAAAAGTCAGTTGGACAGCAATGTGAATAGAAGACAAATTGTTGTTGTGGTAGGTGAGTCATTTCAGTTGTGTCTGACCCCTTTTGGGGTTTTCTTGGCATTGATACTGGAATGGCTGGCCATTTCCTTCTCCCCTTGTTTTATAGAAGAGGAAACTGAAGCAAACTGGGTTAAGTGACTTGCCCAGGGTCACTGAGCTAGTAAGTGTCTAGAAAGATGAGTCCTCCTGTCTCTAGGCCCAGCACTCTATCCACTGTTCTACCTAGCTGCTCGTAGAATGCTAGATCTGAATTCGAATTGAGCCTCAGACATTTACTAACTGTGCAGGCTTGGAAAAGTTACTTAACCTTTAAATGTTTCAGTTTTCTCAACTATATAACAGGGATAATAATAGCACCAATCTCTGAGGATTATTGTGATGATTAAATGAGATAATGTTCATAAAGCACTGAGCATAGTACCTGGCACATAGTAGACATTATGTAAATGCAAGCTATTATTGTTATTAATAAACACAGTCCCTCCCCTCAAGGAGCTTACACTCTACTGGTAGTGAGAATGGAAGAAAATTAAAGGTCAACAGAAAGATGAAATCTGTTTATTTAAGGGTTTGAGATAGCAAGTGACTTGCCTACAATCCATACACATGAGTAGCTAAAGTGGTTATTGAATTTTGGTCTACTGACTAAGTCTAACTGTCTATCCCCTAACTCATGCTCTTCTAACGTTTGGCTATTTCTCCTACACAATGTCTTCTGATTTTGTTTTTATAGCAAGTTTCTGCTATCTCACATGTGCATACTTATGAGTTAGGATAGTTCCTAAGAGTACGGTTAGCCATTTCTCTTTTTCTGGGTTCTAGGATATTCATGACAGGAAATGGAGTTTTTCCAGTGCTACAGCTTCAGCTGATGTTTCCCCTCTAATATCAATAGCTAGTGGCTAGTGCCCCCCAAAAAAGTCAACCAATTAGAGTATCCTTTAGTATCATTAGTATAATCTGGCTAACATCGATAAGCAATTAGTATTAACTAGCTTTTACAAATAAATATTTACTGAAAAGATATGGGAAGAACCAGGAATATGTTCTTGAACCAAGGCACTCTCTCTCATCTACTCCAGACCCTGGGCAGGGACGTGCTCAAACTTAAAGTAACTGCTATAAGAAATTTGCTCCGAGTTTACTTTGTAGCATCTGTGTTGGGTGAGTTAATTGCTTAACAGGACACACCCTCTTGACTGGGCTGGGTCAAGCAGGCTACTCCTTGGGACTAGGGCAGCTCTAGCTGCTAACAATCCCTTCAGGCATTTGAACATCACAATGTCATTCTGTGTTGAGTTCTTCTCCACTGAAGAACAGGTGAAAATTGAAACAGCAGGGATGGAAGCAGTATGGATATGATATATTGAAAGCCACAGAGTTCCCAGACAGAGAGGGCCAGAGGCTCCTTTCCTGCCAGAAGGTCCACAGCACTTCTTGCCTTATTTACCACCAGGAAAGAGAGATTCAATTTGGCAGCGCATACCTTTTGTTTGGACACTTAGTTATACTTCAGTAATCCATTAAAAGCCTTTCCAACATCACACAGTAAGCTGATAGAAAACAGTCACAGAAGTCCTAAGCAAGCTCTGAAGTGACCAGCAAGCCTCTCTGCTTTTCCAGAAGCAGGATCCCCAAACATGTTTGTAAATTGATAGCAGGCAGAACCTCCAGCAAATACTCCCGGGACTGGGTGCTTACTGGACAGTCACCAGCCCTATAACACTTGTAAAACACCACTTAAAGAATAATGTTAGGAGGTAAAGCATTCCAAATAAAATGAAGGGAGGAAGTTGAGTGGGAGGAAAGCTAGATCTCAATTTTGAGAATCTAGGTTCAACATAACACCTGTGTGATCTCGGGAAAGCCATTCTCCTCTCTGGTCCTGAGTTTCCTCCCTTATAAATGGGATATTTGGACTAGATGGTCTTTTAGGGGAAAGAGAAAGGGAACAAGTATTTGTTAGCCACTGATCAGTGTTCAAAGCACTTGGTTAAGCATTTAAAAAATATTATCTCACTTGATCCCCACAACAACCCTGAGAGGGAAGTGCTATTATTATCCCAATTTTACAGATGAAGAAAGTGGGGCAGACAGAGGGTAAGTGACTTGCCCAGGTTCACACAGCACATGATAAATATCTGAGGATGGATTTGAACTCAAGTCTTTCTGACTCCAGGTTCAGTACACTATCCACTAGCTAACTTCTACATCTGAAACTTACTTTAAAAATATGAAAGCAAGAGGCACTTTAATTCTCCAAAACCAATCTATAAAAGCATTTGTATGTTATAGAGTAGAGAATACACTATTTTAAGAAAACAAAATTTTTCTTAAGGACAACTGATAAGCTGATTTCTAGTGTTTTCCATGCCCCCTCTCCCAACATACTCATTTACTATTTTAGTTGCTTAAAACTCTTTATCCAGCATGGAGAAGTGGCAAGGGATATTACCTTTACAGTGATGTTCTGCTGCTATCAAAACTTTTGAGCTAGGCTATTATTAGTTGTTTGAAACACAGGACAACAAAGAAGAGGTCTGATGAATCGTAATTTGACAAAGTTGTGGGTGAGGAAAGAAAAAATAAGACAAAAAAGAGTCAGGGTCTGTTTACTGTTACATTTTTTCCCCCAGTTTCATAATATCCTTAAGTGTCCCTTTATCACTGAAAAGTCTTTGCAGAAAAGGATGCTCCTTTGGAAAGACTGATTTGTCATGATGGAGGAACAGATGGTCTGGCCATAAAATGAAAGAGGCCTAATAAGTCATCCAATTATCTTTACCCATTTCCTTTCACTTCTTTATTTTCTTAGCATTTGAGTTAGATATCGAAAGAGTACTGTATAAAGCTCTAAGATCTAAGCAAGTCTGAATGAGTAAAGAGACTCAAAGTATAGTACTACACATGCTTTTATGGGTAAGCACTAGTTAGACAGCAAAATTATCTGGAAAGGAAGGGGTAGCTCTGGTCCTGGAATGGTGTAATGGCTATATTTCAGATTTTTGTTCGCTCAGCAATGATTCACATTCTTCCCAACAGGAAATCCAAACCCATTTACCCCAGCTGCATCTAAAGCTCTTGAGGTGAACTGGGATATGATGAGATTAGTTCAAAAGATATTTTTCTTTGTGTTCCTTAGCATACAAATCAATGACACATCAGGACATGTAGGGTGGCCCTCTCAACTAGTATGAATAAAAAGGGCTTCTCATTTAGGACCTCTTGCTATAGATAACAGGATTTGGGATATTATGACCACTCACGTTTTACAAAGCATAAACCAAATTTCAGGAGAGCCAGGTATGGGAAACAATGATTTCTCCAGAGTTCCTATTAATTTTATTTCTATAGATTCTTAGGAGATATGTGAAATTCCTACAAAAAGATGGAAAACTCCATGTGGATAGGTTTGAAAATATGGTTAGAGATATTTTGTGCCAAGGATAAATAAAAAGCTAGAGAATGGGGAAACCAGACAATGAGGAAAGTGCCCCTAAAAGGGGCCTACGCCCATGCTGGTTTTTCACAGAAACAGTGAAGAAATGCAACTTTAACCTGTGTCTATGTTGCTGGCATAATAGATATCGAATCAATAAGTTTGCCATAGACTGACCATTCCAAAAGTAGAAATAAACTTAATTCTCACATTAGTTTGTGAGCTCCCCAAGGTCAGGGACTATCTTTTACCTTTCTTTGTATCCTCAGCACTTAGCAGAGTTCCTGGCACAAGGTATGCTTAATAAGTGCTTATTTACTGATTTCCCATTTGTGTCTAAGTATACCAATGCTAAAAATTATTGACTATTTATTTACTAGTATTCTGAAAAGGATTTTGAATGAAAAATGAAAATTGTGACAGCATACTTTATCGGTTTTCTGTTAAATACTTTTGCCAATTTATTTGTTTCTTTCCCTTACTAAAATACTAGCTTGAAGGAATGGTGAATTGGTATTCTATTCACAAATTTCTGCAAGGCTCCATCAGAAAACAGGATTGTAGATTGAAATGCCATTTTGTTTCCTTTGCATGGGGTGGGGGGAGCAGTGTGGTACAGTGGAAAGGTCATTGGCATGAGAATCAGAAGACCTAAATTCAATTCTGTCTTGTGTAACCCTGGTCAAGTTATTTAATCTCCCTGGGGCTCAGTGTCCTCCTCTGAGGGACTTAAATTACATGTGCTATGAGATAGCACCCACATAGAGATCTATGATTCTATGGTTTTTTTAATTCATTGTTTTCATTTTTTTTATCTTTTTATCCCTACTGCCTAATAGTGCCTAGAACAGTTACTTAAGCAGTGACTTAATAAATTCTTGTTGACGTGACCTGACTTGAGTTGAATTAAATTGAATTGGAAGCTTTCATGAGAAAATATTCTTAAGCAATTTAATTTTGTTTAAAAAAGGGAAGGTAGATGGCACAGTGGATAGAGTGCCAGACTGGGAGTAAGGAAGACTCATCTTCCTGACTTAAGTCTAGACTCAGATACTTACTAGCTCTGTAATCCTGGGCAAATCACTTAACCCTGTTTGTCCCATTTTCTTCATCTAGAAAATAAGCTGAAGAATGAAATGGCAAACTACTTCAGTATCATGGCCAAGAAAACCCCAAATGGGGTCATGAAGACTTGGACACAAGTTGGTCAAACAAAGAAGGGAGAAATTCAATATTCCCAAGGGACAGACCAAGTGAAAACTGGTGGCAGCAGCAAAATGAGATCATTACCCCAGCAGCTCTGAAACATGACTCATTTTGGAGAAGCATCAAGAGAACTCCAGGTATGTCTGGTGGTTGACTTTGAGTGGTAGGCTCCTTACTGCCTATTATAATTTCCTAACAGATGTGATCATTCAAATAAATGATAAGGTACAAAAACAAAATTCAGTGATAATATCAGAAGAAATCTGTAAAAGAGCTAGTGATTAGTGAAAGTGGAGTTTGGCAGGAAGCTTTTCTAAAGAAGATTAGTCAAGGCTATTACAAGAAGAGCAGTTAAATGAGATAGAAGCATTTAAATCATGGCTAAAAAATGTAAAGAAAGGAAAGAATAAAGCACAAATAAGGACCATGATGTAAAGTTTATTTTAAGGAAACTGAGCATGAATTGCTCGTTAAACCTATTCAGGTTGAACAGGCTCAGAACTACTTCCTTTTTGAAAAACACTTTCAATTTTCAAGGTTGTAGTTTGTTTAAAAAAAAAAAAAGCAATTTTGTACAGTTAGTGATCTGAATTAATGAAGTCCAAAATGGAACAAGGTACATTATCATTAAAATTGTTAAAAATATAAAATTATCATATACCTTACAGGATTCCATATAAACAATTTAAAATAGTTTTATAATGCATTAAAATAAAATGAATATTTTATATTTTAAATTGATAATAATACAATTTATCACTCAGTTACTCCAATGGATTTACAATGTCATTCATGTAAGAACCTTTCTTGTGATTCAGATCTCAAGCCATCCATGATCATTTATATTCTAATAATAATAATAATTACCAGTTGGTTAGTTGCTGTCCATTCATTCTCAAAGAGGACCAAAATGACATCACCATGATAAAATGAAGTTTCAGCGTGTCTGACTGTGGCTGATCAGAGCAATATGAGCTCAGAATGCTCTACCACAGGTTGGACACTGATAGTTTGTGTGAATATTTGGGGTGGATTCTCCAAATTTGTGCATCCTACATTTACTCTGTGCTGTCTCAATTCTGCTTTCCTCATGGAGCAGAGCACCCTCTCTGATAAGGGCATGCCATGCTGAGCAGTTGTGTGCCAGTGTCTCCCATGTTGCACAGTCAAATCCAAAGTTCTTGAGAGAGACCTTCAGAGTGTGAATGCTTGTCCCATGTGAGTTCTCCATAAAATAGTCTTTTAGGCAAGTGAACATTTTGCATTCGAACCACGTGGCCAGCCCATTGGAGTTGCACTCTCTGAAGAATAGTTTGAATGCTTGACAATTCAGCTCGAGTAAGAACTTCAGTGTCTCGTACCTTATCCTGCCAGGTTATCCTCAGAATCTTCCTAAGACAGTTCAAATGGAAGTGATTCAGTTTTCTGGCATGGCGCTGGTAGACCGTCCATGTTTCACAGGCATACAACAATGAGGTCAGCACAACAGCTCTGTAGACCATCAGTTTGGTAGCCAGTCTAATACCTCTTCTCTCCCAAACTTTTCTTTGGAGCCTCCCAAACACTGAGCCAGAAAAGTGTATATCCCTGGAAAGTATACTACCAAGGTAAGGGAACTTATCCACAGCATTCAAAACTTCTCCATTTGTTGTAACTGATGGTTCTATGTATGGATGGTGTGGTGGTGGCTGATGGAGCACCTGTGTTTTCTTGGTGTTAATTATTAGGCCAAAATTAGCACAGGTAGCAGAGAATTGATCCATACTTTGTGGCATCTCCACTTCAGAGGCTGCATTGAGTGTACAATTATCTACAGACAGAAAATCATCCACCAACACTCCTTCCACTTTGGTCTTGACTTGTAGCCTTTTCAAATTGAAGAACTTACAATCACTATGGTGGTTGACCTTGATGCTGTGTTCATCCTCATTGAAAGCATTTGACAACGTGGCTGAACACATCAGGCTAAATAGTGTGGGAGCAAGCACACAGCCCTGTTTCACTCCCTGGTGACTGGGAAGGCACAAGAGCATTGTCCACTATCTAGAACCTGGGCAAACATGCCATCATGAAATTGATGTACAATATTGATAAACTTCTCCAGGGAACCAAATTTTGACATAATTGTCCATAAGCCCTCACAACTAACAGTGTCAAAGGCCTTGGTCATATCTACAAATGTTATGTACAGACCTCTGTTCTGCTCCTGGCATTTCTCTTGGAGTTGTCAGGCAGCAAACATCATATTGACTCTTCCTCAGCCCTTTCTGAAGTCACATTGGCTCTCAGGTATATGACCATCTTCCAGGTGAAGGATCAGCCCATTAAGGAGGACTCTAGCAAGAATTTTGCTGGCAATGACTAAGAGAGAGATCCCCCTGTGATTGTCACAGGACAATCTAATCTCTTTACCCTTATAGAGATGGACAATGGAGGCATCCTTAAACTCCTGGGGGATAACCTCCTCTTTCCATATAACCTGGAAGATTTCAGTTAGTTTTTATATGAGCAATGGTCCCCCTACCTTGTAAATCTCAGCTGGAATAGAAACAGCACCAGGTGCTGATTCTGTTCTATTACTAGTAGTAATAATAGCTAGCATCTATATAGCACCAACTCTGTGCTAGACATTCTGCTAAGTGCTTCACAATTATTATCTCATTTGTTCCTCACAACAATCCTGAGAAGTAGGTACTATTACTATCCCCGTACAGTTGAGGTAACTGAGGCAAAAAATAGTGAATGGATTTTCCCAGGATCACACAGCTATTAAGTATTTGAGGCAGGATTTGAATTCAAGTCTTTCTCCAGGCCCAACAGTATCCACTGTGCTATCTGGTTGTCCCCTACTCTGCTGTGTATCCTGGACAGGCATTTCATTCAAGATACAGGAGTCCTTACTCTAGCTCTCCCGGCATTTTATAGATAATTAGAAACATGTGTGATAACCATCAATTATCCCTTGATCTTGCTAATACAGTACAACTTTATGAGGATAACCTTAACGCTGCCTCTTATACACAATTCTTTGTTGGCAATATGTTGCACCCACTTAAACCTAACATGTACACCTATGGTTTCCTTTGGTCAATTAACAATTTTAATTTTTCAGAAATGGATGGATTCTATGACTTATGGCCATAAAGCATTACCAAAAGAATATAGACATGGGGGAAAGGGGAAAAAGAAACAAGCATTTATTAAGCACCTACTATTTACTGGGAACTTGCTGAAGACTTTACAACTATTTCATTTAATACTTTTAAATCCATTAAAAACAAGTATCTCAATAAGGCGATTATTATTAATAAAGCTCACATTACAAGGCTCAATGAAATGTGCAAAACAATAATTTTTTGAAAATTATTGAATTTTTTGAATATTTTGTGTGAGGTACACAATATAAGGATATTAAGGCAAGAAAACTCATTAGGAGGCTATAAGACTTTTAATACCAAGTTGGTATTAATAAGGGCATATACAAGGTTGATAATGGTAAGTATAAAGAAGGGGGTAATTTGCTGTTTGATAAACCCAAAAATTCCAGCTTCTGGGATAAGAACTCACTATTTGACAAAAACTGCTGGGAAAACTGGGAAATAGTATGACAGAAACTAGGCATAGACCATCATTGTACAGTGTATCCCAAGAAAAGAACAAAATGGGTACATAATTTAAAAATATAGTTTTATATTATAAGCAAATCAGGAGAGCAAGGAAGGGTTTACCTGTCAGATCTATGGAGAAGGGAAGAATTTATGACAAATAAGAGATAGAGAACATTATGAAATGCAAAATGGATAATTTTAATTACATTAAATTAAAAAGGTTTTGCACAAAGACAATGCTACCTAGATTAGAAGGAAAGCAGACAGCTGGGAAACAATTTTTATGCCAGTGTCTTTGACAAATGCCTCATTTCTAAAATATATAGGGAATTGATTCAAATTTATAAGAATGCAAGTCATTTATTCTATAAAAATTGATAAATGGTCAAAGGATATGAACAAATAGTTTTCAGATGAAAAAACTGAAGCTATCTATAGTCATATGAAAAAATGTTAGAAATCACTATCGATTAGAAAAATGCAAATTAAAACAATTTTGAAGTACTGCATCACACTTATTAGATTGGCTAACATGATAAAAAGGGCAAAATGATACATGTTGGAAAATGATAAATGTTGGAGAAGATGTGGGAAATCTGGAACACAAATGCACTGTTGGTAGAGTTAAGAACTGATCCAACCATTTTAGACAACAATTTGGAAATGTCTGAAAAGGGCTATAAAACTCTGCATACCCTTTGATCTAGGAATACCACTACTAGGTCTGTATCCCCAAGAGATCATAAAAAGGGAAAAAGACTGACATACAAAAATATTTATAGCAGCTCTTTTTGTGGTGGTAAAGAATTGGACATTGAGAGGATGCCCACCAATTAGGGAATGGCTGAACAAGTTGTGGTATATGAATGTAATGGAATAATTTTATTCCATAAGAAATGAAGAGCAGGTGGATTTCAGAAAATCCTGGAAAGACTTACATGAACTGATGATATTGACTGAAGTGAGCAGAACCAGGAGAACACTGGACACAGTAACTGTAACATTGTGTACTGACCAACTTTGATAGACTTAGCTCTTCTCAGCAATACAAGCCCAAAATACTCATGACGGAAAATACTATCCACATCCAGAGAAAGAAATATGGATTCTAAATGCAGATCAGAGCATACTATTTTCTCTTTAATTTCTTGTGATTTTTCCTTTCTGTTCTGATTCTTCTTTTACAACATAACTTTTTACAACATAACTAATGTGGAAATATGTTTGGTTTGATAACCTATATCAGATTGAATGCCATCTTGGGGAAGGGGCAAGGGAGAGAGGGGGAAAAATTTAGAACCTACAATCTTATAAAAGAGAATGTTGAAAAGTAAAAAAGAAAAAACGAAAAAGAAATAAAGAAAAAGAAAGAAAGAAAGAAAGAAAGGGAAAGGAAAGAAAAGGAAAGGAAGGAAGGGAGGGAGGGAGGAAGAAGAGAGTATAGAAATGAAAGTTTTTGAGGAAGTAGTAGAGATTGGATTCAACAGCTTAGGTAGGTGGAAGAAAAATTCTGTAGGTTGTATATTTGGGGTACAAGCTTATTCATTAAATTATTCTAAATCTGAGTACTTCTGAGAAAAAGGGAAAGAGAAAGATTGTGAGATAGAGGCAGAACCATCTGTAATGGTAATTTAAATGGGGAGATCTTTCCCATTCATTAATAGGCCCATGTGACCTGCTTAAACCACATGGAAGTCTAAGTCACATGTAGAGGGAGGAGCTTGGTGAATGAGTGGAAAAGGAAATGGGGAGCAGAACTGGGAGGAAGTTGATGAGAGTGGTTAGGGTAGAGGAGAGAGGATGCAGGCACAGCAAACTAAGTTTGTGAGTGTTTTCTTGTAGGAAAGCCCTGGCAGGGGTCGGAGGAGGCTTAGGAATGGCTTTGTCCCCTGCAGTGCTAATGTGTATTGACTTCTTGGTTACTTTGATTGATTTGGCTTTCTAGTATTGGGACTTGGCTTTCTGATGTCTGAATAAATATTTTTCTTCTGCCTTCAATATGGAGAGTCTTTTGTACTTTGCGATTCAGAACTATGCCAGCATATTCATTTTTGCCCTCTGTGCTGTGAATATTGCCGGGACGATACAGCATTTTAAGGAGTTAGATAATATTAATTAATAAAAATCTTCTCTGGCAGGCTTGTGCCCAAACCATAAAGTACATACTTTTCTTCTATAGATATGAAGGAGGAATAACACTGAGAATTTTGAAATTCATTCCAGATAATAAAGAGGCAATAAAAATTAAATATTTTTACACATATCCCAAACATATGCACAAAGACTGAAATATAACTTATATGTAATAAATTCTTATTGATCAACTGATAAAACAGAAAAGTGACATGGGCAGATTCGCTGGGAATAACACAAATGTTCTAAGTGTGAAAGATAAGTGAATCATGGTGTTACTAATAGAAGGAGGAAATTCAATAGATGTAGCAGGTTAAGGAGGAAAGATCATAAGGCCATTTTGGGACACGTATCCTACATGATGAGGAACTGGAAATAGTGCCCAAGAAGATGAGGTTTGGAAGGGCAGCTGAGCCAGAAAAAATAAACAGAGAAGAATTCTGTGCTAGAGGCAACACAATTTTGAAAGCACTTAGAAATCAATATCCAAGTTACCACAAAGAAAGAAAAATATTAAAGGAATGAAAGCAATTGTGGGTTTTGAGGTGTGTGTGTGTGTGTGTGTGTGTGTGTGTGTGTGTGTGTATGTGTGTCTATGTATAAAAGAAGGTGCTACATGGTACAATGGAAAGAGTACTGAGATTTGGAATCAGAGGAGCTCCTTCCTTTCCAGGATGCATTCTAGACTTTGTCTACCATGACTCAGAAACCTCTTTACCTTAGATCTCTTGAGCCCTGGAATTGACACATTGGAAATATCCTCTGCAGTCTCTCCATCAGATTGGATTTCTCCTCCCAAATCTTCCACTTTTCAGCTTCTTTTGTGTTTTGTCATCTTCCACTAAATGTAAACCCTTTGAAGACAGGTACTGTCTTTCTGTCTTCTTCTGTTCACATTCCCAGTATTTGGCATAGTGTCTGGAACACAGTAGAAGGATAAATACAAGTAATCTATAGAACTGAAAAAAATGTTGAAGAAATTAGAGTTAAGAAACATATGGCACATTCTTAATGGGACCCTTAAATAAGGGCATATTTTTAGTACTACATTTCACTTTTGCCAAAAACTGTTCATGTATTAGAGCACAGTGAAGTTGCAAACAATTATAAAAAGGCAAAAATAGTAAACATACTTCATAGCCCATAAGAGAGAAAAAATAGTATTCAGTACTGGGAACACAAACAAAAGATGCAGGCAGAAATGGAGATTTAATAATTAACTCCTAATCAATGATAATATGAAAGAATAAATCATAAGAACCTACTGTGCAGAGTTATATGACAACAAAACTAAGAACACAAATGAAATAAAGATTTATCCTTAAAAGCATAAAATACCCAAACTAACAGAACACCAAATAGAGATCATAGGTAATCCAATCTCTGATAAGGAATTAGAACTAGAGATAAAACTACTAGCAAAGAAAAAAAGATGCTTTATAGGAAAAATCTATCACATTTTTTTAAGAAAGATAATGTAAAAAATACACTCCACTAATTCGTTATTTTTGTGAAACAAAAATGTTCTAATGCCTAACCGAAGGAAAGTTAAAGCAAAGAAAAAGAATCATAGTCCAATATCAATATCATTTTCAAAATTCTAAATAAAATACTTGCCCAAAGACTGCAGACAATTTTCAAATGAATTATTCATATGACCAAAAGGGAATGTAATATATATGCATACATATATATGTGTATATATATATATATATATATGTACATATATGTAATGAAAAGGTGATTCAACATTAGGAAAATAATAAACCTCAAACTCTTCAAGAGGCAGTTCGATAGTTCTCATTGGATACCAGGCTGGGCCTCAAGTCAAAAATACCAGACTTCAAATCTAGCTTCAGATTTCTTAGCTGTATAACTCTGCACAAGTTGCTTAATCTCTCTGCCTTGGTTTTTCCAATTATAAACTGTTGTGAGGATCAAATGAGATAATATCTGCAAAACACTTAGTATAATACCTGACATGTAGTAGGTGCTTAATAAAGGCTTATTCCCAAGTCTTATATTCATCTAAATAAATACAGATAAAGAACAACATTCATTTATGTTAAAAAAAAAATCCAACAAAGTATAGGCATAGAGGGTTCTTTTTTAACATCATAGAAAGGATCTATATTTGTAAAGTGTTTAGCATTAGTGTCTGGCACTTAGTAGGCATTATAAAAATGCTCATTTTCCCCCACCCTCCTACATCCTCAACAAAGGATGTTGACACATTAGCTGCAATTATTGTCATGATTTATATATATGTATGTTGGGGGTGGAAGCTCAATTCCATGTGGACAGTCTCGGGCCGGTAAAGGTGGGAACTTCTAAATCTTAGAGTTCTCATGAGGCCCCCCAGAAAACAGCAGGGAATCGAGGAGTGAGACCGAGCTATCTCGTGTATTTCCACCTCTTCCCGTGAGAAACGTGATGGGAGAGAGCTCTCCCCGCCCTCGAGATTGGCCCGGATCCGGACACACCTATTGTTATCTAACAGGCACAGTATTCAGGTGCAAACTACGTGGCCGGAGAGCTTAATTAGGGTCAGGAAAGCCTGAAGGCGCTCTTAGCGCGGGAGGGGCCCTTACAGGACAGAAGGCGCCTCTTCCCTTTTCCTCTCTTCGCTCTTCCCTCCCCCCTCTCTCCCCACTTCCACTTCTGCTTTCATTCCCTCACTGTAAGATCTTTGCCTCCTTGGGAGATTTCTCTAACTCTCCTAAGGAAGAGATCCCCCTGCACATGTAACTGAGACCCTGAATAAAGCCTAACCATTGTTCGACTCCGGAAAGTCTCTTCTCTCATACGTTTATCCGGTTTGGCCAGCCGAAGACCTGCGATAGGTGTAAGGTAAGACTCGGGTTGCCCTCAGGCCTCTAGGCCTGGCATATATATATACGTATATATATATACGTATATATATATATATATACGTATATATATATACGTATATATATATATATACGTATATATATATACGTATATATATATATACGTATATATACGTGTGTGTGTGTATTCTTCTTGTAAATACTTATTATGAACACTACAATCCGAAAGGACCAAATGTCCTATGAAATTGTTTCATGATGCCTTTGAATACATGATAAAACCACCTCCACCAATTCCTTCTTTTTTGCCTTTCCAAGGAGAAATTGTAAGCCATCCTTCTACTTGACCACAACTTCCTTCTATTTTTATGATTCATGTATTACAAGAATATTCAGATTGTGGAATTGCTTGCTCGAGCAGTATGTTCACTTGTTGGTCACTGGTTAGTGAGTTCACATTTAGAGTATGGACAGATAAGTTAATGTGTATAGATGATCTGGAAATAGTGTGTCTTATACACCTCTTGGCAATTTTCTTCTACTTGGTTACCATCAATAGTGAAGCAAAAGGCTGCCACTAGGATGGGGGGCAATTTTGTGTATTTATCTACTTCATGATTTGCCATGGCCAAATAACTCATAATTATTCATCATCCTGTGTATTTTTGATTAACTTCTTCATACATGGGTTATCTTGTTCTTACAAAGAAAACATAGTTTGTTGCTGGGACTTCACTTGACCCCTTCCAACATGTTATATCATAAAAAAAAATTTTTCTTTGCTCATAGAGTCTTTTGAAACCTATAGTTATCTCTAGAAAAAGATTAGAAAAATTGTAAATCACAATAAGCAATCAGTCACCAAACACTGATTGAGTTCTAACTATGTGCTTGACTCTAAGGGCAAAGTGCAAAAACAAGTCTTCTCCCCTTAAGGAGTTCACATCCTTTTCCCCCGCTTAATAATATTTTATTTTATTCCAATTACATGTAAAGATAGTTTTTAACATTCCCTTTGATAATATTTTGAGTTCCAATTTTTTTTTCTCACCCTCCTCCCTCCTCCCCAAGACAACAAGCAATCTAATATAGGCTATATGTGTACAATCAAATTAAACATATTTCCACATTAGTCATGTTGTAAAAGAAGAATCAGAACCAAAAGAAAAGATCACAAAAGGAAAAAAAAAGGAGAAAATAGTATGCTTTGATCTGCATTCAGACTCCATAGTTCTTGCTCTGGATGTGGACAGCATTTTCCATCATGAGTCTTTTGAGATTGTCTTAGACCATTGTATTGCTGGAAAGAGCTACTTATCAAAGTTGCACAAGGTTGTTGTTACTGTGCACAGTGTTCTCCTGGTTCTTCTCACTGCACTCAGCATCAGTTCATGTAAATCCTTCCAGATTTTTCTGAAATCCACCTGCTCATCATTTGTCATAGTAAAATAATATTCCATTACATTAACATACCACAGTTTGTTCAGCCATTCCCCAATTGATGGGCATCTCCTCAGGGTTCACATTCTAATGAAAGAGACAATATGCAATTGACTAAGTACATAAAAGGGATATGTCATGTAAATAGATGGTAGTTTCAGAGGAAATGCATTAGCAAGAATAGGACTTCACAAAGGCATTGCTAACATAGAACTAGCCAGAGATAAAAATGTATGCTATGGGGTTCCATTCCACCTTCTACTCTCACTGGTAAGTCCAGTCCCTACAGGTTATGGCAGCTATGGACTCCAGGTGCCCTTATCACTCTTACTGGCAAGTTGGGCTCCCAGAGCAAGATTTTATCTTCTACTCAAGGTTCTAAAGAATTTAATGCAAACAGCTCAATCCATTTCATTGTGTGCCCTTAAAAACAATTTCTAGCAATTTACTCTACAGATCATCAATCCATTTGTTATCAATTTGCTTTTACAAAGGTATATTTACTGAAAAGACATAGCAAGAGCCAAAATCGAAGCATTTTTTTAGAAGAGAGGTCTATAAAAGCCTACAGTTATGTACTGTTATATAAAGATCTATATACACAAAGACCTGAGCTTTCTCCATTAGGGTCAGAGGAGAGATGGTGATCAAGGGGGCATTAACATTTTTACCTGCCTGACACATACGACCTTCTGTCTTTCCCTTGTTTGTCTTGATTCTTCAACTAGGCTGTCATACCTTCCTTCATGTAGCAATTCTATTGGCAGTTCATGGGGATGATTGGCCCCTTCTCCACAGGAGGAACCTCTGGATGATGGCTGTGAACGCTGGGTTAAAAGAAGGACTAGTGGTCTGGAGGTACTGGCACTCACAGAGTTCTTATGCTTATCTGTGTATTGGTGGCAGCTGGCCATCAGTTACTGCCTGTGGTGATGAGTGAGAGAAATGATTATTAATAACCAATTATGGAGGAGATCCAGATTTTTTTCCTGCCCTATTTCCTTGCTCAAAGCCCAGCTTTTAAAGGCCATTATTGGCCTCTGCCAAAAATTTATCCTAGTTAGACCATCTTATCTAGGTGAATTATTGCCCACTGCATTCTACTCAAGTTTGGGTGAGGATAAATTCTTTAATTAGATTGTCCAAGCTGGCAATTTAGAAGTAAATGACATGAAATTATATCCCCCAGCCCTCCATTAGAATGGTTCCATCTTTCATTGCAATATTCATTTTTCTTATTAATTGTTAACCCATCAAAGATGATTGTCACCCTCAGGAATCCCCATTTTTTCAAGGGCACATAAACTGTGAACCCATGGCCATGATTCATCTTTGTTCCAAGTGAAGGATGGTCAAATGGTCATTAAAATGCTAGCATTATTAATAAAATGATTAAGTATCCAGAAACTATATCTCTCAAACTTTTTAAACATTACATCAGGAAGATGATCTCTTCACAATGATGGCTGTGGGTGTTTGATTTAGAAGCATGTCTGGTGGTTTGGGACACACTGCTATTCCCAAAGCTCTTGCTGTCTCCCTCAGGATCTGAAGGAAGACTGTGGTCCAGGTAGAGGTGATTCAATTTGCTTGCTACTTACTATCTCTTGTCTCCCTTACAGAGTGGCTTGCTGCTTCAAATGTTTTAGTGAACAAATAAAAAAGATGCTTTGAAATAGTATTTAATGATATTTCTGAAAAACTTTTGCTAAGAAGAAACACGTGTGTTGTCTTGTGACAATCACAATATTTCAAAGATATTTAATCAAAAATATATTTTGAAATGTACATATTATACATACATTTCTTCCTCCAAAGAGGAAACATTTTATAGAAAAGAACAAGGATGAGATTGAAAAACCTTGGCTGTAGAAGGTTAACATTTGTGCTGAAAATATGGCATAAGAAACCTAATTAATGAAATAGTATTTTATTTTCATATTTTTATATTCATTATCAATTATCAATCAACCAAACAGAATTTATTAATCAATTCATTGTGTGCCAGGCACTGTGCTACTTGAGCAACCTTCTGAAATGTTCTAGATTTTCTCCCACAGAATAAATTCAAATACCACTAAAATACTTCCAACGTGAACTAGGAACATGTAACTGTGAACATTTCTCTTTTAATAAAATGTGAAGCAGTTTTTAGATCAAGTTACTTAAGTTCTGTTGTATGATTTAAGTGAGTTAAGCATAAAAATTATAAGATAAACAGGGTTTGGAATTTCAGTGGCACTAAAAATTCTTGAAAAAAATTCCCAGGAGTCTCTAACTTATATACATGATAGCCAATCAAGCAGCTAGATGACTTATTTCAGCTTCTTGCATTGTATTTAATAAAAATACTGCTAAATATTAAACAACTGATTTCCCTTCATTCCCCTTCCTTTCTCTCCCCTCTTTTCCCCTCTTTTTTCCCCATTTCTTTGTTTTTCTCTTTGCTTTTTTCTTCTTTTCAAATATTTGATATCCACATCTTGCCTATGCTGAAAGTCTAGGGGCTATTTGTAACCTGATTCTATTATAAATAGACAGAAGCATTGATCTACTCTGTTTCCAACCTGTGCCCAATTGTCCCTTCATTAGGCAGTCTAAACCTTCTGCTGCTGCTTGCTCACCATACAGGGGCTGAACTTCACATTATGTATTGCCCATTTTACCTCAGAAGTCCCAAACTCAAGAGATCCACTAACCTTAGCCTTCCTGGTAGTTGGAATTACAGGCATATGCTGCTATTACAGCTAAAGAGTTCTATTTTCTTAACATACAATTAACTTTTAAAGTGTTTTTATACCTATATATTATCCAGTGTTCTTATATAACTGTTTTATGAACTTGTAAAAAATCACTGCATATAAATCTCTTATCTTGGCTTTGTATTATCTTCATATAGGATGAGCATAACATCAATAGTGCTCTTTCTAAGACGTTAATAAGAATGTTAAGTATCCTAGAACTAAGGACAGATCCTTGGGGCACTCCACTAAAGAGTTCTTGCTAAGCTGAAACTATGATTTCATTCATGTGGAAACTTCTTCTGCCAAAGTAGATTATAAAATGCTCATGACATATTCCTAGAAAGGTACCTGAGGCTCAGAGATTTTAGGTGACCTCCTCCTGGTCACACAGGTGGGGGGGTGAGACAAGCTGATATTTAACCACTGATAACTACTTTGTGGGGCTGCACATTCAACGAGATTTAGGTGCACCTAATTGAATTATTGTTTAAGCAACATCTCTTCATCTTGTCTACATTAGAAGCATGAAAACTTTATCCAAAGCTTTGCTAGAATCTAGCTAAATTATATGTGCCTTGGTTCCTTGATATACTAGGTTAGTCACCTTGTCTAAAAAGGAAATACGTTTGCTATGCCATAAAATGTTCTTGACCAAACCTTCTTGGCCCTTGGTGACTACAACTGTTTTGCTTACCTGATACACGTCAATAATGTGTTCTAAAAATTTCCCAGAAATGAAAGCCAGTTTCCTTAGTCTATTGTATATAGTTTCCATCATTTTCCTGTTTTTGAAAATAAGGAAAATATTTGCCTTTTTCCAATACAGCAGTACTTTTCCTATTTTCCACGATCTTTTCAAGATCATTAACAGCTCAATAATAACATCCTTCTTATCTTTCAATACACAAGGTCTCGTTACATATTCACCAAAGACCAATGGTTTGTTTTTGCTTACATCGAATCTTCATTTCCAGGGAGCCATTTCTGTTCTGTACTTCCAGGCCAAAGATCATTCTTCTTAGCAGGGAAAAAATAAAACTAAAGCAAAATGGCACTTTATCAATCTTCCCTCAGTCATCACATGTCATCATCTCATCTACACTGAATAATAATCCTCTCCCTTCCAAAGAATAAATAATATTAATAATAGTCCTCCCCTCTTTCCCTAATATAACTTTAGCAATATTTTTATTTTCTTAGCTTCCCTTGCAGGCATCATCTTATTGTGAGAATTCACATTCCTATCACTATTTTTAATGGGACCCTTTCCCACTATGCTATTCATTATCTGCCCTTGTTCTAACATGCTACAGTATGCATAATATATTATGAGTTGGAAGACACATTAACAGTCATCTAGTTTTTTGTTCATGAGAACAAATGCCAAATTCTGAAATAGCTCTAGGAAGAAATTTATTAGGTCATTTGGTAGAGAAAAAGAGCCAGAAGGACAGGGTGGCTCCCTTTTCCAGGTTCTGAAAGGTTTACATTATATAGGATTTTGACAAAGGTATCTGTACACAAGTCACACATAAATAATCTGACAAAGGCATCGCACGTGAATCACATGAGGGGAACCTAAAACACAACCTTAGGTGGACCCATAACAAGGTCTGCATGTGGGTGACTTCAGAACATGGAGGAAACCAAAATACCTTTTAGCCATCTCCAGCATTCCGAGAAAGTTGCCAAGGTCAGGAAAACTGTCTAGGTGCAAACAATATTTAAGTACTTAGTTTGTTTCAAGAAATATTAATAAATGATAAATAACCCATAATCCTCTTTTGGGGGACTTAAAACCCCATATTCTCAAACTAGCAAAAGCATCACTACAGAAGAAGAAAAGCTGGGTTATAATTTCAAAGAGAGTTCATTAAAATAACTTGCTTCAATGAAAGCATCCTCATTATCCATCTTGTCTATATCTTGAGATAATTCATTTAAGGAAGGAATAAGGGCCAGATTGGTGACAAATTTTTCTCAATATCTAATAGTCAGAAGGATCAGTCTGAATAAATGTCAGAGGCTGTAAATCAGGGGTCTTGAACTTACAACAGGAAACAACTATATTGTGGCCATAAGCATCACAAAACTCATAACCCCATGCTTTCTTCAATGCCATAAAAGTTGAACAAACTTAGGTTATGCAGAGTCATGATCTCATGACTTCACCTTCCTGATGTCCTTGAGAATGAAAGACAAGCAGAAACAACAAACATAATAGCAAGGGGATGGCAAAGTCTAAAATCTCAATTTGTCTGGTTGTTTAGGATAAGAAGTTAACCATAAATTCAGATTAAAAATAGTAATATCTTTCATACTTTCATCCTACTATGGTGACTCAGAGATGTTTTAGTATTAATCTTTTAATTAATAGATTTAGTATTGCAATGATAAAATCTTCTACAATTCACCTTCCCGGTTTATAGAAATTTGCTATGAAAGGGAAAAGAAGGAACAAGGTTATAACAGTATCAAGACTGTTCCTTCAAGGGACATGAGCAGAAGAAGGGAAAAAAACTCCCTTAGTTCTGTTTGATTCCAGGTAACAGAAAATCATGTAGAAAATTTCCACATTATTCATGGTCTATCAAAGCCAGGCTCAGAATTAACCAAGTAGGAAAATTTACTATTCAGAAAAGAAATAGCATAATGGCAAAACTGAGCGAAGAGGTTTTTTTGCCTATGCAAAGTTGTCCGCTCAATTTTCCTAGGTACAGACATCCACCTATAGTAATTCTGAGACTGTATTCCCTTTGGATAGCACATGACATTCTCCCTGAATGAAAGACTATTGACTTAATGACAATTCAATCGTATCTGTAATAAAAATTCAGAATGATATCAATTTACAGTCCCAGAAGTTTTTAACTCAAGTAGCAAAATTTCACTAATCACAGCTTAGGGCTGAGTTATTATTTTTCTCATGTTGTTGCAATAACAGTTAACAAAAAGCACATATAAGGATATATAAGCCCATATAGGTATGTATAAGGCCCTGTTTATCCTTTCTAGTTTAAATCTATCCTGGAGCCTAAATCAATCATTTAGAAATTAAAAGTAGCCACATTCTAGAATACATGATAGTTCACTCAAACTATACCCTCCTACACACCAAAAAAAGGCTGGCTACTTACTGTAAGCTTCCAGACTAACATATCCACATTGCTTATTAACCCCTAAGGCAAAAATAAAATCTTAAACCTAGGTCTATCATATTCATTTGGTTCAAAGATGTAATTTCAATACATACTATAGCAGGTACAATTTCATAAATTTGATAAGGAGGACTCCAAATGCTAATGGTCAAAATTTTCGAGCCCCAGAATTATATAGTAAAGATCACATTGCCTGAATCTCCAACTTTGAGTCCTTCTGCAGACCTTCTGTCTTCACTTGTATTTCGCGGGTATCTCCGGGTTTCTGGATAAGCACCATGAGTGTTCGGAATGTAGCCCTGCCCAATTGCAGTAGAATAGGCATGGATGGCCTATATTATAGGTGAATAGGTGATACTGATAATATGTTTTTTTGAGAAATTGCTAGTTTTTTGAAACAGAATCAAAGGAAACATTTGGAAATCTGCATCAGACTTGGGATTCTGACAAGGTGAAGCATCAGACAAGGAGCAAGATACTTGCTAGAGCACCTGAACGAGTTCAGGTATGTCAGAGGAGTTTGGGCTGGGAGAAAAAAGTTCTGAATGAGATACTGAACCCTAGGTTGAGTGATAAACTGTAAGAGCACTTTGCATGGTATCTTAGTTCTTATAGCTGACTAGACATGCTTGTCCCATTGGGTGAGAGACTATGATATTACTGGGAAAGATGAGCAGGTGAACCAGCACATAAGCTACTGTAGGTCACAGCTTATGTATCTAGGGGGATATGACATGGGTAGGAAGAGCAGGGTTGGCAAGGTAGGATATGGGATGATCTTATAGCATCTTTCTCATTATACTCCATCTTTCAAATATCACTCACAGTGGTTCAGCAATTGTACCCAGCACTTCTTTCAGTACTCTGGGATATATTTCTTCTGAGAATGAAGTCTTGAACTAGTCAAGAAGAATCAAGTGCTTTCTTATTATTCTTTAATTTATATTAGGTTTCAGCTACCTATTATTAGCCATTTTTTGTTTATCTTTTCATTAGTTCCCAAAGTGGCCAGTACCACTGCTTGGGGGATGCTGGAATGATGGGGGAGGGGGGTGTCATAGCCTTGGGTGCAGTCAGGGACATTAAATAAAAAATAAGGGGATGGTAAAAGCATAAGGAAAGAAGAGAAGAGAAGAAAATTATGAAAAATCATTCATATATAGTTCATCTGTTATGTAACAGAGTTAAAGCTGTAGTAATTACATTATTTTCCAAATAAACACACAAAATACAAATTAAAAGCCATCAATGGTCAAGTCCAGCAACAGATCTTAACAAGCAAGTATTGACAGGTGAGCATCTCAGGCTGTTGGGAAGTCCAGCATGCCTCAGCAGAAATATGTTCATATAATGAATTTGTTACAGTACGACACTATAGGACACAACATTGCATCGCCAAAATTTCAACTCAGGAAAATAACCCCCAAATTTCCATTAAAATATTAAATTTAAGATGCACTTTCCTAAAAAATATTTCATATTTTTTGAAATGACGCAAATGTCTTTTTTTTTACTTTTTAAAATTAAATTATTTTATTTGTTTTTAGTGTTCTACAATCACTTCCATATATCTTAGATTTTTTTTCCCTCCCTCCCCCTCATTTCTCCCTTTCCTCTCCACTCCCTCCCAGATATGGCATACAATCTTATATAGGTTCTACATGTACATTGCTATCAAATACATGTTGCATGGAAGAATTAAAATGAAGGGGAGAAACTATACAACAAAACAAAACAAAACAAAAGCAAACATAATGCAAAAGAAAATGGTCTGCTTCTATCTGCGATACAATTCCATAGTTCTTTCTCTGGATGTGGAAGGCATTTTACCTCAAGAGTCCATTGGAAATTTTTTAAGTCCTTGCATTGCAATGAAGTACTAAATCTACCAGAAAAATTCCTCGTATACTGTGGCTGTTGCTGTGTACAAAGTTCTCCTGGTTCTGCTCCTTTCACTCAGGATTAGGTCATATAAGTCTTTCCAGTTCTCTGTGAAGTCTTTCTGTTCATCGTTTCTCATAGCACAATAGTATTATTCCATTACATTCATATATCACAACTTGTTCAACCATTCCCCAATTGACAGACATCCCCTTGATTTCCAGTTTTTGGCCACAAGGAGAGCCGCTATAAATATTTTTGTACGTGTGAAACTCTTGCCCATTTCTATGATCTCTTTGGGAGAGAGTCCCAGAAGCAATATTGCTAGGTCAAAGGGTATATACATTTTTGGAGCCCTTTGGGCATACTTCTAAATTGCTCTCCGGAATCGTTGGATCAACTCACAGCTCTACCAACAATGAATTAGTGTTCCAACTCTCCCACACCTTCTCCAACATTTATCATCTTCTTGTTCTGTCATGTTAGCCAATCTGATAGGTGTGATGGGGTACTTCAGAGTTGTTTTGATTTGCATCTCTCTAATCAATAGTCATTTAGGGCATTTTTTCATATGATTATAGATAGCTTTAATTTCTTCCTCTGAAAACTCCTTGTTCGTATCCTTTGACCATTTATCAGTTGGGGAATGACTTGTATCCTTGTACATTTGACTCAGTTCTCTATATTATTTAGAAATAAGGCCTTTATCACAGACACAAGTTACAAAAATTCTTTCCCAGTTTTCCGTTTCCCTCCTAATCTTGCTTGCATTGGGTTTGTTTGTGCAAAAACTTTTTAATTTAATGTAATTAAAATTATCCATTTTGCACTTCATAATGTTCTCTAACTCTTGTTTGGTCACAAATTTCTCCATTCTCCATAAATTTGACAAATATATTATTCCTTGCACTCCTAATTTGTTTATACTATCAATCTTCATACCTAGATCATGTATCCATTTGGACTTTATTCTTGTGTATGGTGTCAGCCATTGGTCTATGCCCAGTTTCTGCCACACTGTTATCCAGTTTTCCTAACAATTTTTGTCAAACAGTGATTTCTTATACCAGAAGCTGGGGTCCTTGGGTATATCAAACAGTGTATTGCTATATTCATTGACTACTGTGTCTTGAGTACCTAACCTATTCCACTGGTCTACCCCTCTATTTCTTAGCCAGTGCCAAGTGGTTTTGATGATTGCTGCTTTCTAAGACAATTTGAGATCTGGTAGGGCTAGGTCATCTTCTTTAGCATTTCTTTTCATTAGTTCCTGTGATATTCTGGACTTTTGTTCTTCCAGACGAATTTTGATATTATTTTTTCTAGCTCTAGGAAATAATTATCTGGTAGTTTGAGTGCTATGGCACTGAATACGTAAATTAATTTAGGTAGAATTGTCATTTTTATTATATTAGCTTGGCCTAACCACTAGCAACTGATGTTTTTTCACTTACTTAGTTCTGACTTTATCTGTGCAAAAATATTTTGGAATTGTGATCATATAGTCCCTGGGTTTGTTTTGGCAGGTAGACTACCAAATATTTTTACAGTGTCTTTTGCTTTCTATCTCTTGTTGTTGGGCTTTGTTAATAATATATAGAAATGCAGGTGATTTGTGTGGGTTATTTTGTAACCTTCAACTGTGCCAAAATTGTTTACTATTTCAAGTAGTTTTTTACTTGATTCTCTGGCATTCTCTAAGTATATCATCATATCATTTGCAAAGAGTGATAACTTAGTTTCTTCTTTGCCTATTTCAATTCCTTCAATTTCTTTTTCTTCTCTTATTGCCATGGCTAGAATGTTTAGTATCATATTGAATAATAGTGGTGATAATGGACATCCTTGTTTCACCCCTGATCTTATTGAAAATGCATTTAGCTTATCCCCATTGCATATGATGCTTAGTGATGGTTTTAGGTAGATACTGCTCATTATTTTATGTAAAGTTCCATTTATTTCTAAGCTTTCCAATGTTTTCAATAGGAATGGGTGTTGTATTATGTCAACAGCTTTTTCTGCATCTGTTGAGATAATCATATGGTTTCTGTTAGTTTTGTTGTTGATATGATCAATAATGCTAATAGTTTCCCTAATATTGAACCAGCCCTGCATTCCTGGTATAAATCCCACATGATCATAATGTATTATGCTCATGTTAAGTTGCTGTATTCTTTTTTGATGATATCTAATTTTAAATGTTTGCATCTATATTCATTAGAGAAATTGGTCTATGATTTTCTTTCTCTGTTTTGGCTCTTCCTGGTTTAGGTATCAGAACCATATTTGTATCATAAAAAGAATTTGGTAGGACTCCTTTTTCGGCAATTTTCCCAAATAGTCTATATAGTATTGGAATTAAGTGTTCTTTAAATGTTTGATAGAATTCACTTTTAAATGCATCTGGCCCTGGAGATTTTTCCTAGGGAGTATATTGGTAACTTGTTCAATTTCTTTTCCTGAGATGGGATTATTTAAGTATTCAACTTCCACTTCTGTTAATCTGGGCAATTTATATTTTTGAAAATAATCATCCATCTCATTTAGATTGTCAAATTTATGGGCATAGAGCTGGGCAAAGTAATTTCTTTTTTTTTTTTAATTTATTTATTTAACTTTTAACATTCATTTTCACAAAATTTTGGGTTCCAAATTTTCTCCCCTTTTGTCCCCTCCCCCCACCCTTAAACACCAAGCATTCTGATTGTTTCTATCAACAATCTGCCCTCTCTTCTATCATCTCTCCCTTCCCTTGTCCCCATCTTCTCTTTTGTCCTGTAGGGCCAGATAACTTTCTGTACCCCATTACCCGTATTTCTTATTTCCTAGTGGCAAGAACAGTACTCGACAGTTGTTCTTAAAACTTTGAGTTCGAACTTTTCTTCTTCCCTCCCTCCCCACCCATTCCCTTTGGAAGGCAAGCAATTCAATATAGGCCATATCTGTGTAGTTTTGCAAATGACTTCCATAGTAGTTGTGCTATGTAAGACTAACTATATTTCCCTCCATCCTATCCTACCCCCCATTGCTTCTCTTCTCTCTTTTGATCCTATCCCTCCCCAAGAGTGTTGACTTCAAACTGCTCTCTCCTCCCATTGCCATCCCTTCCATCCTCCCCCCCCACCCTGCTTATCCCCTTCTCCCCCACTTTCCTGTATTGTAAGATAGGTTTTAATACCAAAATGAGTATGCATTTTATTCCTTCCTTTAGTGGAATGTGATGAGAGTAAACTTCATGTTTTTCTCTCACCTCCCTTCTTTTTCCCTCCACTAAAAAGTCTTTTGCTTGCCTCTTTTATGAGAGATAATTTGCCCCATTCCATTTCTCCCTTTCTCCTCCCAATATATTTCTCTCTCATCTCTTAATGTCATCTTTTTAAGATATGATCCCATCCTATTCAATTCACTCTGTGCTCTCTGTCTCTGTGTGTGTGTGTGTGTGTGTGTGTGTGTGTGTGTGTGTGTAATGCCACCCACTACCCAGATACTGAAAAGTTTCAAGAGTTACAAATATTGTCTTTCCATGTAGGAATGTAAACAGTTCAACTTTAGTAAGTCCCTTATGACTTCTCTTTGCTGTTTACCTTTTCATGCTTCTCTTCATTCTTGTGTTTGAAAGTCAAATTTTCTTTTCAGCTCTGGTCTTTTCATCAAGAATGATTGAAAGTCCTCTATCTTATTGAAAGACCAATTTTTCCCCTGAAGTATTATACTCAGTTTTGCTGGGTAGGTGATTCTTGGTTTTAGTCCTAATTCCTTTGACTTCTGGAATATCATATTCCACACCCTTCGATCCCTTATTGTAGAAGCTGCTAGATCTTGTGTTATCCTGATTGTATTTCCACAATACTTCAATTGTTTCTTTCTAGCTGCTTGCAATATTTTCTCCTTGACCAGGAAACTCTGGAATTTGGCCACAATGTTCCTAGGAGTTTCTCTTTTTGGATCTCTTTCAGGGGGTAATCTGTGGATTCCTTGAATATTTATTTTGCCCTCTGGTTCTAGAATCTCAGGGCAGTTTTCCTTGATAATTTCATGAAAGATGATGTCTAGACTCTTTTTTTGGTCATGGCTTTCAGGTAGTCCCATAATTTTTAAATTGTCTCTCCTGGATCTATTCTCCAGGTCAGTTGTTTTTCCAATGAGATATTTCACATTATCTTCCATTTTTTCATTCTTTTGGTTTTGTTTTGTGATTTCTTGGTTTCTCATAAAGTCATTAGCCTCCATCTGTTCCATTCTAATTTTGAAAGAACTATTTTCTTCAGTGAGCTTTTGAATCTCCTTTTCCATTTGGCTAATTCTGCTTTAGAAAGCATTCTTCTCCTCATTGGCTTTTTGAACCTCTTTTGCCAATTGAGTTAGCCTATTTTTCAGGGTGTTATTTTCTTCAGCATTTTTTGGGTCTGCTTTAGCAAGGTGCTGACCTGCTTTTCATGCTTTTCTTTCATCTCTCTCATTTCTCTTCCCAGTTTTTCCTCCACCTCTCTTACTTGATTTTCAAAATCCTTTTTTGAGCTCTTCCATGGCCTGAGCCCATTGAATATTTATTTTGGATGTCTGGGATACAGAAGCCTTGATTTCTATGTCTTTCCCTGATGGTAAGCATTGTTCTTCCTCATCAGAAAGGAAGGGAGGAATTATCTGTTCACCAAGAAAGTAACCTTCTATAGTCTTATTTTTTTTTTCCCTTTTCTGGGCATTTTCCCAGCCAGTGACTTGACTTCTGAGTCTTCTTTCCACACCCAACATGCCTCCAGATCCACCCAGCCAGTGCTTAGGTTCTGAGATTCAAATGCTGCTTCCCAGCCTCAGGGCTTTGGGCGGGGGCAGGGCTGCTATTCAGTGTGACATTACGTTCAGGTGCTCAGGTCAGGGCAGGGCCGCCATCAGGGCTCAGTTCCCTGGGTAGGGTTGGGGGGGGGTTATGTGGAGACCTTCAACAATGGATCCCAGCTTCTGCCTGCTTTGGGAGCCCTTGTCTGCTGCTGCCTCGGCTGCTGCCTCTTGAGGTGGCCTGAGTTATGGGGACACCCTGCTCCCCTCTCGGTCAGCCAAAAAGACTCTCTTACTGACCTTTGACACCTGTGGGTGGAGGTACCTGCGTGGCTGCTGGAGATTCTGTCCCTGAAGCCTGCTGGGATCTGCTCCTCTTGGTGCCTGCGTGACCAAGGAGGGCTGGGCTCTGCTCTGGTTCCCATGTGCGAAGGACCTTTTGTGTTGATTTTTCAGGGCTCTCTGGAACAGAAATCTCCTCCACTCCATTGTTCTGTGGCTTCTGCTGCTCCAGAATTTGTTGGGAGTTCTTCTTTACAGGTATTTTATGGGCTGTGGGTTCAGAGCTACCATATGTGTATCTTTCTACTCCACCATCATCCAAAGTAATTTCTAACTATTGTTTTAATTTCCTCCTCATTGGAGGTTAGTTCATCCTTTTCATTTTTGATGTTGGTAATTTTGGTTTTTTCTTTCTTTTTTTAATCAAATTGACCAAAGGTTTATCAATTTTATTGTTTTTTTCATAAAACCAACTCTTAGTTTTATTTTTTAGTTCAATAGTTTTCTTAATTTCAATTTTATTAATCTCTCCTTTAGTTTTCAGTATTTCTAATTTGATATTTATTTGGGGATTTTCAATTTGTTCTTTTTCTAGCTTTTTCAGCTACATGCCCAACTCATTGATCTCCTCTTTCTCTATTTTATTCATGTAGGCATTCAAGGATATAGAACTTCCCCTAAGAACTGCTTTTATAGTATCCCATAAAATTTGGTAGGTTGTCTCATTATTGTCATTCTCGTGAATGAAGGTATAGATTGTTTCTATAATTTGTTGTTTAACTCACTCATTCTTTAGGATTAGATTACTTAGTTTCCAATTGATTTGTGGTTTGTAATTTCATGGCTTTGATTACATATAATTGTTATTGCATTATGATCTGAGAGGGATGCGTTGACTATCTCTGTCTTTCTGCACAGGATTGTGAGGTTTTTATGGCCTAGAACAAGGTCAATATTTGTATACGTGCCATGTACAGTTGAGAAAAGGGTATATTCCTTTCTATCCTCATTCAGTTTTCTACAGAGATCTATCATATCTACCTTATCCAGTGTTTTATTCACCTCCTTAACTTCTTTCTTTTTAATTTTGAGGTTAGATTTATCAAGTCCAAAGAGGGGGAAGTTGAGGTCTCCCACTAGTATAATTTTGCTGTCTATTTCTTCCTGTAACTCCCTTCAGTTCTCCTCTAAGAATCTGGATTCTATACCCCTTGGAGTATGTATATTTAGTAATGAAATTGCTTCTTTGTCTATGGTGCTTTTAGCAGGATATTGTTTCCTTCTTAATCTCTTTTGATTAGTTCTATTTCTGCTTTTGCTTTGTCTTAGATTAGGATTGCTACCCCTGCTCTTTCTATGTTAGCTGAAGCACAATATATTCTGCTCCAACCTTTTATCTTTACCCTTTGTGTATGCCCCCATTTCAAATGTGTTTCTTGTAAACAACGTATTGTTAGATTATGGTTTTTAATGCATTCTGCTATCTATCTCCATTTTATAGGATAGTTCGTCCCATTCACAGTTATGATAACTACCTATGTCTTTCCCTCCATCCCCTCTCCCTCCATTTATGCTTTTAGTTCTCCCTTTTCTTTTCCCCTCCACAATAGAATTTTAATTTTTGACCACCATCTCCCTCAGTCTTCCTTCCCTTCTTTCAGCCCCCCTCCCTTTTAATCCCCTTTTCTCTTACTGCTACTTCCCTCCTTTTTAGCCCACCCTCCCTTTTCTTTCCCCCTTTCCCTCCTACTGCCAATAGAGCTAGTTGTATTTCTACACTTAACTGAGTTTGTTGTTCCCTCCTTGAACCCAATCAGATTAGAGTAACATTCAAACAATGTTCGTCTCCCTCCCCTCTTTCCCTCTACTGTAATATATTTTTGTGCCTCTTCCTGTGATGGAATTTATCTTTTTCTGATTCCTCCCATTCACATCTCCCATTACAATCCTTTCACACTCTTAAATCACATTTTTATTATGACATCATTTACTTTATACCACTCCCTCTTTCTATGTATATCCCTTTTATATTTCATAATAAATATACAGTTCTCAAGATTAACAAATATCTTCCCTTGTAGGGATATAAACAGTTTGCTTATATGGAATAATAAATTAATATTTTCCCCTGTTTACCTTTTTATATTGCTCTTAAGACTTGTGTTTGAAGATCGAATTTTCTATTGAGCTCTGGCCTTTCCATCAGGCCTTTCCATCTCCAATTTTAAGGAGTTATTTTCTCCAGTTAGGTTTTTTATTTCCTTTTCCATTTGTCCAATTTTTCTTTTAAATTTTTCTGTGATTTCTTTTTTCATATTTTTAAAATTATTGTTCAGCTTTTCTCCTATTTCTCTAATTTGACTTTTAAAATCCTTCCTGAGTTCTTCCAAGATGGAAATTCCTAATTTCACTGAATGTTCATCTCCTTGCCTGAAATATTATGCTCAACTTTGCTGAATAATTGATCCTTGGCTGTAGTCCCAGCTCCTTTGACTCATGGAATATTGTATTCCAATCCTTCCCATCTTTTAATGTAGAAGCTGCAAAGTCCTGTGTGATCCTGACTATAGCTCCTTGATATTTGAATTGTTTCTTTCTGGCTACCTGCAGTATTTTATCTTTCACTTGATAGTTCTGGAATTTGGCAATGATATTCCTGGAGTTTTAATTTGGAATCCCTTTCAGGAGGTGAACAGTGGATTCATTTGATGACTATTTTGCCCTCTGGTTCTAGGACTTCTGGGCAATTTTCCTTGATGATTTCTTGGAAGGTACTGTCTAGACTTTTTTCATCGTGACCTTCCAGTAGACCAGTAATTCTTAGATTTTTCTCTCCTGGATCTGTTTTCCAGGTTAGTTGTTTTTTCATTTAGATATTTTACATTTTATTGTATCATTTCATTCTTTAGATTCTGTTTGACTGATTCTTGATGTCTCATAGAATCATTAGCTTCTACTTGCCTGATTCTAATTTGTATCAAATTGTTTTCTTCAGTTAACTTTTGCATCTCATTTTCCATCAGTCCATTTGTTTCTCTTAAGGAGTTATTTTCTCCAGTTAGGTTTTTTACTTCCTTTTCCATTTGTCCAATTTTTCTTTTAAATTTTTCTGTGATTTCTTTTTTCATATTTTTAAAATTATTGTTCAGCTTTTCTCCTATTTCTCTAATTTGACTTTTAAAATCCTTCCTGAGTTCTTCCAAGAATGCTCTTTGTGCTTCAGATCAGTTCATATTTCCTTCTGAAGTTTCATATGGGAGTATAGTCTCAAAGCTGAGCTCTTTGGTATTTGTGTTTTGGTCCAAAAGATTCTATGGTCTTTTCTTATCTGCTTGCTTCTTACTCGTGATGATCACCCTTTTCCTGGCTTTTAAAGTAGATCTCTGTGTATGAGGCACAGGGGACTCTGTTCCACAGTTCCTGTGCCCAAAACTTCAGACTTTGTGTGTTGTGGCCTCTGGTTCTTTCATATAGAAGCTAAAATGCTGCAGCTTACTTGGTGCTGAGCTGGCTGTTGTTGGAAAGCAGAGGCCAGGTGAAGTCTTTTTGGGTTTCCCTGGAGTTACCCTGGAGCTAGCTGCATTAAGTGTGGAGGAGGGGTGGTCTGGCCACAGGAGGTCTCCTTTGTTGAGCTAGAGCACAGGCAAGTTCAACAGTTGGTGATCCCATCAGTGCTAGTGTCTTCCTGATTCGTCTGGGCTACTGACACACACCTGGGGTCTGGGTGTTGGCAGTTGCAGGCTTCATATCCCTGGGGCTCAAGATCATCTTCTGCTTTGCTGAAGTGTGGTTGTCTGGGACAGCTCTGATCCTACACTGGTCCCCTTTAGCCACAGCAAGAAGGACCCTCCTTAATGATTTTCCTATCCTCATGGATTGAGTCTGTTTATCCCTTCTGCTGCTTCCACTGTTCCAGGATTTTTCCTGGGGAGATATTCTCTGGGCTACTTAAGGTCAACAAGGGAAGGAAGATAGCAATTACTGATTACTCTGCCATCTTGGCTCCTGGGAGTCGAAATGATACAAATTTCAAAAAAAAAAAAAAAAACAGTTAAAGTATTAAGGAAAGTAGATTGGTGAGGGGGTTGCAGAATAATTTTTTAAAAGGGGGCAGTAAGCCAAATGATTTTGGGAAACTTTTTAATTCTAAGGATTATTCTACTTGGCAGATAAAATAAGTGGAAAACAAAATTCTAATAGTTTTCTCATCTCTTCATCACCTTTATTATTGTCCCAACATATTCCTCAACCATTTCTTTCCAGTCTTCCTACATCTTACTCTCCAACACATATTCCTTGACACTGGCTTCTTTGCCTCTCCCCTCCCCCCTTCTTAAAAATGATTTTCTATTTATCCTGTATATATCTTTCTTTGTAAATATGTATTTTCAGGGGCCCATCACCAGTTCTCTTGACCTATGTCTTACCATTGGACTCTGATTACTCTGAAGGGGAGAGAGAGAGGCTGATGACTTTCCACAACTCTGCCTCACTTAAATCCAATTCATTTGCAAGTCAGGACATCATCCTTCTGATGTTATTGGTCTTATTTAAGAATGAAGGGTTGAAGGATGAACAACAATTTGTTGCTAGTAGTAGTTGGCCCCTGGGGATCTAATCAGACAGTTCCAGTTGGGCAATGCTCCTATTCCTTCCTCCTCCTCTTCCTCTGTCCACTTGGGGAGTCATACACTTACATATGGATGCTCTGTCCAAAGAAATATTTTGATCACTTACATTTATAAAATATCTTAGAGTTTAGGGGTTTTTTCTTCCCTATTTCTTTATTCTATCATTAATTTTTTTAAAAAACCAGAAAACTTAACTCTTTTGTCTCATATAGTTTTCATTCATGATTTTTTTATATGCAACTCTAGAAAACCAAACTTTATGACTCCATTATGATTCAAATGGAGTTACTTGACTATGCCTTTAAACCCAAATCATTCTGTCTTTCACTCATTGGCCAAAAATGGGTCCCAGCCCAAGGCGCACTTGCTCATTGTTCAATTTTGATGGCTCTAAGAGAGTGTAATTGGAAGTTGTTTCTGTTCTGGCCAATAAATCTGCGGGTCTTCCCCTCCCAGACTGATTCTTTTCTGAAGGCAAATGAGGCTATATTTTGCCTCAATTCTTACATAGCCTTTAATTCTTGAATGGGCATTGCCTCAGACATACTGAGACCTGTGAAAGATCTTAGCTGAAAAAGGCCAAGGTACCCAGGGCCATCACCAATCATCCTGACCTATGTCTTTCCACTGGACTCTAACGACTCTGGAGGAGGGAGTGAGGCCAATGACTTTGCACAGCTCTGCCTCACTTAAATCCAATTCACTTGCAATCCAGGACATCCTCCTCCTGATGTCATTGGTCTTCCAGAAGGAAGGATGAATAACAAACAGCAATTATGTATGCATCTTGTCTTCCCCATTGACCTGTGAGCTCCTTGAGAGTAGGTACTGTCCTATGTCTCCAGCTCTTAGTACAGTGTCTAATACATAGTGGGTGTTTAAGAAATGTTTTTTGACTATTGGCTGATCTTTCTAAACTTTACTTGCTAGACTTAGTTCATTTTGAATGTGGATACAATTCGTATAGGGTTATGTCCACATTTGTAGAGTTATGTTCCTTTCCCTGTTAATGTTTTCAACTTGTAAGCATGAATTTGAATAATCTGAGGTGGTTGGTAAATTCTTTGCCTGCCTGCTCAGCATCATTCTCCTTAAATAGATCAACTGTTCTTTAGCATTAGGCCTCTGGTTATCCATATCTTACTTGAGACAGATAATATACTAAAATGTTTGCTAGGCTTCAAGTCAGATGATCTAAACTCAAATCCTAGCTCAGACATTATCAGTTGTGTAAGCCTGAGTAAGTCACTAAGTCACCCTCTCAACCTCAGTTTCCTTCTCTGTAAATGGAGATAACAATTGTATTGTCATCACACTAGGTTATTGTAGGGATCGAGCTCTTTAAACCACAAGGCATTAGACAAATAGGAGCTATTATTATTATTAGAATCAACAAACATGTACAAACCCCAGATTCTGCTGGCCTAGAGTTAATTCTTAAATCATTCCTTTCAAGATCTAAGGCAAAGAACATACATGTCTGATTCCCGCCCTAGTAATGAATCTAAAATATAATGCAGATTGAGTAAATGGACGAACAATCTGCCATCTTATTAAGGACAATCTGCATTGGGCTAACATTACATTCAGCCAAGAAGAGTTTGGATAAACTTTCTATAAAGTGTGCCAAGAGATAACCACAAAACCAGACACTACATTCCTTTTACAAGGATATGGGGACTAGAACAGGGCAAAAGCTTAACAAAAGTTAGGCATTTGCAAGCACATCAGTGAAGCCAAGTAATTTCAATTAAATGCAGAGGGATGACTGCCAGGAGTTATGAACCACAGAGATCCACAGAGAACTTCCAGGAGGGAAAATGGTGAACACCAGGTGACAGAAATGCAGACTAAGGTTTGTTAGTGGAAGGCCTTTTATTTACATTCTGAGCAGACCATATCCTTTCCATGCTGAGAAGTTGGAGGCATAGAAACTGATCAAGGCACAAAGCTCCAAAGACTAAGTCCAGTAAAATCTAATATTTTCCTATGAAACAGAGAGTTTGCAGAGGTTTTTACAATAGGGAGGCAAGCCATATACCCCGGCTTAGATCAAAGCCACAAGACATGTTGAGGTTTAGTTTGTACTTGAGTTTCTCCAGAAACAACGGAAACATGATATCATTTCTCATCAGGGAATAAACCAAAGTGGAAACAGCACACTTTCAGTGAAGGGTTCAGGCTGTGGTCAGGTCACGCAAGAAAAAAAAAAAGGATTTTATTTCTGTTCCGATACAGAATCATGTTGTCCTTTAAAAAAAAAAATTACCATCTCAATGTGACTAAATACCCAGGTATTTCTCTGTCTACTTATTCTGAGATTCTAAGTGTAAAATGATTGAATTCATGAGAGCCATGAAACTGCCCTTCTGGACGCTTTTCTTCAACTGTCATCTGTTGAACCAAACTTGACAGCATACACTTGGGGCCAGACATGTGTTGGTGGTAAATAAGACCTTGAACTCTACTGAGAGAAAATGGATGGGATCACAAGTTTTTCCAAATAATTAAAATAAACTGCCTCAAAATCAAATAAAACCAAAAGGTCTATTTCAATACTGATGTTAGACTAACCCCTCAAAAAGAGAGAAAAGCCATTTTCTTCCTCTGTGATTCTAAAAATGATGATTGTATGATGTGGATTTTTTTCTACTAAAATTCATGAAGCATTTCAATTCACCATAGACAAACACATTGATTGTATATATTTGTAGTCCTTTATACATTGAATACAATAATGAAGAAAGCATTTACTAAGGCTTTGTGGTTGTTATTGTTCAGTTGCCTGACTCTTTATGACCCTATTTGGGGTTATCTTGGCAAAGACACTGGAGTGGTTTGTCATTCTCTTCTCAAGCTCATTTCACAAATGAGGAACTGAAGCCCAAACGGTTAAGTGACTGCCCAGGTTTACGCAGTTATTAAATGTGTAATGTCAGATTGAACTCAGGAAGGTGAACCCAGCACTTATCCACTGCAACACCTTGCTGCCCTCAGTAGAGAATAGTGCATACACACACACATACACACACACACACACACACACACACACACACATATATACATATACATATACATATATTTTACTGATGAGAAAACTGAGGACCAGAGAACTGAAATGACCCACTCAAGGTCATACAAGTAACAGATCTGGAATTCAAATTCAAGTCCTCTGACTTCAAATAAAGCACTCTTTTCACTGCATGGCACCATCATTTCAGAGGGAAGAAAACTGGGAAGTAATAGCTTTAAGTTACATTTTTAAGATCACACAGATAGTAGTAAAGCTTCCTGACTTGAGACCTAATAAAACCATAATCAATAAGAAGTCATTTAAAAATAAAAGAAAGTAAATTAGGGACCCTGTAACCAGTTTTCATTAAATTTTTTTTTTTCCCGTTGAGAAAAATTACTTGTTATTTCAGTGAAGTTCACACTACCTAGTGTCCTATTGACCATTATAGACCAGGAAAGGGAAAGGGAAATCTGTTGCTTTCCCAAACCCTACTGGAAGGATAATTGTCCTGTAGAAGAAAGTTGGTACAGAACTTTACAGAAGAAATGCTGCCTTTAATACACTTCTCACATCTCCCCTGCTTTCTCCACCCACATTAGTCAACCACTATATTTAAAGAAGGAAAAAAAATAACTTGGCCACCTCAGCTAAACAACTAAAATCACATCATCAAAGGATGTAATATCAAGACTTGGAACAAATAAGAAGACTGACCTTCACTGGGTTGTCAGAGGCTCCTGCTAGAACTAACTCCCAATCCAATCTGGTTATCATTCATCATAAGCAAAGGAAAATTTTTAATTTTCCCTTCTTTTCTCACTCAGCAAACGAATGGCGTTGCAATAGATCTTTTTTTAAGAGCTTGTCTCTTTGGGTTTTTGTCTCACTGTGACACTCAACTATGTTGAAAGAACATGGTATCTGATTTGCTACAGTGGGGCTGATAGCAATAGAGGACTAGTAAAGCAGTCCCCCACCCCCATCATTAGCTGTGGTGTACATCTTAGGATGGAGGTGGAGTTAAGATCTGTCCTTCTACTCAGCTGTCAAATTGAACTCACCACGGAGCTGTCCACCACTCAGTAAACTCCAGTGGCTCCTTTTCATCTCCAGGATCAAATATAAATCCCATTTGTGAGCAGCTAGGAGGCACAGTGGATAGAGTACTGGCCCTGGAGTCAGGAGGACCTAAGTTTAAATCCAGTCACAGATACTTACTAGCTGTGTAACCTAGGGCAAGTCCCTTAACCCCAATTGCCTCCAAAATAAAAAAAAGAAAATCCTATTTGATGTTCCAAGTCCTTCACAATATGGCTACTCCTACATTTCTAGTCTTCTTAGACTTTACTTTCCTCCACACATTGTGTGATCCAGTGATACTGGCCTCCTTATAGTCCCTTGAGCAAGACATTCCATTTCTTAGTTCCAGGTATTTTCACTGGCTGTGCCCCTGCCTGGAAGTGTTCTCCCTCCTCATCTCTGCCTCTTGACTTCCCTGGCTTCCTTTAAATCTCAGTCAAAATGACCACCTTCTTTTAAAATCCCAGGAATTCTTCCATCCCTCTTAATTATAACATCTTCCTTCTGCTAATTATCTCCAATTTACGTAGTTGTTTGCATCTTTTTTCCTCCATTAGATTGTGAGCTACTTGAGAACAGGAACTGTCATTTATTTTGTGTCCCCAATACTTAACACAATTCCTGGCACATAGTAGGCACTTAATAAGTTTTATTGACTGATTGACTGAGATTTAACTATTGACTCATATCCAAGATTCTTCTGGTTGGAAACTCTAAACTTCAGAATTCACCCTCAAGGCACAGTGCCTTCAAGGACACTGAAAGCTTCTCTAAGTTCTTATAGACTCTCATAAAACCCATTCTAGGGCAGCTCTCATTCAATTTAATTAAATAAATCTTGCATTTATGAAGTACTTTGTGTGAAATACTGTTTTTCGTTCTAGGGAAGAAACAAAGTTTAGGTAGGAGACAGTACATGCTTTCATTGACTCCCATGGCATCAACCAAGAATGGGACAAGACTAAACAACTGAACAACAAAACATGCTTTCATCAGACTTACAGCAGTAGCTTATGTGCCCAGATCACAATAAAACAAGACAGTATATTATCAGTGCAAAAGAGTTAAAAAAGGATAAGAACCTCTTAGACATATAAATAAGGTCTTAGGATTTAAATGGATTAAGATTTGAAATCTCAAAGAATTCAGGGCTTGAAAAATGTGGTTGATATTTCTATAACACTATGGTTTGCAGAACACTTTACAACCGTTATTTCATTTGAATTTCATAAAAGTCCTATAAAATAGGTACTGTAGGCATTATTATCCCGTAGTACCAATGTGATATTCACAGCTATCCTGGCACAATTCTTAATCATGAAATACAACAGACTCTTCACATGGAAGACAAAATCAAAACATCTATTCAGACATCAGAAAACCAAATTCATCACAATAACAAAAATGTATCCATAATAACAATGCAGAGAACAACACCAGCCCCAAGTCTTCCCCCTGCTAGGCTGCCCCTAAACCAGTTACAAGCAAGTTCCCTTAAACAAAATCACAAACAAGCCCTCTCACTCACTCTATCCAGCAGCCTGCATCCTTCCTAGCTCTTTCTGCTCTCATAACTAACTTCCTTGAAGCTCTGCTCTAGTTCCGTCTCTTACAGTTCCACCCATTCAGCAAACTACTCTCATCACAGGTTCCATGTGACTCCAACTTCCATGTGACCCAGGAAGGTCACATGGGCCTATTAATAAATGGGAGAGATCTTCTCATTTAAATCACCATTACATATGCCTATTTTGCAACTGTAGAAATTGAGAATAACAGTGTGAGGGACTTATAGATGGCAAAGACAGAATGCAACTCAAGGCTTGTCTTCTAGCTACTACTGGAAGCATGGCCAAACAAGGGTACTACTTTAACAATAGGCACTAATTGCCTAAAATGCCATGCCCAATTAAAGTAGCCTGGAGTATATCAGAGATACATGGTATTGGCTAAAGGCTGCTACTTTGTGAAGAAATTTGACCTTCCAAACCTGATGAAGAGAACTGGTTTCTAGTCAGACTAAAGGGTTTAAAAGGATAATAGGAGAAGAAGTGAATGAAGACCACTTTGTGATTGGTGACAATGTCCACTGTTACACTGAAAAAACAATATGGTGGAGCAGATAAGAGTGCTGGCTTTTGGGTCAAGGAGACTACAGCTTGAATGCCATCTCTGTGACCATGTACTAATGTTACTTAACCTCTCAGTTTCCCAGGCCACTCTGTATGACTATAATCAACAACGAATGAGTTTCTGATCAACATTCATAGAGGGAATATTCACAATGGAAGATCCATACACTGGTAAAATCGCAGGTCTTGATCACTTCCACCCTACTATACATATTATATAAGTTCCTACAAAAACAAACAAAGTTGAATTTGGGGCTTAGGTATAGATGCTCACATAGAAAATTTCACAATCAGTACTTGTCAGTTGGAGCAGCCTCCACTATCCCCGTGGATAGGGGATATTCCCCTACTTTAGGAGTGAACAGGTAGACAGGAGAAGCAAGAGCATTCCAAGCATAAAGTACAGCATGATCAGTGACATGGAGGTGAGATATCACAAGGCATTTTCAAGGGACAGTAAATATTCCAGCTTGCCTAGAGAATGATGCTCATGGAGGCCAGGGAGCAACTTGATATAAAGGTGGAAAAGACACCTAGTACTGGATTATGTAGTGCTCTTATTACCAGCCTATGAAGTTTGAATTTCTGTAGATTGGTGAGAGTCACTGAAGATTTTTGAGCAAAGGAGTAACATGGCTGGAACTTCGAGATACAAGGCTGCTCTGTAGGTGGAGGTTGCAATGTCTGCAGAGGCCCAGAGTTGGACCCCTCCCAGAGTTACCCTTCCAGACTCCGACAGTTAAGGAAAAGCTAGAAGCAGGGTTGGTAGCCTAGGAGCTGCTGTTATTCCTGGTCATTTATGTACAGGGTCCTAGGCTGCCTGCCCAAGGGTCTGATGGAAGGTGGTGGTTGAGGTGGTGACTCTGCTTTGGCCTCCTCTATCTATCTTCAGGGCACTTTGCTATTTGAACGATACTCCCTTGCCTACCTCTAAGGGATAGTTGGTGATGGTAGTGGTGGTGGAAAGAGGAGGACCTGGAGGTAGAGTAAGAGCTAGTATTTACATTGTACTTTAAGATTTGTGAAATGATTTACATAAATTATCTTATTTGAACCTCAGAGCCATGAGAGGAAATTACTTGTCCAGGGCTATGTAGCTAATAATGATCTGAGACAGATTTGAATCCAGTTTTTCCTGACTCCAAATCTATGGCTCAGTCCACTATGAAGTAATTATCAAAATATAGTTTTTCACCACTCTATGGTTCTCTCTATTTTATAAAAATATGTCAGGTCTTTGAATAAAAACCTCTTCAGGGTAGAAAGTGTTACTTTTTAAAAAATTTTTGCATTCCTGGCACCTAACACAGAGTAGTTCTTCATTAACACTTGGTCAGCTTCTACTTCATCACCTGCCTTTGCCTAATTGGTTCTCTCCACATGGTAGGCACTCAATATATGCTTGTTTATCATTTATTCAACTGACATTTACTAGCATCTACTAGTAAACCTACCTCAGGAACCTACCTGAGCATTAGGGCTACAGAGACAAAGGTGAAACCATTCCTGCTCTCAAGAAACTTAAAGTCTATAAGAGGGGAGAAGAATGGAGGACATGGAGAATGACAAACACAGAGAAGTCAATGGATCCATCCATACACATGTATACATATATACGTATTGAAATTAAATATAAAATGGCCAATACAACTTTTTATAGGATTTGAAGTGGCAGCTCTTTAGTGGGGTTGTTTTTTGCCTCCTGGAGGTTGGCTCTTCTGGGCTTCCAGTTTAGACTCCACTGTTCATAGAGTTCTTTGAGATGTTGGCTGCCTGTACTGTTTCTTTTTCAATGTCAGTGGCATCTACTCACAAATTTTTGGCCAATCCTCTATGGCCCACAGGAAGAGAAAGGCTAGAAAATATACTAAAATGGTCTTGTTTTCAGATCCGAAACAGTATTCTTGTTAAGACTTATGATGGAACACCTAATCTTCAAAGTCTGCCTCTCTAAATGATCAAAAAGTAAAAACCCATCATAAATAGGCTCTCTGAGATAGCTAAATGCCTTTTTTCCCCTAGGAAATCTCCCCTTATGAACTTTAAAGGCTTGTCATTGGTTCATAATTCAGATTCATTTGTTGAAAAATTTGAACATTATTTCATGGAACACCCTAAAGTCTCATGGCTGCAAGCCCCTTGGCTTCTTTTCTACCATCTGAGGGCTTGAGGCCATCTCTGCTTGCTGTGGTTTTATGCTTTCCCTCATAATAACACAAGTTGGAAGGAACATACTCTTCAAGGTCACCTAACTATTTGAGACAGAGTACAGATAGATATGTGTATTAAATGTTTTAACAAACATGCTGATAAAATGGCAAGTCCATACATGAATGCCATAAAACTCCAATGCTATAGTGTTTACCCAATCACTTGAGAAAAACATTACATGGGTATTGAAGGATGGGTATTGGATGGGTGTTAAATGCCCATGGTAATGCTCTCTTGCCTCCACATGAATGGGATAGGTATGGAGTATAATGTTGAAGTCTAGAGATAGTTTTTAGCATTTGGGAGTATGAGACTAGGATCTATGAGGCCTAGGTTCTAATTCTGATTCTGTCACAGACAAGGTCAATTGTCTGACCTTCATCAAGTCATTAAACCTGACTAGTTCTCAGTTTCTTCACCCATAAAATGAAGAAGTTATATTCCATGATCTCTGAGATTCTTTTAGCTCTACCATTGATTCTTCTTGCCTGTAGTCTAACTCACACAGTAAGTATAAGTGTGTGAGGGACTATTGGTCTGTTAGAATATGCATGTAGATTTTCTGTTGGTATTTAGCTGTTCACACTTACGTTTTCTTTTGTCAGCTGGGCTGGGCAAGCCCTTTGATAGTAACAGCAATGGCATGATACTTATTGAATATCCCAAAGGCACCTAACAGACACAACTATATGTGTGTATGTGTGATATGTGCATGATGTGTGTGTGTGTGTGTGTGTGTGTGTGTGTGTGTGTGTAACTGTAGGTACTTTTCAATCTTTCTGTACTGTTCAATCACTCCCTGCTGCCATTCCCCTTTCCAAATGACACATTTGTCCTCTGAGCCCTGACCTTTTTGCAAAGTGAACTGTTCTTTCCAGTTCAACCAAATTTCTCCCTAAGGCAAAATTTGTTCTGGTTTCTTGGCCCCCAATGTCCCTGGAGAAGCAAGATGTTTCTCCTGGTGGGCCCCAGATCCACCTTCATTTCATTTCATGGTGAAAATTCTGGCAAGTTCAGCTTCATCAAACCTACTGAGTAATATTTAAAGAAATACAATGCAAGGTTCCATCCTTCCTCCTGTAACAGAAGCTTAGCAACCTAGCAACCTCATGCTAGGTGAGAATATAATATGTCACCAGCAAAGTTAATTTCTCCTTCCCCTTCTTCCCACCCAAATTCTTCTTGTCAGTTAGAATATAGCTCAAATTTTACTTGCTCTACAAAAGTTGCCCTTAGCTCATCCAGCCTGAGTGACTTTTTCTTCTGAATTCTTGTAGCAATTAATGTCTGTTTCACCCATTGGGCAGCTGATCATTGCAAATAATTATGGCATCAGGACATATTATCTTGAACTCATATATAAATATTTGTTACTTATTTTTTCAAATATGTTATCTAATTTCTCCAACCTGATTTACGTTTCTTGAGGAGACTACAGAGATCATGTCCCATTCATCTTTGTATCACCCACCAAGACTTATAATAGTTCTTTGAAAATCATACCCCTCAATAAATCTTTGTTGAATTGATGTACAATAAAAAACAGTGATGGAGATAAAAGTAAAAATACAAGCGCCATAAACCCAGAGGGAAAAATGATGCCCAGAAGAAAGATCGTAATTTCAAGAATCGAGCTTCAAGAAGTCTCCAGTTGAAAGGCATGGGCTAGCCAGGTAGCACAGTGGGTAGAGTACCAGGCCTGAAGTCAGCAACACTCATCTTCCTGAGTTCTGATCTGGCCTTCTAACTGTGTGTCCCTGGACAAGTCTCTTAACCCTATCTGCCTTAGTTTCCTCTTCTGTAAAATGAGTTGGAGAAGGAAATGGCATACTACTCCAATATATTTGCCAAGAAAACTCCAAATGGGGGTCACAAAGCTGGACACAACTGAAACAATTGGACAACAAGAGAGAAAGAAATAGAAGGAGCAACAAAAGAAAACTGGAAAAATAGATTGAACTGGAAGTCAAAAGAGTTTCAAGACATACAACAGAGGAAATGAGGATGAGCCCTCACTTTTATTCTGTGCGGTACTATTCATTTTTCGCCATACATTGGTCAATTTTATAGCCAACAAAGTTGAGGCAGACTCTTTGTCAGCACATATTCACTTTTCAGCAATGCTGAGTGAGGCATAATTTACATCTCATGTTTGAGAATTGTAGCCAGACTCTGGGTTTGGTTTTGATTCCTGCTTGGTACAAATTCAAAACCCTAGAAAAAGTACACAGTATCTTGGCTCACTGGGAGGGCACCCTAAATTACCCTTTATAATGCTTTGGGCCTTCTGGCAAGACTCCATGTGTATGACTCTAGGAGCAAAGGATAGAGCTTCCAAAACCATGCCAGTGGTCAGTATAGTCGGGGGAAATCCATAAAGACACAAATGTTCCTGTTTACAGTCATGTGGATCTCGTTGTCCTGTGCTTTATCCTGAGAATCAAATCAAGAACAGATTAAATTGCTCTTTCTCTACAAACATTATTGAGCAAAAGCATTATTGGAGCAAAGGAACAGCTCAGGAGGGGCACATCCTTTCAAGATGGCCTGCTATCTCCAAATGAAACAAAGTAA
The DNA here is from genome assembly GCF_028372415.1 of Notamacropus eugenii. Classification (NCBI taxonomy): domain Eukaryota; kingdom Metazoa; phylum Chordata; class Mammalia; order Diprotodontia; family Macropodidae; genus Notamacropus; species Notamacropus eugenii. The sequence continues at coordinate 255,490,406 of NC_092876.1, read as the reverse complement.
CTATTCTTCATTTAGATTCAATTACTGAGTCAAAGGAGTAAGCACTAAAAAGAAAATTTTTAAATCTATCTTTGTATGCAGATACCCTTAAAATGATAGGCAGTCATCATTGTCTAAGGTAAATAAGATAAATTATAGGAGATTTTCGCTCTCTTTGCCATAGCAAAGCATTATATGTATCTTTTTTTTTTTTTTTTACCACTTAGTCATGTAATGCCTTATAATACCTAAGAATCAGTGTATATAACATAGGAGCTAAGAGTCCTTGATTTGGAATCAGGAATACTTGGGTTCCAATGCTGTCTCCTGGATTACTACTAGTTAACCACTTAACCTGGACAAATTACTTAATTCCTCTCATCTTCAGTTTAGTCATCTGTAAAATGATATTAGCACCAACTATAATATCTGCGTCATAAGATTATTGTGAAAGTTAAATAAGAGAATAGATATAAAGTGCTTTGCAAGCTTGAGTGCTTTCTAAATGACTGGTACTGTTATTCTTTTCATGAGTATATGTCTTACCTCCTCGGTATCATGTGTCAAATGAAGGGATTGAATGAGATGTGCAAATCTAAACCCCAAATCCTAAGTGACTGCTAGTTTCTTCAAAATATAATGGCTTATTATTTTGGATCAGTGGTGTCAAAGAGATCCCCACTGGCCACATATTGAGTTAGAAAACCAGAAATTAACATTGTCTATGTTGTACTGTGTTTTTTATTTTATCAAACATTTTCAAATTATATTTTCATCTGGTTTTGGCCACCTGAAGTTAGTCTGACCCTCTGCATCTAGATTGTAAAATCTCAAGGGAAAATGCAACATATAGCATGTCTTTGTGTACATCAGTGCCTAATGAACACAGTACATAGCAGTTGCATAGTATATGATGTAGGAATGAAATAATTCTATTTATTTACTTTGATCTGATTTGGAGAAGACATTCTAAAGGATCCCACATAAAACTAGGAAGTCTGATATAAGGACACTGGTGAATATCTTTCTGTATCTGTTTTTTATTGTATGCTAACCAAATAAACAGATTTATTGAGAGGTTCAGTTTGCAAAGCACTGTTTTAAGCATGGTAGTTCATAAGAAGATGAATAAGACAGGGCCCTGCCCTCCCCTCAATAAATATACAAGCTAGTTGGAGAAAAAGATAAATATATGAAAAGATAAGTAGCAAAGATTTGTGGACTAGTTCAAGATAACATGGCTTAATGTCACAATCATTTACATGATTAGCTGCCCAGCTGATGAGACAGATATTAACTGCTGTATGAATTCAGAGAAGGAAGAAGTCAATCAGGCTGGAGAAACCAAGGGTAAGTTTTATGGAACAGGTAGAATTGACCTATATTTTAAATGATGAGTAGGATTTGGATGAGTAGAAAGGAGGGGAAAGAAGAAATTATTTAACTTTTAGGATGTTGATGTATTATGTTCCCACCTAGTATGAAAGCTTCTGTTGCAGGAGGAAGGAGGAAATCTTGCATTATATATCTTTGGATTTTACTCAGTATGTTTGGTGAGGTGGACCTTTGCCAGGACATTTTTGTCAAGAAGCCAAAAGATAATGGACCTGGGACCCATCAAGGGAAATGCCTTGTTTTTCCAGGGATACTGGGGGCCAGGAAAACCAGATTAATCTGTGCCTTGGGGTGAAATTTATATAAACTGATAAGAACAGCTCACCTTGCAAAAAGGTCGTAGCTCCAAAGGATAGATGTGCCAGTTGGAAAAGGGAATGACAGCAGAGAGTGGCTGAACAAAGTTGGTACAGAAAGGTTGGAAATTACCTTCAATTTCCATATTAAGTATACCTATAGTTGAGTCTTTTAGGTGACTTTGGTATATACAAAAAAGGTCATGCCATGGTTCTTGCTCTCAAAGAGCTTACTCAATCTAGATGAAAAAAGAAGATATATGTGTTAATGCTAAACACTGACAGATATTTATGGATATTCAAACAGAGCCATAGTCCCTCATGCACTTGTACAATGAAGAGGGCAAGACAATCAACATTAGAACCGAAGAGATCTGGTCTAGTCTAGAAATCGTAGACCATGACCCCTTCATTTTATAAGTGAGGGAACTGAGGCTTAATGAGGTTTAATGAATTGTCTGAGGTTAAGGAGTTGACCTCATCTGTGTCAGAAGTGGAATTAGAACCCTGGCCTTCTAGGTCCTAGTCTGGTATTCCCAAGCACTAAAAAGTACCTCAAAGTTAAAAAATTATATAGTGAGTTCTTCTGAAATGCTTGTTTTGAAAGGGCAAATTTCTTCCAACATGATTAATATGTTTAAGAATAATTTGAATATTACATTAATTTCACATTTGTTTATGCATGTTTATTGTTTATTCATCCAGGAGAAATAGCAAGAACATAGAAAACTGAACCCAGATGAACTGCACTATGGGGCAATACACACAAAGCACAAATGCGCACTGCTCAGCCTCTCCTGGATTAAGGCCTTATCGTGGTGGAGGGGCTTGCATAGTTCAATGAATCTATGAGCTCTGGGCAGGATTACCCAAGATGGGCAGGTTAGAGTGCAGAGTTCCAACAAAAGGTGATACACCAGAAAAGAAAATGACAAGCCATTCTAGTACCTATGCTAAGAAAATTCCATGGAAAGCACTGGGCCTGGCATGCTATGATCCACAGGGTCACAAAAAGTCAGACATGACTAAACGACAAAATAACGAAAACAACAACACTCTTGAAACAAATACCAAGTACTTACTTCACCATACTTGTGTTATCCTGAAACGCTGGTTTTTGCTATTCTTTCACATTTGCCAATTATTCTAGATTAAAAACAACACTTACCAACATCTCAAGTTGAATGAGATCCAGAGTTGTGGCTCCCTGAGGCTAGCCTCACATTCATAGCCATAGATATTGCCAGTCTGGCCCTGTGGAAACCCAGGTAGAGGACGAGCAACAGTCCAACCCCAAAGATGACCACTATTTATTACAGAATTTATGTATTTCTTATTCATTTTAACATGTATAAAGCTATGTTATCATTTTTATTGGGTTCCTATCTCTTTATATATCATTTTAAAAGTTTTCAGTATTGTACCCTAAAGCCCATTTTCCCCATAAACCTTAGGTTTTTATTGTCTTATTTTACATGGTATAGTGATTTTTTAGGAACACATCTGTTGCATTATAGGAGAATTAACAGTATTTCTACCTAATGTATATAGATGTCAAAACAACATTTCAGTGGGCAATTAACTCAGCATTTCACTACCCATTCAATTTTTGTGTGAGTGGTTGAACAGTATAAGATTGGAATTTTTGTGGTGTTCTTGTATGGACCTGCCATTTTATCAACATGTTTTGTAAAATATTTAACATGTGTTTCTATCCACACTCTGTCTCAAATAATGAGGTGACCCTGAAGAGTCTTTTGATTTCAAAATATGTTATTATGAGGAAAAGCATAAAAGCACTGCAATCAGAGATGGCTTCAAGCTCTCAGATGGTAGAAATGAAAGCCAAGGAGCTTACAGCTATTGGATTTTTGGATGTTCCATGAAATCATGTTCATGATTGTCAGCAAATGAATCTGAATTATGAACCAATGAAAAGTAAGAGTACATAAGGGGAGATTTCTTATTTTTAAAAAAGGATTTAGTTATTTCACAAAATATTTTTAATACGTTTTCATTCTTTGTCATATACCTATGTATAGAATACATCATATAAACATTCATATATACATAGATACACACATTCTTTGTTGATGATATATTATATATATAATACACACACACACACGTGTGTGTGTGTGTGTGTGTGTGTGTGTGTGTGTGTATTCTTAGTAACCCAGATAAATTATATAGGATAAATTGGATATTTTCAATACACAAAAGATACTAGTATTTTTTCAATAAAACTTTTTTTTTACATTTTTAATATTTATTTTTCTCAGATTACATGTAAAAACAATGTTTAATGTTTGTTTTTTAAATTTTTGAGTTCTAAATTCTCTCTTCCTTCTCCATGAGATGGTAGCAATTTGATATAGATTATACATGTGCAATCATACAAAACATATTTTCATATTAGTCATGTTGTAAAAAAAACACAGACCAAAAAAATTTCCAACAAGAAGAATAAGGAAAGAAAAAAACAAGTATGTTGCATCTTGCATTTAGACTCCATCAGTTCTTTCTCTGGAGATGGATAGAATTTTTAATCATAAGTTCTTTGGAACTGTCTTCATTCATTGTATTGCCGAGAATAGCTAAGTTATTCACAATTGATCATTGTACAATATTGCTGTTACATTGTACAACGTGTTCTCCCAGTTCTGCTGTCTTTGCCTGGTATCAGCTCACATGTCTTTCCAGGTTCTTCTGAGAACATCCTGCTCATTTCTTATAACATGATAGTATTCCATTCCATAATATACTACAACTTGGTCAACCATTTCCCTCTTGATGAGCATCCCCTCAGTGTCCAATTCTTTGCCACCACAAACGGAAAAGGTGCTATGGTGAAGGAAATAGTGAGAAAATTAGGAAGTATAATTCTGTGTTGAGGTTATATATTACAAATTTGTAGTGGATCTAGTTAGCATGATTGTCTCTAGCTTGGTTCATCAGTATGTGATTAGGAGCTAAGGCATTAGATAGTGGGATCTAATGCCAGGCTATGCCTTGCAACAGCAAGATTATTGATACCATCAAGGGGCAAAGGACAGTATTGAGAAGAATATAGTATAAAGTTGAACTAGTTTATGAAGGGGAGTAGATAGGAAAGGGCAGAGAGCATAGATGGTAGTGATGTTGGTCTGGGGAAAAAAAAATTTAGGGGTGATATCCTTGCTCTTCCTTCTCTGGTTCAATCAACCAATCAATAGATATATGTCAAGCACCTAGTATGCGCCAGGCACTGTACTAAGTGCTGGGTATACAAAAAAATGGAATAAAACAGTCCCTGCCCTTAAGAGCTCACAATCTAATGGGGGAGGCAACATGTAAACAAAATATATACAAACAAGCTATATGCACACATATACATTATATACACACACACTACATATATACATATACATACATACACACACACACACACACACACACACACACACACACACATATATATATATATATATGGAAGAGACATTTACAGAACGAAGGCACTAGAATTAAGAGGAGTTGGAAAAGACATCCTGTAAAAGATGGAATTTTAGTTGAGAATTAATATAAGCCAAGAAAGTAAGTAGGTGGAAATGAAGAAGGAGAACTTTCTAGATATGAGAAACAGACATAGAAAATGCCTAGAACTGAAAGACAGAATATCTTATTCGTGGAATAGCCAGAAGGTTGATGTCACCATATCCAATAGGTTTGATGGGGAGTAAGATTTAAGAAGACTGAGAATGCAGGAGTGGGATAGGTTATGAAGAGCTTTGAATTCCTAACAAAGGATTTTTTTTATTTGTTCCTGGAGTCAATAGGGAGCCATTGGAGGTTATGGAATAGGGCAGTGACATGGTCAGACCTGTGCTTTAGGAAAATCACTTTGGTAGCTGAATGAAGGATAGATTGGAGTGGGGAAATACTTGAAGCAGCAAGATCCAATCAGCAGGCAATTGTAATAGTCCATGTGTGAGGTGATAATGTCCTGCAGCAGGGTGGTGGCAGTATCAGAGGAGAGAAGGAGGTATATTTAAGAAATATTAGAGAAGTGAAATGGACAAGCCTTGGCAACAGATTGGATATAGGAGCTGAAAGATGGAGAGGCACTGAGGATGATTCCTAGGTCATGAGCCCAAGGGACTGGAAAGATGGTGTTATCTTCTACCTAATAATAGGGAAGGTAGGAGTGGATGAGGCTTTAAAAAGAAAGATAAGAAGTTCTGTTTTGGATATAGTGAGAGAAGTTATTTTTCTATTATATTTATAACTAATTATTAAATTAAGATTTTGGTTTTTTCCAGTTCATTTCCTCATTCAGGGACTAGTCCCTGTAAGTCATTCAGCTAGTCTCTAAAGGAAAAGGCTAATAGATGAGATTGGCCTAATTCTTGGGTATGTGCTCCACTTGGCTAGGGACTCCACCTAAACAGAATCTAATCTAGGTTAATTCTTGTCCTCAGGAAAAAAAAAAAGCCCATGTCATTGTACCTTTCCTTTGGACTTTAGGGTAACCCAGTTTATAAAGGAGAAAACTAACCAATGTGGTCTGGGTAGAGATGGATTCCTTTGTCCAGATTGCTGGCTGAGTCACATGATCAAGTCACATTTTCAGCAGGAGGAGCTGAAGGCTTTTAGCCCACCTCCTCATTAATATGTCCACCCCCTAATTAATTGTTTCCCAGTCAGGGCAAACCTGTCAGGGGCATTTCCTTTTCTAAAGGTATTAAAGTATTCAGTGAGCTCCATGGTTTTTCCTTTGGTTACCGAGGAAAAACCACTGGCCATCACTTTACTGATTATCAGCTAGCCTGATTCATAAATTGGTTATTAATTATCCAGAAACTCTATACTTGGGTTTTTCATTTGTCTCATGAGTTTAGGATGTCTTATGGATATACAGTTCAAGACTTGTGAAAAGCAGTTGGAAATGTGAGATTGGAAGTCAGGAGAGAAATTAGGCAGGACTTTGGTGAGATAAGAACAAAGGATGAAAACTAGAGTTGCAGGGCAGATAGAGAGGTAGAATGGCAGCAGACTATGATCAGTTTAAGAAATTTTGGAATTGTTAAATGGGGAAATATATTTGTCGGTATTGGTAAGATTAAGAGTATGATCATATTTGTATATAGTTGAGGTGGGACAGAAGAACAGGTAGCTGAAGCAATTAAGTTAAGGTGCTTGACGAAGTATCAATATATATCTTGAATGTCTAGTATGAGGGCAAGAGTTGGGGAGTGGATCATCACATCGGTCTGCAACACATGGAAAAAGTTAAGAACTCCTGATCTAGCCTGATTCACACTCTGTGATTTTCTCATTTAGCTTGGTTTTTTTATAGATATTCTCTGCCATTTGTTTAATGATTTGAAAGGGCAGGTAGGTGGCTCAGTGGATAGAATATCAAGCCTAGAATCAAGACTCATCTTCCTAAGTTCCAGTCTGGTCTCAGACACTTATTATTTGTGTGATTCTGGGCAAATCACTTAGCCCTTTCTGCTTTTGCTCCTCATCTGTAAAATGAGCTAAAGGAGGAAATTGCAAACCACTCCAATATCCATGACAAGAAAAACCCAAATGGGGTCATAAAGAGTTGGACACAACTGAAATGACTGAACAACAATGTGCAAAGCACTGTCTTTGGTGCTTAGGCACACAATAGACTCTTAAGAAATGTTTATGATGGATTGATCAGAATGAAAAAGACCCCCCAAAAAGTAGATATTTCCTTTATAGACTCCTGGAGGTAAACTCTCCCTGCCCTCAAGGGGCTTTATGGGAGGAGTAGCTTGAGTAGGAATATTGTCTGACATCAAGAAATCTACTTTCTACTTTCCATTTTTTGCAACTAGTGTCTATGATAAAGGTCTCATTTCCAAAATATATAGAAAAATGAGTCAAATTTATAAGAATACAAGTGATTCCCCAACTGATAAATGGTCGAAGGATATGAACAGGCAATTATCACAGGAAGAAATTAAAGCTATCTATAGTCGTATGAAAAAATGTTCTAAATCAGTACTGATTAAAGAGATGAAAATCAAAACAACTCTGAGGTCCCACATCATACCTATCAGATTGGCTAACATGATAAAACAGGAAGATGATAAATGTGGGAGAAGATGTGGGACAGTTGGGACACAATTTATCACAATTTGTGGAGTTGTGAGCTGATCCAACCATTCTGGAGAGCAATTTGGAACTATGTCCAAAGGGCTACAAAAATGTGCATACCCTTTGACCCAGCAATATTGCTTCTAGGACTATATCCTAAAGAGACAAAAAAAAATGGGAAAAGGTCCCACAAGTACAAAAATATTTATAGCAGCTCTCTTTGTGGTGGCAAAGAACTGGAAATTGAGAGGATAACCATCAATTGAGGAATGGATGAACAAGTTGTGGTATATGAATGTTATGGAATGCTATTGTGCTATAAGAAACAATGAACAGGAGGCCTTCAGTGAGGCCTGGAAGGATTTATATGAAGTGATGCTGAGTGAAATGAGAAGAACCAGGAGAACACTGTGCACAGTACTCAGTGTCTGAGGACTGTTTCTGGTAGAACTGGCACTTCACAGCAATGCAAGGATCTAAAACATTCCCAAAGGACTCTTGAGGCAAAATGCCATCCACATCCAGAGAGAGAACTATGGAACTGGATCGCAGAATGAAGCAGAATATTTTCTTGTGTTATGTTTTGTTTTGATTTGCTTTTTCTCATGGTTTCTCCCATTCATTGTGATTCTTCTGTGCAACATGACTAAGGTGGAAATGTGGTTAATAAGAATGTATTTGTAGAACTCATATAAGATTGCATGCAGTCTCAAGGAGGGAGGGAGAGGAATAAAATCTAAGACTTATGGAAGTAATTGTAAAAAACTGAAAACAAATAAATTAATTTAAAAAAAAGAAATCTACCTTCCACTGAGGATTGAACACGTAAATAGGGGTGAGAGATTTCAATACAAAGTAATTTCAAGAGGCCACAAGGAGCACCTGAAGTTTCAGGAAACTTCTGAACTAATTTTTAAAGTAGAATTCTAAGTATCTGAAATAAAGAATATATTTCAGACTTGAAGGACTAATTGCCTGCTTGTGCAAGAGCACCAAGATACGGTATAGAGGGTACGGTAAATGACTAGTACATCATTCTGTCTGACATGCAGTGTGAATAACAAGGAAAAATATAAGATGTTTGGAAAGCAGATAAATTTTATTTCTTTCAAGTCCTAGTCAGGAAAACTTAGTACCCCTAAGACCTCAAGTGTTGAGGGCATATACACATATATGTGTGTTTGTGTTGTGTGTGCAGGTACACATATATGCACATAGGCATATGTGTATATGCATGTATGCATATATACACATGCATGTACATATATACATGTATATGCATATAATATAATGTCTGGTATTTTATATAAAAAATAATGTTAAAAATAACCTTTATTCAGGCCTTCACTCTGATTGTATTCAACACAACAAGGTAGAAAAGCATGGGGAAGGCCATTGAATTAAGCTATGCCCTGCTTTTATAGACAGGAGCATCCTCCATACAAGGGAAAATATATTTTGGTTGGATCATGTAGTCATAAGGGACTGCCTCAGCTGCTCTCTCAGTTTTTTGATGGATCCATACTTCAAATGAGGAGATGGAGTTAGTAAGCACATGATCTGCCATCTTAGGCCTGCCACATATTCAAGGTTAAAAACAAAGTTTTATAATGTAATCACTCAGACTCAACATAAACAGGTGATTCTACACAATAGTACCTCCCATGTCACTGAAAATTTTTACATATGTTAATCGATGCTACCAATGGATTAAAACAAGTCAATGAGCATTTATTAAACTATATTATAGGTACTGCTAAGCACTGAGGATACAAAGAAAGACAAAACTTGGTCTCTGTGCTTAAGAAGAGTTAATGGAAGGATAAATATCTAAATGACCAGGTGCCTACAAGACACAAGAATGGATGAAGGTAATCTGAACGGTTGGGCATTAGCAACTAGAGCCGGAAAAGGCTGCCATGAAGAAAGTGGAATTTGAGTTGTCTTGAAGTAAGTCAAGGAAACCAAGAGGAAGAATATTCCAGGCATGGGGGACAGCAAGAATAAAGAAACAAGTATGGAGATAGAGCCCTCCCTCCTCCATCCCCTGCCTTTGAGAGTACACCATCAGTAAGCACTGGAGCTGTTCAGGGAGCCTTAAAAAAGTCTATACCTTTATCAAGCACCCTGGCTTTTCAGAATTCCCCAGGGGGACTGGCTGGCTGCACTATCCCCCTTGAAATACTGAATCCAAGGTAGTTATAGCTTGAACTCCCAGTAAGATTCTGTGAGGTTAACTGTGGGTACGTGAAAATGAAGACACAACACAGAACAGAGACAACCACCCACTGAACCATTTTTGGAGCTGGTGTCACATTTGTAGGTAGACTATGATCTTCAGCCTCCGGATGCAGAAGGAAAGAGCCTATAGGAAAGAGTGGGAGCCAATACGAGTGGAAGAAGGAGAGAGGCCATCTCCATCTCACCAGTTTTAAAGATATAGTCAATCAAAGGAGGCTACCAGTACCAATGTGGTAGGGAATGAAGAGTACATCAAGTTAGGCAATCTGGGAATGTCCAGGCAAATCCTCTAGCAGTGACCTTTATGTTTGACAATCTAGGCATATTCCAGGGGCCTCATTAATTTATATCACTTTTTTAAAAGGATTCTTCACTTTCTTCCATTGAAAAAGAAGTAGGACTAATACTTTTCTAAAAAGTTTCATTGAATTTCTCTAAGATTATTTTAATGTTTTCCATTGTCAGTACGCACAAACCTATTTTGCCCCATTCTGAAACTTCTCAGTTTTTCAGCTCAGGATCTTTCAGTAGGAACTTAATCCACATGCTTGTTTAATTCACTTATACTCAACTTGCAAAGTTGATAACCTTGAATCAGTTCAATAATGTGTAAGAATTAACCAAGTGTCCTTTTTCATAAGCAATTTGATGAAAATTTTCTGAAGGGAAAAGCTCATTTCCCCTTCCAAATTAACAAATACTTAACACATAATGTTTTGAATTTGATTTGTTTGGTTTGGCTTTGTGAGTTTGGAAGGGTTATAAATTTTATGGAAGGCATTTTTTCATTTGATTCAAACATTTCCCAAGTGATATCAGACATTGTCCTTTCTATTTAAGCTGAAGTTAGAGCTAAGAAACTAGTTCAGATCCAGGATTCATTACTTATAAGTTGTGTTACCCAGAGCTGATGACATTCTATATTACTCCAGTATTTATTGTACACATACTATGATCATAACATTCTAATAGTTACTGGAGGGAACATAAAGAACCATAAGGCAGTCTTAAGGTTAGCTTTCTTGACTTAATCCTAACCTTTATTGGAAAGAGAAAGTCTCAGGTTGACCTACTTTAGGTATCTACTGGTGATCAGAAATCCTGAAAAAATTGCTTTGCAGGCTGGTTCCCTTTAGGACCTGAGAATTCTAGTTCACAATTCCAGTTTGCTTCTACAAACTCCTAGACAAGTAATACAAAATAGATCCCTCCAGAATCCCTGTTGCCTAAGATACTTATTTCCTCCAAACCCTCCAAAGGAACCTCTAAGAGAATTTCAACTCCTTGAAAACAAATACAGTGTTGTTAATGCATCTGTCTAACCATTTCCAAGTATTACACCTTACAGCTTAATAGCTGCCTAACATAAGATTGTTCTATTGATTCCTGGGGGGTGAGTCAGTTAGTCAGCTTTTATTAAGCACTTATTATGTGCCAGGCGCTGTGTCAAGCTCTGGGAATACCAAAAAAGGCAAAAAACATTCCTTGTTTTCAAGGAGCTCACTAATGGGAGGAGACAACACGTAAATAACCATATACAAACAAAATATAGGATAAATTGGAGATAATCATTAGAAGAAAGGCACTAGAATTCAAAGAAGGTAAAAGTCTTTCTTCTATAAGGTGAAGTCTCATCAAATACTTGAAGGAAACCAGGTGGAGGAGATGAGAAAGCAAAGAATTCCACACATGGAGGGGCAGCTGTTGAAAATGCATAGTTGGATGATCGGGTGTCTTCTGTGAGGAACATAATGGGATCAGTGTTACTGGATTACAGAGTATATAGGGGAGAATAAGGGTTAAAAAGATTGGACAGGTAATAGGAGGCCAGATTATGAAAATTATTGAAGAATCAAACAGAGATTTATATTTGATATCTTGGAGGTGATAGAGAACTTGAAGAGATTAGTGAATAGTGCAGCAACAAAGTCAGATCTGTGGTTTTAGAAGAGGAATATGTAATGAGAGAGAAGTTCAGGGCCCACAGCAGCAGCTGCAGTTACTCTGGGGGCGATCAACCCACAGACGAAATGTTTGAAAGTCACCGGCTTGAACTTTTGGGAGCTAAGATGGCAGAGTAAACAGTAAGTGCTCTCATCCTCCCCTTGCTGATCTCAAAAAAAACCCCAGAGAATATTGCCCTAGGAAAAATCCTGGAATGGTGGAGTCAACAGAAGGGCAACAGCAGTCTTTCAGCTCAGGCGGCCAGTGCAGGACTGGAAGCATCCCAGCAAGCACCACCTCAATGGTCCAGCAGAAAAGTCTGAGCCCAGGGGGGTGAAGCCTAAGCACCAACATCAAGATCCCAGGCATATCTTAGCATATCCAGGGAAATTGGGGAGATACTAGTATAGATGGGGTTCACCAGCCACTGAGCCTGAATGTACTCTAGTACAGAACTAGGGAAGGAGGAGACCTCCCAACCCAGACCACCCATCCTCCACATCTCATTTCAGGAGCTTCAGTGTAACTCTGGGGAAATTCAGAAAGACTTCACCTGGTCTTGGCCTCATCACACATCAACTAGCTTAGCACCAGATAAGCTATAGTATTCTAACTTCTAGCTGAAAGAACCAGATGCCACAACACACAAAGCCAGAAATCAGACCCCAAACTCCAGGCTTAAGAAACATAGGACAGGGGCGGAGCCAAGATGGCGGAGTAGAAAGACACACATATACTAGGTCTGAACCCACAGCCCATAAAATATCTGTAAAAAAGAACTCCCAACAAATTCTGGAGCAGCAGAAGCCACAGAACAATGGAGCGGACAAGATTTCTGTTCCAGAGAGACCTGAAAACCTCTCACAAAAGGTCCGCCATGCCCCGGACCCGGAGCCGAGCCCAGCCCTGCCTTGGCCGCATGGCACCGAGAGAAGCGGATCCAAGCAGGTTTCAGGGACTGAATCTCCAGCAGCCATGCAGGTCACTCAACCCACGGGCCCCAAAGGTTGGTGAGAGGGTCTTCTTGGCTTTCCAAGAGGGGAGTGGGGTCCTCCCATAACTTGGGCCCCCTCGGGAGGCAGAAGTGGAGGCGGGAGCAGACCAGGGCTCCCCAAGCAGGCAGGAGCTCTGATCCATTACTGAAAGTCTCTGCATAAACCCCCTGAGGGAACTGAGCCCTGTGAGGCTGCCCTGCCCCCACCTGAGCACCTGAACTTAATCTCACACTGAATAGCAGCCCTGCCCCTGCCCAAAGCCCTGAGGCTGGGAAGCAGCATTTGAATCTTAGACCCCAAGCACTAGCTGGGAGGATCTAGAGGCAAAGGGGTGTGAAGAGGACATTCAGAAGTCAAGTCACTGGCTGGGAAAATGCCCAGAAAAGGGAAAAAAAATAAGACTATAGAAGGTTACTTTCTTGGTGAACAGATATTTTCTCCCTTCCTTTCTGATGAGGAAGAACAGTGTTTACCAAAGACACAGAAGTCAAGGCTTCTGTATTCCAGCCCACCCAATGGGCTCAGGTCATGGAAGAGCTCAAAAAGGATTTTGAAAATCAAGTTAGAGAGGTGGAGGAAAAACTGGGAAGAGAAATGAGAGAGATGAAAGAAAAGCATGAAAAGCAGGTAAATATCCTGCTAAAGGAGACCCAAAAAAATGCTGAAGAAAATAACACCTTGAAAAATAGGTGAACTCAACTGGCAAAAGAGGTTCAAAAAGCCAATGAGGAGAAGAATGCTTTCAAAAGCAGAATTAACCAAATGGAAAAGGAGGTTCAAAAGCTCACTGAAGAAAATAGTTCTTTCAAAATTAGAATGGAACAGATGGAGGCCAATGACTTTATTAGAAACCAAGAAATCACAAAACAAAACCAAAAGAATGAAAAAATGGAAAATAATGTGAAATATCTCACTGGAAAAATAACTGACCTGGAAAATAGATCCAGCAGAGATAATTTAAACATTATGGGACTACCTGAAAGCTATGACCAAAAAAAGAGTCTAGACATCATCTTTCATGAAATTATCAAGGAAAACTTCCCTGAGATTTTAGAATCAGAGGGCAAAATAAGTATTCAAGGAATCCACAGATCACCTCCTGAAAGAGATCCAAAAAGGGAAACTCCTAGGAACATTGTGGCCAAATTCCAGAGTTTCCTGGTCAAGGAGAAAATATTGCAAGCAGCTAGAAAGAAACAATTGAAGTATTGTGGAAATACAATCAGGATAACACAAGATCTAGCAGCTTCTACATTAAGAGATGGAAGGGTGTGGAATATGACATTCCAGAAGTCAAAGGAATTAGGACTAAAACCAAGAATCACCTACCCAGCAAAACTGAGTATAATACTTCAGGGGAAAAATTGGTCTTTCAATAAAATTGGGGACTTTCAAGCATTCTTGATGAAAAGACCAGAGCTGTAAAGAAAATTTGACTTTCAAACACAAGAATGAAGAGAAGCATGAAAAGGTAAACAGCAAAGAGAAGTCATAAGGCACTTACTAAAGTTGAACTGTTTACATTCCTACATGGAAAGACAATATTTGTAATTCTTGAAACTTTTCTGTATCTGGGTACTGGGTGGGATTACACACACACACATGCACATGCACACACACACACACACACACATGGAGACAGAGTGCACAGAGTGAATTGAAGAGGATGGGATCATATCTTAAATGAAATCAAGCAGTGAGAGAGAAATATATTGGGAGGAGAAAGAGAGAAATGGAATGGGGAAAATTATCTCTCATAAAAGAGGCAAGCAAAAGACTTTTTAGTGGAGGGAAAAAGAGGGGAGGTGAGAGAAAAACATGAAGTTTACTCTCATCACATTCTATTAAAGGAAGGAATAAAATGCACATTCATTTTGGTATGAAAACCTATCTTACAATAAAGGAAAGTGGGGCAGAAGGGGGTAAGCAGGGTGGGGGGAGGATGGAAGGGAGGGCATGGGGAGGAGGGAGCAATTTGAGGTTGACACTCATGGGGAGGGACAGGATCAAAAGGGAGAATAGAAGCAATGGGGGGCAGGATAGGATAGAGGGAAATATAGTTAGTCTTACACAACACGACTATTATGGAGGTCATTTGCAAAACTACACAGATTTGGCCTATATTGAATTGCTTGCCTTCCAAAGGGAAGGGGTGGGGAGGGAGGGATGAAGAGAAGTTGGAACTCAAGTTTTAGGAACAACTGTCGAGTACTGTTCTTGCTACTAGGAAACCAGAAATACAGGTAAAGGGGTATAGAAAATTATTTGGCCCTGAAGGACAAAAGAGAAGATGGAGACAAGGGCAGAGAGGGATGATAGAAGAGTGGGCAGATTGGTGATAGGGGCAATTAGAATGCTTGGTGTTTTGGGGTGGGTGGGGGGACAAACGGGGAGAAAATTTGGAACCCAAAATTTTGTGAAAATGAATGTTAAAAGTTAAATAAAAAATAAATTAATTAAAAAAAAAAGAAACATAGGACAGAAAAAGCAAGGAAAAAGGCAATCATCATGAGCAAGAAGCAAATCAATAAAGAAAAGATCACAGAATCTTACTACAAGGACAGGGAAGATCAAAATACGAATTCAGAAGAGGATAGCACTGACAACATGCCCATGGTCTCAAGCCCAAAAAGCATTCTTGGTAGAGCTCAAAAAGGATTTTAAAAGCCAAATTAAACAGGTAAAAGACATATTGTCCAATGATTTTAAATATACAATTGACAAAAATGAAAAACGAATTCACTGAAGAGAACAGCTCCTTAAAACGTAAAATTGGCCAAAGGGATGAGGAGGTAGAAAACTTAAACGAGAAAACTGGACAAGTGGAAAAGGAAGAATAAAGTCTAACTAAAGAAAATAATTTGTTAAAAATTAGAATTAAAAAGTAGAGACTATGAGGTATCAAGAATCATCAAACAAATCTAAAGAATGAAAAAATAGAAGAAAATGTAAAAAATCTCATTGGAAAAACAACCGACTTCAGAAATAGATTCAGGAGAGAACATGTAAGAATTATTGGTCTACTCTTAAGCCATGATGAAAAAAAGAGCCTGGACAGTATGTTCCAAGAAATCATCAAGGAAAACTGCCCTGAGGTCCTAGATCAAGAGGGCAAAATAGTTATGGAAAGAATCCACTGATCACCTCCTGAAACAGATCCCAAATTGAAAACACCAAGGAATATTGTTGCCAAATTATAGAACTATCAGGGCAAGAAGAAAATATTGCAATCAACCAGAAAGAAACAGTTCAACTACTAAGGAATTACAGTGAGGATCACACAAGACCTTGAAGCTTCTACTTTAAAAGATTGGATGGATTGGAACATGATATTCCATAAGGAAAAGGAGCTTAGACTACAATCAAGAACCATAAAAATTGGGCATAATCTTTCAGGTAATGAAATGGAAATTCAGTGACATAAGGGATTTTCAGAGCTTCCTGATGAAAAGGTCAGAGCTCAACAGAAAATTTGATCTTTGAATATAAGACCCAAGAGAAGCATAATAAGATAAACAGTGGGAAAAATTGTTATTCAATATGAGCAAATTGTTTATATCCCTACATGAGAGAATGATACTTGTTAATCTTGAGAATGGTATATTTATTATGACATTTAAAAAGGATATACATAGATAGAGGGAGTGGGTATAAATTAACTGATGAGAAGATAAAAAACATAATTTAAGGGTGTGAAGGGATTGTAATGGTAGAAGAGGAAAGAAGAAGGCAGAAAATGGTGAATTATATCATATGAAGAGGCACAAAAATATATTATAGTAGAAGGAAAAAAGGGAGGGAGACAAAATTTTTTTGAGCTTTATTCTTATCACATTTGGTTTAAGGAGGCAATAACTTACTTAGATAAGTACAGAAATCTAAATTGCCCCACAAGTAGTAGAAGGGGAAAGGGGAAAAAAAGGGAGGGGTTGGTTAAAAGGGAGGTAAAAAGTAGTAAGGGGAAAGCGAGGGGGGCTGATAGAAGGAAGGAAAGGCTGAAGGAGGTAGTTGTCAAAAATACAACTCTTGAGGAGGGGAAGGAAGAAGGGAGAAATAAAAGCATAAAGGAAGGGTGGGAATAGGATGGAGAGAAAGATACAGGTAGTAATCATAGCTTTGAATATGAATGGTATAAACTCTCCCATTAAAAGGAGTCAGATAACAAAGTGGATCAAAATCCATAATCCTGCAGTATATTCTTTACCAGAAATCCATTTGAATCAGGAGGATACACACAGGGTAACAGTGAAATGCTGAAGTAGAATATATTATACTTCAACTAATGTAAAAATAAGCAGGTGTAGCAACCTTAATCTCAGAAAAAGCAAAAGTAAAAATAGATCTAATCAAAAGAGATAAGGAAGGAAATTATATTGTGTTAAAAGACACCATGAAAAATGAAATAATATCATTACTAAATATATACACACCAAGTGGTATAGCATCCAAATTCTTAGAGGAGAAGCTAAGGGAGTTACAGGAAGAAATAGATAGCAAAACTATACTAGCTGGGGACTTCAACTTCACCCTCTCTGAACTTGATAAATTTAACCTCAAAATAAACAAGAAGGAAGTTAAGGACTTGAATAAAATTCTGGAAAAGGTAGATTAGATACACCTCTGCAGAAAACTGAATGGGGATAAAAAGGAATATACATTTTTCTCAGTGGTACATGGCACATACACAAAAACTGACAATGTACTAGGGTATAAAATCCTCGTAATTCAGTGCAGAAAAGTAGAGATAGTCAATGCATCCTTTTGAGATCATGATGGAATAAAAACGATATGCAATAAAGGGCCATGGAAAAATAGACCAAAAATTAATTGGAAACTAAATAATCTAATTCTAAAGAATGAGTAGGTTAAACAAGAAAGCATAGAAACATCAATAATTTCATTCAAGAGAATGACAATAATGAGATAACCTACCAAAATTATGAGATGCAGTGAAAGCAGTTCTTAGGGGAACTTTTATGTCTTTGAATACTTACATGAATAAAATAAGGAGAAGATCAATGAATTGGGCATGCAACTGAAAAGTTAGAGAAGGAAAAATTGAAAATCCCCAGTTAAATACCAAATTAGAAATACTGAAAATCAAAGAAAAGATAAATGAAATTGAAATTAAGAAACCTTCAAACTAATAAATGGAACTGAGTTGATTTCATGAAAAAAAATAAAATTGATAAACCTTTCCTGAGTTTGATGAAAAGAAAAAGAAGAAAACCAAATTACCAGTATCAAAATTGAAAAGGGCGAACTCACTTTTAACGAAGAGGAAATTAAAACAATAATTAGAAATTACTTTGCCCAACTCTACACACATAAATTTGACAATCTTAGTGAAATGGATGAATATTTACAAAAATATAAACTGCCCAGATTAACAGAAGAGGAAGTAAGATACTTAAATAACCCCATCTCAGAAAAAAGAAATTGAACACGTCATCAATGAACTCCTTATGAAAAAAATCTCCAGGGCCAGATGGATTTGCAAGCAAATTCTATCAAATATTCAAAGAATAGTTAATTCTAATACTATATAGACTACCTGAGAAAAATGGTGAAAAAGGAGTCCTATCAAATTCTTTTTATGATACAAATATGGTCCTGATACCTCAAACAAGAAGAGTCAAAACAGAGAAAGATAATTACGGGCCAATTTCTCTAATGAATATAGATGCAAAAATTTTAAATTAGATATTAGCATAAAGATTACAGTAAATTATCATGAGAATAATACATTATGATCAGGTATGATTCATACCAGGAATGCAGGGCTGGTTCAATATTAGGAAAACTATCAGCGTTACTGATCATATCAACAACAAAACTAACAGAAACCATATGATTATTTTAATAGATGCAGAAAATTTTTTTGACAAAATACAACACACATTCCTATTAAAAACATTGGGGGGCATAAGAATAAATTAAGCCTTCCACAAAATAATAAGAAGCATCTATCTAAAACTGTCACCAAGCATTATATGTAGTGGGGATAAGCTAGATGCATTTCCAATAAGATCAGGGTTAAAACAAGGATGCCCATTATCTCCACTGTTATTCAGTATGGTACTAAAAATGTTAGCTTTAGCAATAAGAGAAGAAAAAGATATTGAAGGAATTAGAATAGGCAAAGAAGAAACTAAGTCATAACTCTTTGCACATGAAATGATGATATAGAATCCTAGAGAATCAAGTAAAAAACTACTTGAAATAATAAACTACTTTGGCAAAGTTGCAGGATATAAAATAAACCCAGTTAAAACATCTGCATTTTTATATTTTACTAACAAAGCCCAACAGCAAGAGATAAAAAGAGAAATTCCATTTGAAGTTACTGTAGACATTATAAAATATTTGGGAGTCTACTTGCCAAAACAAACCCAGGGAGTATATGAACACAATTATGAAACACTTTTGACACATATAAAGTCAAATCTAAATAATTGTCATGACATCAGTTGTTAATGGGTAGGCTGAGCCAATATAATAAAAATGACAATTCTACTTAAGTTAATTTACTTATTCAGTGCCATACAAATTAAACTGCCAGAAAATTATTTTTTAGAGCTAGAAAAAATAATATCAAAATTCTTCTGGAAAATCAAAAGGTCCAGAATATCAAGGGAATTGATGAAAAGAAATGCAAGGGAAGGTGACCTAGTCATACCACATTTTAAATTGCATTATAAAGCAGCAATCATCAAAACCACTTTGTGCTGGCTAAGAAAAATAGGAGTAGATCAGTGGAATAAGGTAGGTACACAAGACATAGTAGTCAATGATTATAGCAGTTTACTACTTGATAAACTCAGGGACCCTCACTTCTGGGATAAGAACTCACTATTTGATAAAAACTGCTGGGAAAACTGGAAAAGACTGTGGCAGAAGCTAGGCATAGACCAATGCTTGATACCGAATGCAAGAAATAAAGTCCAAATAAATAAACGATCTAAGTATAAAGGCTGATATTACAAACAAATTAGGGGAGCAAGGAATAGTTTATTTGTCAGATTTATAGCAAATGGAGGAATTTGTGACCAAAGAAGAGATAGAGAACATATTAAATGCAAAATGGATAATTTTGATTACATTAAATTGAAAAGTTTTTGCACAAAACCAATGCAACCAAGATTAGGAGGGAAGTAGAAAACTGGTAAAGAATCTTTATAACTAGTATCTGTGATAAAGGCCTCATTTGTAAAATATATGGAGAACTGAATCAAATCTACAAGAATACAAGTCATTCCCTAACTGATAGATGGTCAAAGGATATGAACAGGCAGTTTTCAGAGGAAAAAATTAAAGTTATCTATAGTCATATGAAAAAATGCCCTATATCACTATTGATTAGAGAGATACAAATCAAAATAACTCTGAAGTACCACATTATAGCTATCAGATTGAATAGAATGACAAAAGAGGAAAATGATAAATGTTGGAGAAGATGTGGGAGAGTTGGAACACTAATCCATTGTTGGTGGAGCTGTGAGCTGATCCAACCATTCTGGAGAGCAATTTGGAACTATGACCAAAGGGCTATAAAGATGTGCATACTCTTTGACCCAGCAATAGGCAGTTAAGAGATGTGGCTCTGGAGGTTAGGGTGGAATGTGTACATTTAATTAGTAGTACAAGGTTTGGGGAAGCTGCCCTCAATGGTTAGACTAACTATTGCTGCACCTGTGATTTTGAGGTCAGCATTGGGTTGAGACTATGTCTTCAGGCTGGTACACCAAGGCAGAAGTGGGTACAAGGTAGCATAAGGTGGACAGCAAGTGGGTGATAGTTGATATGTGAAAAAAAAACCCAGGCATTGGGGCCAGGGCTAGGGAAGGTCCTGAATAGTTATTGTGGGGTTTGGATTAATGCTTGGTGAATTGAAAATTAATTTATGAAATTAGGAAATAGGGGGAGGAAATGAAACTGGATGATCAAGGAAATAAATGAATGACAAAGCTGGATCAGACAATCATGGATAACAATCAAACTAAAATTGCAGCAGCTCATAAAATGGCAGGGTTGAGATTGGAAGCAACACTGAGCTCTCTCCCAGGACAGCAAATTCTATCAAAAGAGCATTTAAACTAAAAGCTGTGGAAACATAATAAGCAAAAAGCTCAGTCCTACAGACAAACTGAGAAAAGGCACCCTCCTTTACAGAAGTGAGGGCATCTGGGTGTTGCCACATGTGTGAAGGTGCTATTAAAATGAAATACGTCAATTGTTTTTGTTTTTGTTTTTTTCATTTTTTACAAAGGCTGTTTCAATGAAGTTCCATGGGTGGCTTGGGGCCCTACTCATGGGAGGGTAAGTTGTATCTTCACTTAAGGGGGGCAAACACATCAAAAGCGGCCCTTGTTCTAGAAATCTTCTGCATCAGATATAGGAATACAGGAGCAGGAGAGATGTCATTGCTCTAAAGTCCACTGATCCTTCATGATAAATCCTTCTAGGAGGAAAGTCAAAAGCAGCTAGGAGGCACAGTGTACATAGAATGCTGGACCTGGAGTCCAGAAGACCTGAGTTCAAATCTCTCTGCAGGTATTGCCTTTGTGACTTTGGGCAAATCACTTAACCTCTATCTCAGTTTCCTCAACCGTCCCAAACTGTAAAATGGGAATAACAATAGCACCTACCTTATAGTTATTGTGAGAATCAAATTAAATAATACTTGTGAAGAACTTAGGAGAATGCCAGGCACTTCATAAATGCTAGTTCCCTTTCCCTTCTTCCCCCATGGTTCCCAAAATCTGAAACACATAGACTTCACTGACAATCATAAGGGTCATTTTCATCAAACTGGTTTTGCATGAATACCTGTTACCTCTCAGATGAAATGAACTTCCTACTGAGTGAGAATGTGCCCAATCTCTATAAAACTCATTGACTTTGAGCTACCTCTGTGAGTTGCCACAGTGTGAAGTGATTGACAACTAGACTTACTGGACCATCCACAGGAATATTGGAAAGATTGGGACATCTGTTTTGCCAAGTCCATGGGCAGCCTCTCTAAAGGGAAATTGTTAAGCTAGGCTTCTTTTCCCCTCCCCTCCACCCCTAGCCTTTTTCCTGGTGGTATCTTTCCCTTACTGCCCCTGCCTCGGGAAATTTCATTTTAGGTCTCCTACTCCCTCCCCGTGTGAGTTAAAACTCTCACAAAAATAATAAAGGTCAATTGCTTTATGCATTAATGGTCTATCGTTATTTTGTGAAATTTCCTCTAAGTTCCATGACTATTACTAAGAACTGTGACATAAAGACATTTGCCTGGGACAATGACAAATAGGAAAGGAAGGAGCTTCTCTTGTAAAATAGAAAATTCAGTTCTATTGCTGCAGATGGCTTCATGTGTAATGAGCCTGCAAAACCCAAGAAAGAGACATGTCCTGGGTCACAGTCAAGGACAAGGTCTGGCTGAAGCAGGACTGAGCTGTTAGCAGCAAAGCTTGGATTAATGACAACACTGCAGAAAGTGAAGACATAAAATGAACATAGTCTTTTCTTCACCATGGTAGATGTACAGTCTGGAAGCAGACCTAACACTTTTCTCTTTATAGGAAGAGAAGCTAGTTAAGGGTATGTGAATAATGAGCCCGCTTTCCACCTTCCACATCCAGGAAATTTGGGTGTCTTACTTGAAAAAGGAATAAGGGAATTACATTTATCTTAAATATTTGAAGAATTACTTTTTTATGGCAGAATATGTTACCTCCTTTTTTTTCTGCCATCCTTTTGAAAAATAGCTGAACTTAACTCTCTGTCATATATTGTTCATTCTCAGGAAGCTCATAGGGAAGAATTAATCAGTTTTAAAGTAGTATCTCTTGCCCTTTCCTGAGAGGATAAGTAAGTCCAAAATCAAATGTTCTTTTTAAAACATCTAAGGCAACAGCAATGAACTCAGAGTCAGGAGATGACTTTGATTCCCAGCTCTTCTGCTAATAGGTCTAGGTAAGGCAAATCATTTAATTTCCTCGGATTTCTTCAGTTTTCTCATCTATCAAATGAGAAAGTTGGGGTAGTTATCCAAGGGCCCTTTTAGGTCTTACACTTTCTTATTCTATAAGATATTTGTTTTTGCTTTTCAAAATGATCCTGGTATGACCTTCCTGACGGTTGCTATGAAATAGTTTTTAGAAGGAGATCAGTATTATTAAATATAGTTTTAAATTCATATTAATATTATATGTGAAACCTTGGTTTTTGTCTATAATACAAACAATAAGACCCAGGTTTATAGCAAATGTACACTTATGAAATGGCTCATGCTTATGCCCAATTACAGGACAGAACTTTCTAACAGTGGAGTGGAAGTTTAGCTGCCAATCCTGTACTAAGAAATGCTCCTCTCTCTTGGGAGACTCCCTTTGGTCTCCCAACCCTCCCTGCCTTTTGAAAACAAAGGGCACCAGACAACTTAACTAAAATATCAGTCACCTGTGGATATAAAACTAATATTTTAAAAATCCAACAAATGTAATCTTTCAACAAATTTGTTTTAAAAAATACACAATTAAGTCAAAATAAGTCAAGGGCAGAAAAGGAACCACCTTTTCCTCCTATCAAGTTTTCCCATAATGTTCCTGCTATTGGAATGGATGCTGGATACCCAGCCCCCTCAGTCACATGCCTCATGTCTTGATCATGCAGAGGTCACCTGAAAAAAAATGTATATATGCACATATGTATGTTACATAAAATTTTCAATTATATTGTTATATAATACATGATTCTATGTTGTACATTTTATATACATATATACACACATGCATATACATGTGTATATTTAAAATTAGGGTCTCTGATTTCATTAGTGTAGGGAATAACTTAATTCCAATATTCTACCAGTGTTGTATAGTTGTGAGTCCTAAATCATTCCAGTCTTCAAATAACTATTGAATATTACTCAGAGGGTGATGGAGATTCACATAGTGGGTGTAAATAGGCTACAATATGTGACCAATAAGAAATTAAAAAGAAGAATCAGAGTAAAGGATATCATCAAAGAAATATATACTTGAAAAATTAAATGGGCTGTTCATTAGGTGGGAGTCGATTGGTTGGTTGCTTTGTTGGTTGGTTGTTGTCCTTCATCTTTGAAGAGTACCAAAATGACATCATCAGTGTAAAGTGAAATTTCAGTGAGTCCAACTGTGGCTGGCAGTGCAGGGTAATTGAAGATAAACCCATTTGTTACACAGGTATGCTCACAATGTTAAGAGAAAGAAAGCTGCAAAGCATTCAGAATGTTGGTTGGACTCCTCAGTAACAAACATAGGAGGGGGATCATGGATTAGGGTTGACTAAGATGTTCTGCCATTGATAGGATGTGATCTGCATGAATTAAGAAAACATGCTCATCACTGAGATCAAAGATGATTTAAGTATTTGAATGAGGAAACTACTGCTATGGAAACTGTTCCCTGCTACACCAAGTCTTTTGTAACTTGTTCTTAAGAGAATTATCTGGGGGGCACTGAAAGGTTAAATGACTATTCATTCCATAGTTATACAGATATATCAGAAGTCAAACTTGAATCCAGTCTCCCCAACTCTTAGTCTGATCCACTATACCACGCTACCTCTCAAGATCACAATAAAGGTGAAATTATACCTTTATAGTACTCTGTTTTTTATTCCATTTGTTTGATTTAGGTCTTGTTTCAAAATTGTTTTGCAGAGCAATCCTTGTTTGTTTGTTTTCATTTTTTTTTTTACTTCTAATTTTTATTGGAGAAGAACACAGAAGACAAGAAATCTGCTTTTGGTAGAATCTTAATTTTTTGTTGTTGTTCTAAATATCCTCAACTAGGGCATATGACTCATGTGGTTTCCATGGCCTCACTGATTTTTTTTTCTTCTGTCTAGTAGCTATTTAATTAATCTTTGCTTGGATTATTGCCCAAATGCATGTTCATGATTTTTCCCTTTCAGAAGTAGGACTCTGTTACTAAGGCAAAGTGTATTGGCTGTTTGTGGTAAGAAGCAACTGGTATTTTAAAACTTTTCTAAATGCTTATAAGGGCTTTAGATCACTTTACACAGAAGATTATGTGTGCTCTTGATATATAAATTGTCTCTTCTAGGTACCTCCCACGCAAGCTTAAAGTAGTGGTAGAGTATGATCAGGGATGCTGTCCATGGCAGCAATCTTGTATGTTCTCTATATCACTTCATGTTTGGGTTTCAATAGAAATTAAAGAGAACTAAACATAGAGAAATGGTTTTCTGGGCACTAAAACTCAGCATGTCAAAGGCAACTTTTATTTGAGTCCA
Organism: Notamacropus eugenii; assembly: GCF_028372415.1. NCBI lineage: Eukaryota > Metazoa > Chordata > Mammalia > Diprotodontia > Macropodidae > Notamacropus > Notamacropus eugenii. Next base: position 255,465,160 of record NC_092876.1, on the reverse strand, counting down.
TTCAAAGAGAGTATTTAAAATAAGAAAAAAAAAACAATCAACATAGGGCTTCCTCTACAACCCGAGCACACACACATGTAGTTCCTTGGAAAAAGTCCAGAAAGAATGCAAATTCCATTGGGGGAGTCTACAAATGTCATCCTGTATAAACAAACTCAAGGGCTTTCCACTAATGGCAGTGGTGTCTTGTTTTTCCCTGATATTATGTGGCAAGTTCTGACACCAGTTTCTCTAGGATCTTTTAATTATATTTGGAAGGTGGGGTGGACTGGATTCTCATCTATCAATGATCAATCAATTGAAATCATCATTATTATCAAACTAAGCAGAGAATACTCAGTTGGTTCTATAATCTTATCTATTTGGATATTCATTCCACAAATGCATCAGGCAACCCATCCATGCCTGGTAATCTTGTACAACCTTTGTCTATGTTCTCTCATCAGTTTTACATAGGGCCCATCCAATATGCTAGAGGCCTTCCTCAACTTCTGCTGGCATGTATGGAATATTCATTTTTGTAGATAGAGAAATGTTAGCACTGCTTCTCCGAAATCAAAATGTTCCATAGGTAATCACCCTTATTGACTTTTAACTGGGCAATAGGGTTTTGGGATCATTCCCGAAAATCTACATTCTTATGTTAGGCTATCATGTAGCAGCAACATGTCCCATGTAGATGGCATATTTCTCAAAAGGTAGTGGGGACGTTGTAGTACAGGAAAACTATGCTATTATTGACATGATTATGTTTACTTTGAGGTAGAAGCTAGCCGCTACTCCTCCTAGAAGTAACAAAATAATAATTATGGCTTTTTTTATCTGGGGAGAGTGAGCAGTTTCTCTTGTCATGTGATTTAAAGGAAACTCGAAGGTCACAAGACTTGTCTCCCTCTTAGACCTAGACTAGAATGAGAAGTAAGAACCTTACGACCTGGCTTTTTCAATGTTCTAAGATTGTTGAAAGTCAGGCCACTGGCTACATATCAGTTCATACGGACTGTCTAACAAAAAGCAGAGAATGCTATTTTCTAAGGTCTTATCAACAGCATGCAGAATTAAGTGCTTATCTGAAAGTAATTTTTGTATTTCTTTTTTTTTTAAGATGATGCCAGTTTATTTATTTATTTTTTATTTTTATTTTTATTTATTTTTTATTTTTTAATTAATTTATTTAACTTTTAACATTCATTTTCACAAAATTTTGGGTTCCAAATTTTCTCCCCGTTTGTCCCCTCCCCCCACCCCAAAACACTGAGCATTCTAATTGCCCCTATCACCAATCTGCCCTGTCTTCTATCATCTCTCCCTTCCCTTGTCCCCACCTTCTCTTTTGTCCTGTAGGGCCAGATAACTTTCTATACCCCTTTACCTGTTTCTTATTTCCTAGTAGCAAGAACAGTACTTGACAGTTGTTCCCAAAACTTTGAGTTCCAACTTTTCTTCATCCCTCCCTCCCTACCCATTCCCTTTGGAAGGCAAGCAATTCAATATAGGTCATATCTGTGTAGTTTTGCAAATGACTTCCATAGTAGTTGTGCTATGTAAGATTAACTATATTTCCCTCCATCCTATCCTGCCCCTCATTGCTTCTATTCTCCCTTTTTGATCCTGTCTCTCCCCATGAGTGTTGACCTCAAATTGCTCCCTCCTCCCCATGCCCTCCCTTCCATCCTCCCCCCCACCCTGCTTATCCCCTTCTCCCCCACTTTCCTGTATTGTAAGGTAGGTTTTCATACCAAAATGAATGTGCATTTTATTCCTTCCTTTAGTGGGATGTGATGAGAGTAAACTTCATGTTTTTTTCTCACCTCCCTTTTTTTCCCTCCACTAAAAAGTCTTTTGCTTGCCTCTTTTATGAGAGATAATTTGCCCCATTCCATTTCTCCCTTTCTCCTCCCAATGTATTTCTCTCTCACAGCTTAATTTCATTTTTTTAAGATATGATCCCATCCTATTCAGTTCACTCTGTGCTCTGTGTGTGTGTGTGTGTGTGCATGTGCATGTGTGTGTAATCCCACCCACTACCCAGATACTGAAAAGTTTCAAGAGTTACAAATATTGTCTTTTCATGTAGGAATGTAAACAGTTCAACTTTAGTAAATCCCTTAAGACTTCTATTTGCTGTTTACCTTTACATGCTTCTCTTCATTCTTGTGTTTGAAAGTCAGATTTTCTTTTCAGCTCTGGTCTTTTCATCAAGAATGCTTGAAAGTCCCCAATTTCATTGAAAGACCATTTTTTCCCCTGAAGTATTATACTCAGTTTTGCTGGGTAGGTGATTCTTGGTTTTGGTCCTAGTTCCTTTGACTTCTGGAATGTCACATTCCACACCCTTCCATCCCTTAATGTAGAAGCTTCTAGATCTTGTGTTATCCTGATTGTATTTCCACAATACTTGAATTGTTTCTTTCTAGCTGCTTGCAATATTTTCTCCTTGACCAGGGAACTCTGGAATTTGGTCACAATGTTCCTAGGAGTTTCTCTTTTTGGATCTCTTTCAGGCAGTGATCGGTGGATCCCTTGAATACTTATCTTGCCCTTTGGTTCTAGAATCTCAGGGCAGTTTTCCTTGATAATTTCATGAAAGATGATGTCCAGGTTCTTTTTTTGATCATGGCTTTCAGGTAGTCCCATAATTTTTAAATTGTCTCTCCTGAATCTATTTTCCAGGTCAGTTGTTTTTCCAATGAGATATTTCACATTATCTTCCATTTTTTCATTCTTTTGGTTTTGTTTTGTGATTTCTTGGTTTCTTATAAAGTCATTAACCTCCATCTGTTCCATTCTAATTTTGAAAGAACTATTTTCTTCAGTGAGCTTTTGAACCTCCTTTTCTATTTGGTTAATTCTGCTTTTTAAAGCATTCTTCTCCTCATTGGCTTTTTGAACCTTTTTTTCCAATTGAGTTAGCCTATTTTTCAGGGTGTTATTTTCTTCAGCATTTTTTTGGGTCTCCTTTAGCAAGGTGTTGATGTGCTTTTCATGCTTTTCTTTCATCTCTCTCATTTCTCTTCCCAGTTTTTCCTCCACCTCTCTTATTTGATTTTCAAAATCCTTTTTAAGTTCTTCCATGGCTTGAGCCCATGGTATATTTATTTTGGATGTGTGGGATACAGAAGCCTTGACTTCTGTGTGTTTCCCTGGTAGTAAGCATTGTTCTTCCTCATCAGAAAGGAAGGGAGGAATTATCTGTTCACCAAGAAAGTAACCTTCTATAGTCTTATTTTTTTTCCCTTTTCTGGGCATTTTCCCAGCCAGTGACTTGACTTATGAGTTTTCTTTCCACACCCAGCATGCCTCCAGATCCACCCAGCCAGCGCTTGGGGTCTGAGATTCAAATACTGCTTCCCAGCCTCAGGGCTTTGGGGGGGGGGGGGCGGCTGCTATTCAGTGTGAGATTAAGTTCAGGTGCTCAGGTGGGGGCAGGGTCACCACATGGGACTCAGTTCCCTCAGGGGGTTTATGCGGAGACCTTCACCAATGGATCCAGGCTCCTGCCTGCTTGGGGAGCCCCTGTCTGCCACTGCCCCTGCTGCTGCCTCCCACAGGGGCCTGAGTTATGGGGACACCCCACTTCCCTCTCGACCAGCCAAATAGACCCTCTCACTGACCCTTGTCACCTGTGGGTGGAGGGACCTGCTGGGCTGCTGGAGATTCTGTCCCTGAAGCCTGCTCGTATCCACTCCTCTTGGTGCCGCGTGGCCAAGGCAGGGCTGGGCTCTGCTCTGGGTCCAGTGTGCCACAGACCTTTCGCGTCAGGTTTTCAGGTCTCTCTGGAACAGAAATCTCCTCCACTCCATTGTTCTGTGGCTTCTGCTGCTCCAGAATTTGTTGGGAGTTCTTCTTTACAGATATTTTATGGGCTGTGGGTTTGGAGGTAGCATATGTGTCTTTCTACTCTGCCATCCTGGCTCCTCCCCCAATCTTTGTATTTCTAAAGATGACAGAAAGCTCATAGAATAGCAAAGTTAAAGGGGATCCCTGATGGCATCTAATCTACCCTCAATCTAAAACATCAATTATTACCTACAATATTTATGACGAAGAGACAACATGGTGTAATGGCTGGAGATTCAGTTTCACAGACAGGAAGGTCTGCGTTGAAGCTTGGCCTGATACATGCTGAATGTAAAACATTTTTCTTCCTCAGTTTTCTAGAAACTCTCAGAAACTATAAGCTGCAGAGAAGGTGCCAACCTGCATGAGTAGATGCAGACTTCTCACCTGAGAATTATCTATAGCATTGAAATTTGAAGTCTAATTCTTTTCCTTATGCCTGTCTGTAATATCTATAGTAAGTATTCGCCCAGCCTGTGTTTGAAGTCCTATAGCATTAGAAAATTTACAATGACCTCCACTTTTTATCCCCACTCAGTTTTGGACAGCCTCAGTGATTAGGAAGCTTTTCCATATGTTGAGCCAAAATCTGCCTCTCTATAATTTGCACCCTTTGGTCCTAGTTCTGCCCATCAAAGCCAAGTACAAGAAGCTTAATCCCTCTTCCACATGAAAACTCTTCTCTTCTAAAACAGAGAGGCTGGTTGTAGGTAGTAGCTATTGCTCTAATGTCAGTCTAGTATAATTGGCTTTAGATTGTAAATTCTCATCCCTTCTAGATTCTATAGTCTGCTTCATTAGGGTAGAGACCACATTGTGATTATCACATACTGCATTAGCACCAAACAGAGCAAGCTCTTATTCAGTTCATTTAATTGAACTTACTATGGAATTAAAAAAAAAATACCCAACACAACTTGGAGGCTTTCTATGGAAGTCAGAAAATACTAAAGCAGAATTGCCATAGCAGCCAGGTCCCTGGCTTCACTGTTCCTTGCCTCTTTTTGGACCCCAAATGGGACTAAGTAGTCTGAAAAATGCGTAGACCAAGCATCTGTGAAGAACATCTTTGCCAAGATTGTAGGACCAGACATTCTCCACATCTTGTGTAAACTTTAGTGAGAATCCCTCTGTGGGTTTATGATTGCTTATTCACTCTTTCCTCTTCCCTCTGTGGTCCTAAATAATTCACCTCTCATTCTCTTTGTGGGGGATGATGATGATGCATGTGTGTGTGTGTGTGTGTGTGTGTGTGTGTGTGTGTGTGTATGTGTGAATTTGGCTTCTGTTCACTGAAGAAAACACAAGGAATGAGAGACAGGGAAGTTGAAACACTGAATTAAATAACAGTTTAAAAACACACATTAAAGATATTAGTTGTGATTTTTAAAATGAACTTTGTTCTTTGTTGTAATAAAATTAGAATATTTGCTACTCTCTAAAGACATAGTAGACAGAAACTCATGTATATAGTCCTTTGGTAATATTAGGCTACTTTTAGCACAATTAATACGAATTACTTAGTGATGATTTTAATAAACACTTGTTTGTGATGACAAATTAAAAATCATTTCAAGACATTTGAGAGGAAATTTCATTGGGAAGAAAACAACACTTTTCTTCAGACCAAGGAATTACACTTATTTTTTTTACAAATATGAAGTAACTCAGCTCTGAAATTATTTTCTTCATAAATGTAGCCAAGAAGGAAAATATATTTCTCTGTAGGAATGAACCAGAACCAGGACTCGTTCCAGATAACCCAGACAATAGGTTTCAAGTAGTGCAACTGACCTTTGGAACAGAGTAAACTATAATGGGTAGGCCAAAAATTCAGTGAAAGGAAGAGTTTTTAACTGGGAAGAACCCCATAATGTACTTGCAAGGAAGACCCAGCAGGAAGAAAAGAGACAATTAAGAGACAAAGAGTAAAGAAAGAAAAGTACAAGGAATCTATGAGCCCAGTTTCACAGTTAGTTTAAAACATGTCACCAAACAAAAAACAAACTGTGGGGACTCCATTCTGAAAGTCAAAGAAAATTATTAGTTGTGATTTGTGCTGATCAACATTATTGGATCCTTGATCATAATTCATTAGAATGGACTTTAAAAACAGAAGTTACCACTTCTCTAGTAGGCAGGGACCCTATGTTTGTCATGCATCTTCTTGAAACTGTGTCAGAGCACCTTTCCTGAAATGAGGGATGAGTATACTTTGGGGGACTTCTCACTTCTTTTATTGGCTAATGTGACAGAAAAGGAAGATAGCATGTTGTAAGGGATGTGGAAAGATAGGGGCACTAATGCATTATTGGTGGAGTTGTTGACTGGTTCAACCATTATAAGAACAATTTGAAACTATACAAAGGGCTATAATGCTGTGCATATCCTTTGACCTAATAACAACACTACTAGGTTTCCCATACATCAAAGAAAAAGCAAAAGGACATATGTGTACAAAAATATTTAGTCTATTTTTGTGGTAGCAAAGAATTGGAAATTGAAAGGATGCCCATCAATGGGGGATTTGCTGCACAAGTTGTGGTATGTGACTGTGATGGAATACTATTTATTATGTTATAAGAAATAAGGGGAATGGTTTCAGAGAAACTTGGGAACACTTATATGAACCAATAATAAGTGAAATGAGCAGAACCAGGGGAACTTGTAGACAGTTGCAAAACTGCAACGATGATTGACTGAGAAAGATTTAGCTACTCCAATCAAGACAATGGTCCAAGATAATTCTAAAGGATCCATGATTAAAAAATGATATCTGGCTCTAGAGATAGAACTAATGGACTCTGAATGCAGATGGAAGCTGTTTTGCTTTTTTTCCTGCTTTTTTTTTTGGTAACATGGCTAATATGGTAAGATGTTTCGCTTGATTTCACATGTATTATTGCTGTATTGCTTGCCTTCTCAATGTGTAAAGGAGGAGCTGCAGGAATAGAGATAAGATTTGGAGCTCAAAAAAAAAAAAGAATCTTTGTTTTTTTTAAAGCATATGGGCACATAATGTTCAACACATGATCAGGTTTGTTCAAAGATTGAAGGGACCTTGTAGGTCTCATGTCAGAACAGAGAGAAAATAATCCTCACCAGTAAGAAACTCTTTCCCCAGAAGTAGCTTTATCCCCTACAGGGAGAATTGGCTTGTTCTTCCATGTTGGTTCTTCCCTATTAGTTTTCATAGCATTTTTTTTTCAGCTTTTGGCACCAGATATACTGAACAGATGTCACTGTTTTATGCTTCCTGTCAATGACCCATTTCACAGTCCTGCATCCCTTTTCCCGTAGTTCTTTGTAGTCCCCAGTCAATCATGTTAGATGACTTATTCTGTCCATGATCTTATCTTGTGTGACTCTCTACTAGTAGTTTTCCTCAGCTCCCAAGGGACCATCCCTCTTTTGTAATCCACAAAGAAAAAAAAAAGAACAGAACCAAAAAAAAACCTCATATTATGTATCAATAGTTCAAGATTTACTTCCCAACAAGTCTGCCCCCATTCCTAAAGCCTTTTCAAAAAAAAAAAAAATTCTAGTATTGCAGTTACCACTTTCCCAGGTCTCACAAAACAGGCTTTCTAGGGGATAGAGGGAACTGATCACCTTTGCACTTTACTAGTGGGTCTCTCTCCTTCCATCTGAAGTTAATTCATGGTGATATATACCAGTTTGCCCTCTCTTCCCATTCTCTCCTCTTCATGTGCATACTGGCATTCCTCTGGGGTCCAAAGTCTCAGAGGAGGACATCAGTTTGTTTTAATTCCTCATGAGAAGCTGGGTCCTGTAATTAAAATTACTCTGAACTGTTTCCTGAAACATCTCAGGTAGTCAGAGAGGTAGAAAGAACCATACATATCATATTAGCATTGCTAAAGAGGGGAAGGTTAGTCATTATCTCTGGATTTGTATTCCATATAGCTTAAATACATATTTGTATTAAATACATACTTAAATACATACATACTTGTCAAATGATTAAATGAATGAATCTGATCTGGAATCACTGAAGTTTTCTCTTTCCATTTACTTTCTCTCTTTTTTTCCCTCATACTTTGCACTGGATTTTCTCAATCAGTGGCTCTCCAATGGAAATTAGATACTTTTGAAAACATCCTGGTATGTTCAGATAACTATTGCTAGGATGGTGTCAATGAGAGATGTAGTGTGACACAGTAGATATGAAGCTGGTCTTATGGTCACTAAGCTGGATTCAGGTCTTGCCTCTGTTGAATATGACTTGGGAAAATCACTTCTCAGTTTCTCAAAACTTTCAGACTTTAAATTGTGCAGAAGGTGCTGATCTGCACGGGTAGATGGAGCTTTCTCATCAGAAATTCTTTATACCAATGAAATTGTAGGGATGATGTCAATCCATATGACTGTCAATTTCACAAATAAGCCTGACATAATTTTTCCTCCAGAGAAGAAGGCAAGTTGGCAACTTAGTGAATCTCATATCTGGCACTTAGCTGTGTAACCACAAACAAATTATGGCGCTTCTCTGAACCCCAGGCAGCATTCTAAGACTTATCTAAAATTTCTATCTGATAGGATAAATTCTCAAAGAAATCACAATCTTTGATATAGTAACAAATACAGATGTTTTTTAATGATCATAAGTACAATTATTAACTTAACATTTTGAAAGGAAGGATGTTACATACCAAGTAATGCCAAAATACTAAGGAAAGCTGAAAGATGTGTTTTATAGAGAATTTTAATATACTATAGGGAGATTTTAGACCTAATTCATCTATCTTGTGAATTATATAATAATTATAGCTCATATTTTATAGTCCCTTATACTTTAAAAAATGCTTTCCTCAGGTAATGTGGACTGGACAATTAGGGCCCAATATCTAGAGAATGCATGCATCTGGTGAATTAGACAGAAAAGTGATGTCAAACTCAGACAGAAATGAATGTGGCCTCCAGGCCACATGTTGACTTAGAAAACCATAAATTAACATTATCTACATTGACTTTTTATTTTGTTAAAAATTTCCCAATTACCTGTTAATCTGGTTACCTTGAGAGTTTTGCTCACAACGTCAATGGAGAGTATGTCATCTCTGATGCAGAGCATGTTCAAAGTTCTCTTGTTTCAATCTAACACTTGGAATTTCAGGGGAGCATTTTTTACTCATGAGCGACTGAGGGGCCATTACCATGGTATGAAGAGTCTTCTGATTGGCTGAGGACCCAGAACTGAGGTTCACACAAAAGATTCAAATACTTTATTTCTCATACTCTTTCCGTATAGATTTCAAGGAATAAGGATTTCTGTGAGCCACTGGGTAGAATAGGAACATCTCTTATCCAGCTGCCCTGTATCCATGGACACATGGCACCTCTGTTTCTTTTGTCTCTCGTGTCTATTCTTTCCTACTCATTGGTGAATAGGTATCTGGAGATGGAATTTACAAATTATGACTTTATGAGCCTAAAACTGCTGGAAAAAGCCAACTGAGGTATTCTTAGCAACCAGAGATTATGAAAGAGACTGGAGAGAAGCCAATCCTGAAGAATAATCTGCTGGATCCAGCCTACTAATTGATTGGCTCCATTAGACAAGACATTGATTCCTAAAAGGGGCTGGTCCAACTTAGCAAAGAAAAGTGAATCATTTTTAATGCCTCATCCTAAAATGAACCTGGTGGAGATTCCAGGAGGAAAGAGCAGTACTCACATAGCCAGTAGTCTTGAAGGATCGCAGTCTCTATGTATCTCCCAAAGTATCTCCCAATCTCATTTTCATTACATGTGTTTCAGTACTGTTGTGCTTCAAGTTTGAACCCATTATCCCCAGGAACTGTGTGTGCATATGTACACATACTTACACATACACACACATAGAGGAGGTAGAGTATGCCCTGGGATTGTTGGGTGAGTGAGGGAATTTTGTGTAAACCATTTTAATCTTGACCTCTTTCTCCCCAGAGAAAGCGCGCTTCTGTTTGGAGGGATGATGTGTAATTTCTGTCTTAGTTAACTTCCTTTAATAAAAGCTAATGGATGTCAACTGTTAACATCGGGAGGAACACACCAGATGAGTGGTCGTTGGATAATAGTATTAGAAACCCTAGTCCATGAAAGTTAACAGAAAATAGAACCTTATAGGAAAAATGAGTTAAATGTCCTCCTTTACAAGTGTGGATTAGGAGAGTGAGCCCAGAGGACATACTACATTCAGAATAGACCATGGAGGTAGACAGTATAAATGTCAGTCTCCTCATTTTATTGATGAAGAAAATGAATATTAAAAAGCTTAAAGATTTTGCCCATGGTTATACACAGACATCATCTCAATTTTGTTCTCTCAGTTTCCTGCCATCTTTAAGCTTTAACCATATGCCCATTCAACCATTATACCGTTACTTAAAACATTTCAAAACAATTACTGTACACCTAACATATGAACCTAATATATGAACAAGGAGTTGCTTACAAAATGTAAGAACTAGATTTAGTGGAATTTAAAAGTTTATGGATAAATGCTAAAAGAACTACTGCTGGTAGAACATGTACAAGGAAGATACCTGTGAACTTCTAAGACTCTATCTTATAACTGGGGTAAGATGAAGAGGAACTTGGCTATCTGACAGAGAATTCAGTAATAAGCCTAGAGAACCAAAGAAATGGACTAAATGAATCCCTCTTTCAGTGACACAGAATATTTCTAAAATAGCTTTAAAATAATTCATTTTAGTGTTATCTTATCCAATGAAATGGGTGAAAAAAGTTTTATATGAAAACCCATTTCATACTCTTAAAAGGTCCATGAAGTACAAGAGGGGGGAGAAACCTGATCAATATGACATTTAAAATTCAATACATTTATTAAGTATCAACAAGGTGCAAGGCATTATGTCAGATGCTTTGGACAAAAGATAAAAAAAAAAGCCAGAATAATCCTTGCACTAAAAAAACTTACGTTGTATTGGATGGATGTAGTAGGTGCATAGATAAGAATAATTCAAGGAAGTGAGTGATTGAACAAAGCACACCGGGAAATCAGGGAAATTTTCAAGAAAAGAGGTAGTACCTGAGCTGATCCTTGAAAGAATATAAGAACTCTGAAAGGTAGAGAAGAAACAGGAGAACATTTTCAGTATGGGGGATAATGGAGGCTGGGAAAAGAAATGTCAAGATTGGGAAACAGTTCAATATCAGCCTGACTGGAATGTACATTGTGTAATGGAGAATCATTTGAAATGTCTGGCAAGGTAGCTAGGAGGTAGATCATCAAAGGCCTTGTGAAACCCATGTTAAGGAATTGCCAGATTTTTTCCCCACAGAAACTATTGTCTACTTATTTCTCCCTCCACCTCCCCACTCCCCCTCCATAGAGGAAAGAAGTAGACATATAAAGCATTAAAGGGGAGGGGTAACATACTCAGAGCTTTAGCTTATGGGCTTATTTATATTAGTATATGAAAGATGGACTGGAGAAGGCAAAAAGCCAACTAGATTTATTGCAGCTATTGCCATAGTTCAGGTGGGAGATGAGGGTCTGAACTTAAGAGGTAGTGGTGTGGATGGAGAGAAGGGGCAGATGGGAGAGATGGTCTGGAGGTATAGTCATCATGACTTGGTTAGAGCATATGTAATGTGGAGACCTGAGATTAGGAATGGTAGAGAACTCTCAAAGACTGTAGGGTGGGAAGAGACCTCAGAGCCCAACTTGGCCCTGAACAAGGATCTCTTTTACAATATGCCTAAGAAATTGTCATCCAGCTTCTGTCTGAAGACCAAAATGAAGGATTCATTACCTCCTGAAGCAATCTATTCAACTTTGGGACAGTTCTAATTGTTAAGGAAATTTTCCCTTATATCAAGTTTAAATCTATCTTTGTACAACTTCAAAGGCACTATCCTTGGTCCTGGGGACACAAAGAGCTACTTCACCTTTCCAGATCCTTTGGGGCTTGTGCTAATGGGAAGAAAACAGTAGATGATATCACAGGGTATCAGGTATAGAATATGGAGAAAAAGGGAGCTCACAAGAGATGTCTTCTCTTCACCAAAAAAAACTAGGAATCAAAGTCTTTTGCTGAGGGAAGAAGGGAGCAGCTTATATAGTAGGCTTGAGAAGGCAAAGCTTGAAATAGGTAAAGTGAAGGGTGTGACAGAGAATCAGTTATAGTATACTGAGTTGCCAGACAATAGTGAGGAACCAGTTAGGAAAATGTAAGTCAAACCAGGTCAGTACACATGATTGTGACTTCTTCCAGCACCAATATGCAACAAGTGAGTAGAAGTGATGAAAGTAGGTGGTAGGGGGTAATTCGGAGTTTGAGTCTGGTAGAGTATGATAAGCAATAAGATAAGGAGCAAGGGATTAAAACATAAAGGACAGAACATAGTTTCACTACCTAACTATGGGGAAATTCCCATTACTCTTTTTAGAGTGCAAAAACAAAAGGTAATCTGGTACTAGAGAGGAGAGCCAGTGATAAGGTGTTTTGGAGGAGTTAGATTTCTGTGAATGCAAGAAGGTAGGAGTCTGAACTCATTGCATCAATATCCTCTACCCCTGATTATTCCCTTCTGATTGGAAGGCAGAGCAGAGGTTCTCTCCAAACTTTCATTTAAGAAGGGTACCCAGGCAACTTCTCCTTCATTTCCCCAAGTCAGGTACCTTCCCTCCTTCCCCCTTTTCAGTTTCTTTTTGTGTGTTGTCTTCTACCATTAGACTGTAAGTTCCTTGAAGGTAAGCATAGGATTTGTGCGTGCATGTGTGTGTATGTGTGTGTGTGTGTGTGTGTGTGTGTATTAGTATCCCCAACACTTAGAACAGTACCTGGCACATAGTATGTGCTTTAAAAATACTGACTGGTTGAGATGAAAAGGAGTTAATTAACTTCCACTCATTGCTCAAAGTTCTGTCCTCTGGGACCAAACAGAATACACCTAATCTTTCTTCCACATGACAGTTCTTCAGTTACTGGATAAGTAACATGATGAGTCCCTCCCACATCTTCCCTTCTTAAGGTGTAACGTTACCAATTTCTTCAACTACTCTTTGACCTTTCCGGATCTTTCTTGCATTCTAAATATACGTCAACTTGTCTACTTATAAGTGGCATCTAGAACTGAACATGATATAACAGATATGGTCAGACATAGCATAGAAGAAATATCTCCTCCTTTGTTCTATATACTACTCCTCAGTCTTAATGCTTACTTATAGTGTCCGATACCTATTGGGCTCACTCCCCTACTGTGAACTGATTCGTGTGACTTACAGGGATCAAAAGTCAATTCGCTCCTTGAGTCATCTTACCCAGGGTAGCTGGTTTATTCACATCTTTGTTGGTGTATGTTCCAGTAATATGGATGCTACAACATATCCTAGAATGTAGGACTTTTGTTAGCTGGAGTTGATGACATGGCAAATGTAATACGTTTTTCTGCATCTCTCTTGACTAGACAAACAGTTTGATGTGAGCTATTAATAGTGAGTTTGGTATGAAAGAATTAACCATAATTCCAGATGACTGATGGCAAAAAATGCTACCCACCTCTTGGCAGAGGGATGATGAATTGAATATGTAAAATGACACATTTTTGGACATGGTCTATGTAGGAATTTTTTTAGCTTGACTGTACATATTTGTTACAAGGGTTTTGTTTTTCTTTTTTTGAGGGTGAGGAACTGGAAGTGAGAAAAAATAAATGTTTGATATTAAAAAATATATTGCTCAACTCTGACACCTGAAAGGCATAGCAGACTAACCAATGGATAATGTTTAAGGGGAAATATGGACAAATGATTTATGGGAAAGTTCTCAGAGAAGATAGGAGGATAAAAGGAACAAGTAGAGGGATTGTGTTAACAAGAAGGACCAGCTCATCCTCTAAGAGCAAGGCAAATGAGGGGAGGACTGGCAAAGACAGCAAAGTTTAGAGGGATGGTACAGAAGAAATTAGTTTATGATTGAGGTTGAAGATTTCCTTAATAAAGTAGGAAGAAAAAAGACATTTATGGAATAGAAGTGAGTAGGCAAGGGAAGCAGGGAGAGAGAGACAGATAGAAGCAGAGAAGACACAACAAAGAGCAGGGAAGGGCCAGTTAGTATCAGAGAACATGAATTTCTAGTACACCCAGTCAGTATGGCTGTATGGCTTCTTCTAATAACATTAGCTACAGCATAGCAAGTTTAGGATAGGAATAATTACTTAATATTTATTTAACAATTGTTAATTTTAATAATTATAATTCATTTAGGTTCATAAGGCTAGTTTTAAAAGAAATGGACCTATAATTGTTGTTGCTTCCAATGACTGGTTAGAGTCACTGAATAGGTAATGATTTAAGCTAAAATCATTACCTATAACCATAGGCTGTTCACTCTTTTCTCCCTAAAATTAATAGAACTCAGGACAAAGGAACTAAATAACCTCAAAATTGCAAAAAGGATAAAACAAGGCAACTACCTTAACATTCTAGATAAACAGAAAGAGAAAACTCTCCAGTCGTCCTGGTATACACAGACAGAAGTTGAGCACCTTTATAGATCTCTGCTTGCTTCTCTCTTCAGTTAAGTTCAATCCAATTTGCACTATTAAATACCTATGACATTCCAGACTCTATACTAAGTGCTGAAAACATAAGAAAAAGAAAAAAAGAAAAAAGAAAATCATTCCTACCCTTAAGGAGTTTACATTTTACTGGGTGGGGGGGGGGGAATATACAGATAAGTAAATAGAAAATGGATATAACATCATACAAATCAATACAAAACAATTTTAGATGAAAGAATTAACAATTGGAGACGGAGGAGAAAAGGAGAGGATTCCAGGAGGAATGGTACTTAAGTTGAGTCTTCAAGTGAGTGAGGCATTCCAAGAGCTAGAGGTGAGACTAAAGAACATTCTAGACTTGAGAAAAGCTGTGAAGATGAGAGAAGTAAAATATGATGTATGAACATAACAGGCAAGTTTGGCTTGAACACAGGGTGTGTGAGGAAGAGATAAATATATTCATGGGTTCATTTCTCTGTGTCACCTCTGTATATCATAGGGATAGATTAAAAATGTGTGCTTAACTACAATAATGTAAAAGGAGAGAATTAAAGAAATGACACTGAATGCAATAAGCTGCAAGAAAGGGAGAAAATGCATCTTGCCTTTATCTTCTTTGTAGATGTGTGCGTGTGTGTGTGTGTGTGGGGGGGTTATAGACATAGAAACATTGAATGCACTGTCATTGGTGTGTTATTTATTTATTTTTTTACTTCTGCTATCTTTCTCTCTCTCATACTTTGTTACAAGGGAGGGCTCTCTGGGGAGATGTAAAAAGATACATTTGGTAATGAAAGTGATATGAAAACAAAAGACATAATTTTTTTTTAAAAGTGAAAAAAATAAGAATTTGTATATGAAGAGAGAGATGAGTAGTGCCCTAGAATTTGATCTGTTCCAAGATGGGAGGGGATGGAGCCAAAGACTGGGGGTATGTGTGGTTTGACATACTGGGGGAAAAGGTCAAATGGTGTGAATATGAATGTCCACACTAAGCCTAATTTAAAAAGTGTGTTGTGTCACATGATGCCTATTTTCCCTGTTATGTAAATGCCACATTGCATTGGTAATATCTACCAACAAAGGGTGTAGTTTAGATGGACCCTGGAGGTGGAATGCTAAATTTTGGGTAGTGATTGTTTAAGCAGTTTATTAGAAGTAAAGGTTCAATGACCACAAGCAAATATTGAATTTGGAAACATGAAAATAGTAAATTTTAAAAGCCAGTTGTTTTTTCACTGTTCTATTAAATAATATCAGAAAACAGTAACTTATTCAGGGTTTGGAAAATTAAACACAAACATTTCTTCAGGAATTCTATCTAAAAACAAAATCCCAGCATTTCTCTATTGAAATTGTATAAAAAATTAAAAACCATCATGGGAGAAACATGAAAGAAGCAACTGAAATGATCTTACCTATTTCAGAAAATAACATAATGGAAGTTAGATAAGAACTCAGTTAAACAATTGGGTTTTTTCTAGTTCAAAGTCTTCAAACTTTGAAATACAGCAAGAAACAAGTATCTCTCCTATAGCAGTTTGTGTAATTTTTCTAGTATGTATCACATAATATTTATTGTTATTTCCATATCTGCCTTATTTCCCTTTTATTATATATAACCTCTTAATTCATTTCAAATAACTTTTTAAGGACCTAAAACATGCTAGGTAGGTATTTTGAGAGAGAGAAATATTGTTTAAGCTGTAACTCCTGCCAATTAGACCTTTAAAACCAGATATAATTATTTAAATATATAAAATAAGTAAACTTCAAAAAACATATATTTTATTATAGCTATTAATTATTTAACAGAATATGACAAATCAAACTTATAAACATGTATCTGTGATCAGTAAGAAGACAGTCTTTGAGACAAATCATAAAAGAGCCATAACATTTTGTTGCACTGGGAACATGGCTCAATCAACTCACTATTTTCTTATTTTTAATAAATTTTCTTTAAGGAAAGCTGGCTTTTCCCTCTTATACTACAGACACCTTTTATCTTTTGAAGATGCTGACTCCTTCCCAACTCTTAGATCCAGAGTAGTCTCTTAAAGGGTTTAACTTCAAACTTTTGGTCACATCTTTTCTTGTGGCCAGCTCCTGTCAAAAACTGTTACCTCATTAAAATTTAAACTTTGGTTAAGTGACTCTTTCAGAGTCACACAGCTAGTAAGTGTTAAACTGGTCTCAAAGAAAGAAAAGTCAGTATTGACTCCATTTACTTTAATTAAGGCCACCATTAGGTGTGTCACTTTAATGAAGATATTTCCATCATAGAGATGGAACACACACACACACACACACACACACACATGGTGGGAGAGAAGAGAGGGGGAGAGAAGGAGGGAGACACAGAGAGAGGGAAGAAGGAAGGGAAGGAAGGAGGGAGAGAGGGAGGAAAGAAGATGGGGGGAGAGGAAGGGAGGGAGGGAGAGAGAGAGAGAGAGCACTCCAGAAATGCTCATGAAAATAAGCACTTCTCATTAGTTTTCTAATTATCAGACTCAAGAAGTAAAAAGGAATTTCACAGAGTATGATCTGGGGTTCAGCTCTTAGTATAGTCTGGCTACAAGAAAATACATATGCATGCACATACAGACACATGCATGCATATGGGGCTCCAAAACTTCTGTCTCCATGTTTTCTGATTTTTTTTTTTGTTTATCATTTTCACAACTAAAAGATATTTCAGCAATTGGAGTGACTGAAACCCATTTATACTGCAAGAATTAAAGGAGCTTTGTGAAAATTGGACAGATATTTAAGTAAATACTATTCTTTTTTTTTTGTTTTGGTATATTTCATAACAAGGAAAATCATCAAAGAAAATACAACTAGCTTTTGATATCTCTGTATTCCCTGTAGAATATTCAATGAATGAATATTACAACAGAATTTACTTAAAAACATTTATTTGCAGCAAAATCAAACATACCGTTGAGAATACAAAGAGAAACAGTTTTCAACCAAATCTTTCATTAAAAACGCACTGCTAAATTAAGCATTTTTGAACTGAATGACCAGTTATGTATTATTAATCATGCCATTTTCATACCTGATTACCATTAAAAAATCAGTAAAGAAAAAGTTCTTTAAGTGTGCAAATATCATCTTAGTACTGCATTGTGTTACCATTGATAGTAAATGGCCACTAAATATATGCTTATTACATAAAGCTTTTTAAAGTACAATAAAAATACAAATTCTATCTGTTAAAAAAGCCACTGAGATATGGCTACTAAACATCCTCATTATACAAATTCCAAAATACTATATGACAAACAAAATTATAAAGACTTCTTTTTATGAAACATATACTACTCTGAAATTAGTGATACATATGAACAGAAAACAGAAAAGAGGAAGACTCATATACACCTTCAAACACTAAAAAACTCAAAGAAATGCCATGTTCCATGAACATCCTAGATTTAATTTAATCTAGGATACAGAACAAAAGCAAATGTTCATGAATTCAAAAAAAACCCAACTCTTTTTTTAGGGGGAAGACTTCCATCCCCCCCCCCCCAATCTATTTCTAAATCACCAAATCTGTAAGTAATTTTTTGAGTAAAGTAATATTAGGGGAAACCTAATAAGATTTACTTTTAGGGCATTACTTTATTATAGTTACTATACATTTTAAGCATGTGTAAGGCTGTATAATAAAAAAAAAATCACTGAAAAAGGTCATAACTGAATCGTGAATAAAATTAAATAAAATTTATTGCCCATGTTAATGATTAATGGAATATAAGTATCCAAGTCAGTTATACTCTAGCCCCAGAAGAAACTTAATTTATATGACTATACATAATGATTTGCATTTTAGGGAAATCAGGTTAAAGTGAAATTTGGTCACATCACATCACTAACAATGATGACTTACTCATACAGAATGGTTGCCATAGATGCTAAAGTACCAACACTAATTGTGGCATCTCAAATTAAGCATCTGAGATTCAGTTCAGTTCAACAAATACTTATAAAAATGCCTATGACATGCAAGGCACTCTGCTACGCACCAAATGCAACGTCAAGGGAAAATATTCCAGTAGGAGACAGACTACTTTGGTGGAGAAAAATGCTTTTTAAAGTAAATACTGGTACAATATGTTGTAAATATATGCAGAATCTATGTTCAAATATATTTTCTCTGTATTATCAAATTAGAAACTTATATATACTTTATTATATAATTATTCTCATTTGAAATAAGATGGTATTTGAAAGTGATTTTCTATATTTTCTTGGATGTGGATTCAAATCTTACTTTTAAGATGAAAAGGAAATATAGTAAAGAATTGAATTATACTAATTTGAGTTACCTGGCATCTATGTTGCTACTACATATTCTAAGTACATTCAATTTTATTATCCTTTTAACTTCTATTCACTAATCATTTCACCAGTCTGAAAGTTAGTGACCTGAGGTCATTATTTTCAAAGTGTAAAATTCTCCAGTGATATGGAAAGCAACTAATAGATATAATGATATATAAGGCTCATGATTTATGAAAATTTCATAGGTTTAATAGGTAAAATAATTGGTTATAACTACATGATGCCATCAAAGCTAACTGAAAATCCAAACCACTTCTTTTGGGCTCTCATGCCACCAAATAACCATTTTGCTACCTCCCACTGAATTGGTCAGCATGTGTATCATCCTTTAGATACAGTCAGAGTCAGATTTTTCAAAGTGCCTAGATTAACCGTGAGTTTTCAGTTAGATACTTTCTTTTTTTTCAAACTACGAGCAAAAAAATTATTAAGTTAAAGTTGAGCAGAATTCAATAATATCTTAATGAACTGAGAAAAGGTAATGTAGCTTCCAAAGGTACTAACTTATAACCCCAAAATAGAAGAAGAATTAGGGGACTCTCTGTTCTTTAGTAATATAAATTTATCTCCAACAGAAGCAGAAAGGAACAGAAGGATGTAACTTAATGAATAGCTCACATGCAGATGTGGCTTTTTACAATTTTACAGGTCAACACTGAATCTGTGTTTAAGTCTCACCAAAGCATATCTCACAAAAGTTAACATGTCTAAAATCAAAAATTTTTGGCACATGGATAATACTTGTATTACACATTATAATAACAATGATAAAAAGAAATGTTATACAACAGTCAGGATCTCTTCTTCTTGGCATCAGCACCTACTATCTAATGGATCGAGACAAAATACCGTGCCTTCAAGAGTTAGTCCCATTTTGAACCCCTCCTGTAAAACAAAACATGACCATTAGAGTAGGAAATGCCCTTGGGAAAACTTGGTATATAAGAGAAGTTAACGTCAAACACAAAAAATTTACAGATAAACTATTATTATATTTGCAACAAATGTGAATTATTTTTATTTATGCTTTGGTCCTTGGGAGTTTGGTTGTGCTTTTCTTTGAAAAAAGTATCTACAAATTTCTGATTTGTGTTTGTATGTTCAAAATAATTTTGTGGTTAACATATGTTAGATTAAACAAATACAAACCTTGAAGCACATGACTTTTGGTACTCTCTACAGGGTCCAAAAGTCTTAGTTCAGTTTTAAATTCTAGTGGCTTAAATCTAAACAAAAACTTTTGGGACACTCTGTAGACTATAAAAAGTTGCTTTATTTATTTGTTTTTTTTTTGTTTATTGGCTATACCATCAGGCCTTTCCTTGTGGCACTCCCCTGTTCAAGAACTTAATTCTATTGCCTACCGCATCTAATCTGCAAGATTTCCCCTGGCTTTCAAGGCCAACGCGACTCTAAAATAAGGTCCTTGAAGGTAGGAACTATTTTTCTTTTAATATTTGTTTTTGTATCCCTAGACCCTAGCACAGTGCCTTACATGTTATAACTACTTAAGGAATATTTATTTAATAGAATTGTGGATAATCTTCAAGTCCATGAAAGCTGCAGAATAATGCTCGTAGGGACTGGAGTGGACTAGTATTTCTTTCTCTTTTATGTTTCTAACACCACTGTCCAAGGTATAAAATGATATGCCCTTCCTAAGACCTACCTCGTTGTGGCCTGCTTTCCAAAGGACTTCCTCTGGGTTTCTCAATTGGGCTTTCCTAAACTAGAAGGGAACCTTCTTCTTCAAGTTTAAGGTTACTATTGCCACAAACTGCCTCCCCCACACTAAGATGCCCCTTTCTCACTCTTGCTGCTGTTGCTCTGTCTTTCATTTCATTCTCATGGCATCATTTGCTATTACTTATCTGGAATACATCTATGTATTCAGATCTGTTGCTCCAGATCTGTTCTAGTCCCATACAACTTTCCCTCTACACATGTAGAAGTCATAGACCTCAAGAGTTCAAGGGCAGTAGCAAAAGAGAAAATATTCCCTAGAACTTCCAGTACTATACCTCTCCTTGTCCCCAGAAAAATTTTGCTAAACCTTTAACCTTTCCTAGGTGTTATCAC
Organism: Notamacropus eugenii; assembly: GCF_028372415.1. Classification (NCBI taxonomy): domain Eukaryota; kingdom Metazoa; phylum Chordata; class Mammalia; order Diprotodontia; family Macropodidae; genus Notamacropus; species Notamacropus eugenii. Next base: position 255,444,352 of record NC_092876.1, on the reverse strand, counting down.
TTCTTTCCCATCGCTCAAATATAAGCCTATGCTCAATGTACTAAAAAGAAGAGAAAAGGGGGAAAGCCAAGACCTTAATTTGTCAGAGAGGTGGGTGTAGATTTGGGAATAGTTTGTGCATAGTATCAAAGTAGTCTGTGGACTACTCTACTGTCAATGGAAGCAGAGCCTGAAAGGATCTTTGGCCCAGCTTCCCACATGAAGAAAGTTTACATAATATCAGGGGGGTTTCCATGTAATGAGTTAGAAGAATTATTCCTGTAAGGAATGTTCCAAAAGTTATTTTTTGATAAGTTGCATGATACTTTGCTTTTGATTTTTTTATGTCCCCCCAATAACTTAATAGCATCATGAAATATTAGATTTGGAAGAGATTTTAGAGATTATTTAAACATTCTTGATTCTTTATATGAAAGAACTAAGGACCCAAAGGGTTTAAGTGATTTCCAACAGCTCACTGCACTAATTAATGGCAGAGCCAGACCTGGATCTGAGGACTCCCAATTCTCAGGTCAGAGTTTTTCTATGATAATACCATTATACTATGGTCTCTCAAAAAAGTATGGTCATAGTTATATTCTGTTTATTTTAACTTTAATCCATTTTGTATCCAGTGTTTTCCTACAACTTATCCCTATTTAATTTAGTAATTTAAATTTCATTAAAATATTATGAACTGCTAAATAGGATGTATCAACTTAAAATACAAATGATTAAGGTGGGGTCTTTGTATCTCTCCTCCTGCTAAAAAAAGTGTACGGGGAAATTGTTTACTTAGGGGAGTTCAGCACTAAAAAAGCTTTTCCATTAAAAGGGTGGATGGCAACAGTCCAACAAAAACAGAAAACAGTAGCTTAGTATAAAAACTTCATTATCGCAAATATTAAAGATTATTATTTAGAGATTAGTTTAAGTCAATCCCAAGTTTACATCTCTACTATAAAAACCAACTGTAATCTAGAGAAGGAACAACACTGAAGCTACCTTTACCCAACAACATTTGGGAGATCCTTGGGAAAGTTGGATACCCAAATTTTTTTCCCCTCAAGAGATTTTCCTTTCCGGCTGCAAATCTTAGGAGGTTTATTTACATAGTAAATATACCAGTAAGAGAGAATATAATGAAACATTTCAATGAATACGGCTAAAAGTATTTCAAAGCATGGAACGCAGCCAGGATGGAATCCCATCACCGCAGGAAGGGACCTAAGGCGACATCTCCAAACTTCTAATTCTACAAATGCGGAAACTGCAGCTTCAGGATATCAAATGATTTCATCAAGGTCACATAAGTAATAAGTAGCAAAACCACCTAAATCCTCTGACTCTAAATTCAGCATCCTTTACACCATGCTACTACCAAGTACAGCTTCATTAGATTACATTAGATAGTAGAAAGCTTACGAATAAACTGTCTTTGGGTATTTTAGCTGATATAATGCCTGTTTCAAAACTACTTCAGTGAAGATGATTGTCTGTGAGGTCAGATGCTCTACCCCAAAAATGGCCGTTCATGAAAATCTGTTAGAGTTAAAATGTTATATTATGATTCACATTATAGTTAAAGCATTTTTCCCAGGTATTTTTTTTTCACTGAAGAAAACCTATAGTATAAAAAACCTAGTCTCCTTCTCTGACCTTAGTATTTATGACTTTATCCAGCCAGTTTCATGCCTTCTCTAATCTGCATTTAGTGCTGTCCAGCCTTGGCTTCATTTCCCTGAATTACTTTCATGCTTGATTAGGTCAATGGAGTGGCTCTTATAATTCTAGCAGAAAAGATATCGGCAAGACTAGTACAACAGCTTTAAAACTCTGCAAGTAATAAGTTATACTGTCTGAAAGTTCTGAAGGGCACTCACTATTCATTATACCTATAGTACAAAGACTTTGTAGCAAAATTATTGTAAAGATAATTAAAAGGTTCTTATCTATTCAGGATGCAAATCCTGCTCCTAGGTGTCTAGAAGAGTGTCCTCATTATCAAGGTACATTAAACACTTGCTACCTTATGAAAATTAAGGTAATATTCTACCTTGTGTTAGGCCTAGACATGTACATATTTTTTATAAATATATACTTAATATTTAGAAAATATGGCACTTAAAACTGAAGTCATAAAAATGCATCATTATTTTATAAAAGCTAATATTTTTAAAGAGAGAATGTCAAACAACAAATTAGCAATAGGTAAGGTAGAGGGATGCTATGTTTTTGTTTCAGTTATTCTTAGAATGCTTCATGTTCCTTTTCTAGCCACCATAATTTAAGATAGATCATCTTTAATAAGCTCAAGGGCAAAAACCTTTATTATTATAGTTGACCTAAAAATAGTAACCATCAAATCCTGGTGCTAGCATTAGGAAAATGATTTAGAATGCAAATTAGTTTGAAAAGAAATGCTTTAAAGACTATTTTATATGTGGTCATATGTTTATTTCTAGGCTAAACTGTGCCCTAATTATCAAAAAATAAGTTATAAAACCCATTGGCTTTCTTTCCTCTAAACTAAACTTAAGAGACAGCGAAGCACAGTGGAGAAATATTGCCTAATGTATACTGGCTAGTCCATGTCCAACTTGGCATAACAAAGAAACTTCTTTGATGTGACACAATACCATTGTGCCTAAAAATTAGATTCTTCCAATTTTGGTAAGATCAGACTGGGTATACAAGTGTAAGGAGAAAATGCGTTTGAAATCATCCCCTCCCATGTAATTCTGATACTTTTATCAAGGGAGAATTTATCTTAATTATTCCCTGGGTATGAAGGTGTCCTGCAGGTATGGCAGGAATTCTGTTTTAATCAGTTAAGGGACTTGGTCACTCCCATTGGATCTTTTATAAAACTGTTAAGGCAGTTGAGACAAAAAGATTATAGTGTCTGGCTAAAGAGAGGAGAGAAACCTACCCCTGAGAAAGAATCACTTGGGAGGAGGGAGTGTTTCAGCTTTTGTTTAGGTCTCCTATCTCTCTTGGACTCCTTTCATTGGGAAAGCACTTCATGAACTTTGAATGTAGGTTTTTCCCATTGGTGTTCTCATCCTGATATTGTTTTCAGAACACAAGGTACAGTACTTGGAGCCATGATAAGGAAGGATAGCTTCAAAACTACACAAAGGGCCAAGTAAATAAACCATATCATACCTAAAGGGAAATTCTTGAGTACCCACAAAGGGAGGAGAAGAATTTACAAGCCAGTTGGAGTTATGAGTTATCCCTTTGCACTGCCTGCTTCCTAATTTTAAGCCCAACATTCTCCTCAACTCTGTATATAATTTCAGTAAAGCGTTATTACACACTTGTGGGGAAGAAAGCTTTGTACCAAATGTTCTTATTGTACTATCCTGGTAAAAATTCCTTTCTAGAGGCTAATTAAGTGTAGCTGAATAATTGTCTTTAACTGATACTTATCTCATGGTAGGAAGCACACCAGTAGGGGCTCATGAGCCATAGCACTAGAAGATACAAGTAATTCATCAGGATTACACTAGAGTTAATAGTTGAGCTCTGAAGACCTGACTCTTCAGGGAGGGTAGGAGGTAGGATAATAGCTTCAGAGCATGTGAGACAACTGATAGGCAAATAACTTTAAGGTAAGATTTTGTGGTATAAACCACCCCTGATACATATGGATCAGAGACAGAAAAATGAACTGAATGAGAATAGGAATCAAACTTAATAAAGATTCAGGCTTATCACTGAAATGTTTAGCTTAAAATGAAGTACATAAATGAAGTTTTTCAACTTTTTACTAACATAATATTTCCAGCAAAGGACACACTAATATAAACAATTGCTCTCAAGGAGTTTTCACAAATCACAAAATTTTCCATTTTTACTATCTTTACCAAAGCCAATGTTTTACAACTGAATTTTTTTTAAAAAAACAGTTTTATCTTTTTTTGCACAAAATAATTTAATTTTATCACTCTGGGATTTGTGAGATTTATTGTGTGGATAATGTACGTTTCTTACCAGTTAATTTCCTTTTGTTATTCTGAAAATATTCTCTAACAAACAGTGCTATCCTTATTTACAGAAACTAATACAATCTATAATGATGCACTGACTTATTTTTTAAAAAGTATACATCAGTGTTCACATAAAGGATTTGTGATCAAACATTTTTGCCTATGTTTATTTTTAATATGATTATTTTTCTTCCCCTCTTTTGTATATGATCATAGAATGTTGGCTTCAAAGTACATTTTTAAATTCTTTGGAATTCCATAGTGCTATTAAAATAAAAATTTCCAATAGCATAATAAAGACATATATGCTGGTTTTATACCTAGATAAATCAACCACTAATAGTAACATAATTGTATTATAGATAACTACAGCAAGGGCTTTCTGGTTTTGTTACACTATTCATGCAGATTCTTACTAGTTGCTAACTAGTGAAAATATAATTATAATTACTGGGACAAAGTTAAATAAATTTGTTGATGAGATCATCATTCTATTTTGCCAGGAGGGACTGGTTTGTTGTCCATCTAATGTTCATCTAAAGGAGATACTTTAAAACTCTTTGATTCTGTAGGTGTGGGCAGTTCTCCCAGATTACTATTCCATGCTGCCCCAAGGAAATCCTTTTAGCAAAGTCCCTCGCAAGTGTTATCTTCTCCCATAAGCACAAAGTAAGTGCCCATACCTGGTACAAAGTAAGCAACAAACAAATGCTATATTTATCTCTCTCTGTTTATCTCTTAACTGACCCAGACTATAGTACTTCTTCAACTTAACAAATGATTTCTGAGAGGCTTGTGGCTAAAAAATCTCATCATCCTGTGATTAGTGGTGTGATGAACATCTTAGAACTTAGCAAGGCTGGTCTTCATATCACATCCAATTCATAGTTCAATCAGCGGATAGAAACCTAAGTATTTTCACGAGTACCTTAAATGCGTGTGATTTACTGATGTTAAAAAATAAAAAAAACCAAAAATTAGACTAATTAAGCATGGCAGAAAAAATAGCCTTTAGAGGTTGCATGGTGAATTAAAACAATCAAGCAAACAAAAAAACCTACCGGACTAGAAGTGAGAGGTCTATTGTCTTCCTGGACCATATATAAAAAAAGAATTTCCCTTGAAAAATAGGTGACAAAAATTCATATCTTGTGATTTATGGTATACATGATAGTGCCAGAAGGAACCTAGCTAACGTGGTCAACATTATCTTGAGAAAGGAACTGAAGAACAAGAGAGCACAGGTGGTGTTTTCATCTTTATTGCCCATCAAAGGCAAAGGCTGAAGAAAAGAAGACAGATTTGGGTAGTAAATGGTTTCTTTAAACTATATTATCTGACTTGGGTTTTTGGATCACAGCTTAAAATATAAATCTAACTGGCTCTTATCCGGGAATAGAGTACATCTCACATAATCTGGTAAGACTGCATCTGGCCAAAGTCTTACAAATGTAATCAGTAACTCTTAAAACTGAAAAAGGAAGAAGGAAGAGAAAATTGCCTCTGTATACCCACCACACAAGATAGCACAGATAGTAGGAATGAAATACCAAGATGAAGAGTCACTGAGATCTTCAGTTCACAGAAGAAGAAAGTGTATGAAAAGAGTCATTAATAAAGCTCAAGATCTCAAGGCTTCATTCAGAAATGGAATATATTACTTGTATATATATATATATATATATATATATATACACATATATATATATATATACACACACACATATATATATATATATATATATATATATATATATTACTGTGGTAACCAGCAAGAGAAAACTCTGCTCTAGATCTAAATCTCACCAATGAGAAAGAAATTGTTGCTAGAATGGAAAGGCTGAGAATCTTGGAAGGAAGTGGCCATTATCACACAGAGTTTATAACAAAAGAGAAGGAAACTGAAAATAGTCTGAAAAACACCCTGGATTTTGGAAAAGCAGATTTCAAAAGTTTTATAGCAGTTTTTTTTTTAAACTCTGTGTGTGTGTGTGTGTGTGTGTGTGTGTGTGTGTTATGGTAAACTGGTGAAGCCTATGAACCCCTTCTCAGAATAATGTTTGATGCCTATATTCACAGTTGAAGGAAGGGAAAGGAATAAGCATTTATGAAGCACCTACTATGTGCCTGGCATTGTGCTAAACATTGTACAGATGTTGTCTCATTTGATCCTTTCAACAGTCCTATGAGGAAGATATATTATCACCATGTTACAACTGAGGAAACTGAGACAAACTTCATTTAAATGACTTGCACAGGGAGTAAGGAAATACTAGATTTTACTTAGAGCTTAGTGAAAATAAAGATGTATTTTCCCCATCCAATTTCACTGACCCATTGGAATATATCCATAACTTCTTCAGGATCTGTGGACCCTCATTTAAGAAAACCGGATATAGGAAAGATGGGTAGGATTAATTGGGTTATATTTTTTATAGGGAAAGGCAATTGAGAAAGTTCTCAAGAATTGTATAATGAAAACACAAAAAAGAAATGATTCCAGTGAAGAGAAATAATGAAATTGTCTGATTGATAACCAACTTGGATTTCAAGAATTGTCCAAAAGACAGAAACAATGGCAAACACTAGAAGATGAGTACTGTAAGAATTATGTCTGGAGTATCACATTTCAGAATGAGTTGAGAATGGGGATGAAGACCAAGGAGAGCAACAATAAAAAAAAAGAAGGAATCAAGAAATGTGGAATGATGGTTCTGAGTGTAGAGAACACAGGGACTACTCAGTTGTTACTATTATTATTATTGTAAGTCTGCTTTCTCTAACAAGTTTTAGGATTTTGGGGCAGGAAAAGTAGTTGACAGTGAGATAAGAAAGCATCTGTCTATGAGTACACTTATCTGCCCTTGATCATTTGAACTAGACTGAATGAACTACATCCTCGGGAAGCTAAAGAACAAGACGATGTCATTGCTGAGGTGACAGATGAAGGAGCATCAAGAATGGGTGGAGAGCCATGAGCCTGGAGAAGGATAAACACTGTCCCATTTCTCAAAAAAGGGAAGAGGAGAAGATCAGAGAACAACAGACCAATGTGCTTAACATCAATTCCTGGCAAAATTCTAGAACATATTATTAAAGAGATGGATAGTGGACATCTAGAAAAGGAAATAGTGATCAAAAAGAGCCTAATGTAGTTTCATCAGAAACAAGTCATGTGAGACCTTATATCCTTTTTCAACAGTTACTCAACTAACTTATCTCACCTCAGACACTTGACACTCACTAGCTGTGTGACCTTGAGCAAGTCATTTAACCCCAACTGCCTCATCCTGGGTCATCTCCAGTCATCCTGATGAATATCTGGTCACTGGATTCAGATGGCTCTGGAGGAGAAGTGAGGCTGGTGCAAAGTCAAGTGCAAGTCATGTCTTCATGTCTCTGATGGCACAGTCTTCTTCAGCAACGAAGGACAAACACAACTAACTTATCCAGCTATCAGCAAAGAGTTTGAAAAAAAGCCTCTCTTGTGTGTTTGTTGTTGTCATTGTTTTGCAGAAAATCCTTCAAATAAATGGCCTCAGGAATGAAGCCATCAAAATTAAAGACAGGAAATCATTTTAAAATGCCCAAGTTTTCCAATGGAGTTATAGGAATGCTTAGCTACTTCTGAGGCAGAAATAACTACCTGTATATTGCCCATCTGATGGAGTGAACCAAGATGCTCCCATTTACACTTGCAGCCTTTGAGAAAGAAATGATGCTATTTGCTCTTTGAGCATTTTAAAATCCAAAAGATAAATCCGTTCAAGGACAAAGAGGTTCAATTTTGGTTTACTAACGTGCTTTGCTTTGAATGGAGGCTTGAGAGAAGCTTAGGATGCCCAGTTGTTGTCTTTCCAAACTGGGCAACTTCCTGAAAGCTGCCAAGGCTCATCTTCACATTCTTCTGGAATGTTGTACTAAAGCATGTACTAAAAATCATGCATTTATAAAGCAGAGATAGGTACAAAATTACCTTTGCACAACTGATACAATGCAGGTGAGTGTGTTTCCTAGATTTATTTTATTATTTATTTCTGACTATTACCTATTATTATTGCTATTCTATGACTATACTTCCCTGATTATTGCCATAATGTGTTTTTTCTTTGAGAATAAAATATTTTTTATAATTAAAATTATTTACAGTTAACCTAGGCCAGATCTATGCCACTTCAGTAACTCTTCTTTTTTTTCAGAGCTTCCTAGTTTTTAGTCAAACTTAAAATCAAAATCACTACACCTGACTTCAAAGACTTCAAAGTAACTGATTTTTGATAATTTATAATATAATACCATTCTAATTTTCTGACATGAGTTTCATACTGACTCCAAATTCAAATGAATGAGCTTATATTCTAGACAAGCTATGTTATTATTCTGAAAACAAATGAAAAAGCCAGACATCTCCTTATACTTGTAAGCCTGCGGTGCTCACAAAATTTGTTGTGCTGCCTTGGGTTTAAGCAAACAATCAAACAAACAAAAACTATTTGTAAGGAAAGAATTGTCACAAACTTTATATTAGCCAAAAGGTTACTATACTTTACTGAATAGAAACCTGTGATAATAGGTTTAACTAATACAGGAGAAGAAGTCAGGCAATACGGCTGAGTCATTGAAGTAAAAATGCAAAAACACAAGCACATAGAAATAGGCCATAAAATCCAGAAACATATGAGTGAAACAGCAGTTGAAACATTTCAAAGTCAGTTAAAGCATGCAAATATTAAAAATTTAAGTTGCAAAAAGTTATTGTGAAATGATTATGGAAATTATATACTAACCATCTCTGGCGCTACCCCCCATGAAAGCACAAGAAGATAAAAAAGACAGAAAGTATTAGAAGCAATCAAAATAGAGTACTGCAGCTTAGTATATGCTTTACAAATTATTCTAATAGTTATCAAATATTTTAAGTACTCAAGTTGAAAAATTAATATTAAATACTAGTCATACTATAGCTTTCAGAGATATAAAACAAAGACAATTCAAAAGAAACTTGGAAAATAAATCTAAAGAATAAGTCTGGACTAAAGATAAGAGCTTCTTTTCCTATCCATAAATGCACTGCATCCACCATTTTGTGACTAAAACATGCCTCCATTAGCATTTTCATTTTGCTCTGGCAGTGGGTGTTGTATAGGACATCTCTAGGTTAGATATACAGACACAAAGACCTACACCCTACCTAACACACACACACTAAAAATGTACCCAGATTTAACGCCCTTTCTTTTCCTGCCAATATTCCACTTATATAAGAGAATCAACAAGCAAAATTAATTTTCATTTTCTGGTAAAAATTATTTACTTTTAATGCCTATTTTACTTACTACATACCTTCACTAATTTCCCTGTATATTTTAAGTCATGACAACAAACATTTTGGGTCAAATTTTTTAAATAAAGTATTTTAAAGGAATGTTCAAATTCATCTCAGTGGACTGATCTCATCTTTGTATTAAATGAGCTTAGCAACATCAGCATAAAGGGATGAGCTGAAGAATTAGTGAATAATTAACTGATGCTTCTAGGCTTGTCAATTATGTTTCTTGAAATAGAGATTTTAGACTTAACTTCTTTTAGTTCATCACAATTATTAAAAAAATGAAGATGATACAAGAAAAGATACTCCTTATCAAGCTGTTCTGTGCATTACTTCTCTTCCTATAAAAATTTCAAGAGTTATTACAAACTATTAGCAAAATACTTTTTTCTTCTCTATGGATGTATTAGATGTTTTATTGATTTCTTCCTGCATATATAGAAGCTCAGTCTTCTAAATAATGTCAATATGTGAAGTCTTAGAAATTGGTTTGGGTTTCAGAAAGGTGAAGAGACTTGCCCATGGTCATTCTGCTAGAATGGGTCAGAGATGGGATTTCAACCCAGGTCTCCCTGACTCCAGGACTAGCACTTGAGATCATGCCACACTGCTTTGCTATTAACAATTTTGAAAAAATCAGTAAGATCAATCTCTATTATCATTTAAAAAGATATGAATCCCTATTGAAATTCATGGGATTTTCCTCTGTGTGCATACATATTTCTCATATCTGTCTTGTATGTGTGCTTACACATACATGCCTCTCACATATACATGTGTGTAGATATCTTAAACGCAGATTATTTCTGCCATCCAAAGATTACACTAGCTATTTTTCTATTAATAGAATATGCATTTGTATGAGAGGGGGAAGGAAAAGGAGAGGGAAACAGGGGGAAAGAGAGAGAGAGAGACAGAGACAGAGAGAAGAGAGAGAGATACACACTCGTACATGTTGATCTAGTGAATACATACAGTATGGTATATATACACATACACATTCTATTAATGGCAAAAAAAGTTAGTCTGATCTTTGATTGCTAGATATATTTTGTTACCAAGCCCGTAATCAAAGCAATTCCCAACTGGAAATATGTTCTGTTGGCAGAACGTTAGACTATTATTTTAGTAGAGGTTATCCAAAAAATACAAAATATTCTTTAAAACCCTCAAACTGTGACAGAGAGGCAGAATAGACAGAGAGAAGAACCTGCCTCTGGGGAAGTCAATTAACTATTCAATGCTTCAGGCAATTCTTTAAGACTGTAAATTGCAGAGTAGGTGCCTATCCCCATTGGGAGAGAGTATTCTTGTTAGGAGTTCTTGGCACCAGTTTCAAAGGTTCAGTATTAAAGTGCGCGTGTGTGTGTGTGCACGCGTGCGTGTGCGTACATGGAGACAGAGAAAGAGAGAATCAGAGAAAGAGAGAGAGGGAGGAAGAGACGAGCAAGGAGAGAAAGGGTATATTTGTCCCAGGTGTAAAATACATTAAAAGATGGTGTTCCTTATCTAAAGTTTTTGCTGTGGCATTTTAAGGACTAGAAATACACTTCAGAACATTTATGTCCTGACTTTTAACCTAAATATTATACTAACAGACCACTAGCTAATGGTGACAAAAACAAACAAACCAGGATTGTGATTCTTTGGCTATTCACCGTAAAAAGTAACAAGCCAGGGCTATGGGTAGATAAGTGTTTACGTGCCAATACAATTTATTCTAGTAATAAAGAAGTAGTCACCTGCATCTCATCTAGTTTTGACTGAATATCTGGAGGGAAGTCACCTGCTCCACAGTTAAAAGGGTCAAAAGGTTCTGCTCCAAAAAGGTCGCGTTCTGGAATAAAAGAAATAAACAATTTAGTAGCATAGAAATCACGGGATTCAGGCAATGAATGAAATCATAGATTATTTTAATGGGAAAATTATTCACTTTGATTACTTTTATTGTTCACATGAAATAATTATTTGGCCAATTCTCCATTTTAATTCTGCGCTTTGTTGACACAGGCTCCTCTTAATCAAATGATGACCTAAGGAAACATCTACAGAGCCCAGAAACACTTTGTTGAATATTAGCATAATTTACAAAGAACACATGTTAATCAACTATTCTGTTAAAATTTCATTCATATAATTTAAAATGTATTAAGTGAAATTTTAAATTTTTTTCTTTTCTTTTTTCTCTTATGAAGCTGACAAACACAGATAAATAAGAGCATTCCTCTATATTAGCTTCATGAATTATTATTTATATTAGTTTCCTGAATTTAGTTTTGCCCAAGCTTGGCACAGTGCCTGGAACATGGTAGATGCCATGAATAGTCTCATGGTTGACTTTATTGAAACATAAGTTATTGTATTACTAATCACAAATATTTAATCTTATGCATTTAAAAACATTATTTGAAGGTGGGCTCAATAGGTTTCACCAGACTGTCAAAGGAGAACGTAGAGCAACGAAGGGTACCCTACCCTATAGAAATGGAGAACAGAGACAAGGGGACAGTCTTTGAACTTCACATGGGTCTTTGGTTGTTGGGTTTGTTTTTTAAAATTTTGTTTGGTTGTGTTCTTTTTTTTTTTACATGCCTGTAAAAAAAAAAAAGAACACAACCAAACAAAATTTTGTTGTTTTTTTTTTACATGCCTGTGCAACACTGGTTAACAACTGAATTCCATCATAAATGTATTATGATTTCATGTTTATAACACTTGCTCGATAGATATGCATCTGTTCTGTAAAAGGAACTCTTCTAGATCCTATGAAAGACACAAAGATGTACGATTTCTTTGCTTCTGTGAAGCACTACAGGAACATTAGTACTATTCTCAATGTCATAACAAAGGATCAACAATTTAAGACATGTTTTTTTTTTTTTAAATAACAAACTGGCTTCCATTTTAGACCATTCAGTTCTCCATAAATGATAGATGATGGGCCATGACCTCCCACTGGGAGCCACTGATTCAGCCTTCGTGATGGAGGGCACAGATTAAAATATGGTAGGTGCAGTACCATTGAAAATAAATTTGCTACGTGCTAATTCACAAAAGAAATTAGCTATATTTCTTATGGACAAAATGCCAAAGAAAAATGTACAGCTGTACCTTTATTTATATTCTGTTGACCAATAAAGATGTCAGTGACTTAATTAAGGAACACAAAAATCCTTTACAGTGGATTTAGAAAGAGGTCTTACAGTGCCTATTTACATGATATTGCACAATTCCTTTGCCAAAGAGATCAAAATTGAAAACAGCACTTCAAGGAAAATACAAAGAAACTTACGCCCTGATAAATTTCTCATAACTGTAGAGACCAGAAAGTTAGGCAGAAAGTCCTGGTTAACAAGTTTGTTGGAAAGAGGATAAGGGTTTTCAATCTTCATTTGACATCCCATTTGTGTTAAAATTTATCTCTTTTTTAAAAAAAAGTTAATTTCACTCAACTTAAGAAACAAAATAAGCATTTTCATAACATAGCAGAATAAAGATGATTGTACATGAAATTGCAAATCTATTATGTACAGTTTGTATTCCTTTTAAATATGTAATAAAATTATCATGCAATGTTCCTTTTTTACTTCTTCCCTCTCCCCCAACTTAGGGATGGCTACCATTAGACAGAGATACATGCATGCGTGTGTGTGTGTGTGTGTGTGTGTGTGTCTGTAAAACCATTCTATACATCTATTAGTTCTTTCTCTGAATGAATATAGTGTCTTTCTTCATGTGTCTTTTTTAGTTAATTTGCTGATTTATAATAGTCAAAATGAGTTAGTCACTCAGAGTTGTTCTTAAAACATTATTGCTGTTACTGTGTACAATGTTCTTTTGGTTATACTCATTTCACTTCTCAATATTTCATGTAAGTCCATCCATGTTCTTCTAAGATCATCAAGCTCATCACTTCTTATAGCACAGCAGTAGTCCATCATCATCATATTCCACAAATTGTTCAACCATTTCCCAATTGATGGGCCTATCTGTAATTTCCAGTACTTTGCCCCCACAAAGATAACTGTGATAAATATTTTAAAACATAGAGATGCTTTTCCTTTTCCTCTAATCCTCTTGGGAAACAGACGTAGTAGTAGCATTGCTAGATCAAAGGCTATAAGCAGTTTAATTAATAACTCTTTGGGCATAATTCCAGAATGCTCTCCAAATTGTGTCTTGTTCTGGTTCTCTGATCCTACCCTCTAGGAAGTAGAATAAGTTTATAAGAAGCCAGTATAAAGTGGCAGCAGCAGAAAATAAGATAGCAAAGGAGCACCTAGACACATAAACCATCTTAAAGATCAAAGGAGCACAATTTACAATATACAAAATACATATGTATGTGTGTATATATGTATATATGCATATACATATATACACATACCTCTACACATGTAATACGTATATACAATGTATTTGTGTATGTGTATGCATATGTGTGTATATATATATACACATATATGTATATATGCACACTAGTTCATAGTAACCAAATATCACCTCTTGATAATATGTGCTGAATCAGTGGAAACCACTGAGCTGCTGTTGTCAGTGCCCTTCAGCCCCTATAATATATAAATCCCAGACAAATCCCAAACCTCCACAGTAAAAGACCAGCAGATCACCAAATGTTGCTGAGAATTCTGAGATGATATGGACATGTTAACTTTAAAGTTTTACTGACAACTTTGAACGCACCCTAAAGTGGCAGAGATAAGAGTTAGTCTGTATTCTGTCCAAACCCCTATAAAAACAAGAGCTCAAGCTCCTGCTCCCTAAGTTCTCTTCCATTTCTGTCAGGTCCAAGCTGCCAAGTGCTGCCAAATCTAATACATCACTAAGTGAGTGATTCTTTCTGCCTCTCCCCCTCCCTATCCTCTTCCTCAGCCTGCCTGCCTTCACAATAACCTCTCCTGTGTCCATGTCATCTGCATCTGTACCTTGTGCTGTTTTCCCCCACTGTAGTTATTAATGTGTGATTGTAGCCATTTCCTATTGCCATGATGGTCTTTCCCTGTGAGTACCCAGAGAACCAGGCATGCCTGCCTCCATTTCATAATTTCATAATTATCAATTTACCAGCCCTTGTCAGAACAGAAGAATAGGGGATGCTAACAGTCACTTCTTCATAAGAGTATTATTTAGCTCTGTTTGAGGAAGTAGAGCCCAGGCAGCATTTGCCTTAGCCAGAGGGGAATGATAAGACCCACAGTAGGTATCTCCCACTCTCCTAAGCGCCCATCTTCAAAATCCCTTTAAATGGACTACTTCCATTTACGCTGAATATATCTTGTATGTACCATTTTTTGCATGTAGTCTCCATCAGAATGTGAGCTCCTCGTATAGAGCAGGGATCGTGGTTTTGTCTTTATTTTTATTCTCATGATTTAGTGCAATCCGTAGCACACAGCCCTTTAAAAAAATTGCTAAGTAGGAATTCAGATGGTTTTCTGACCATAAGTTAAGTGAGAGCCTCAGAAGCAGCAGAAAAATATAGAGATCAAGAAAAAGATCAAAGAGCTGCCTTTCCAGCTCTCTAAATCTTAATGCTAATTACTATAACATAATCTGATGGTATTTTCCTTTCTGAGGAGTGTGGATGAGGGGAAGAGCTTTGAATGAGACATTTGACTGAGGAGAAATCTGTGGAAGGAACTCTTATTTACCTCTTCTCCACCCTCTCCCTTCCTCTACCCCACCTCCCTATGGATAATGAAGGGGGTTGAAGGATCTTGCTGATAAAGCTAGAGCCTCCTGAAAGAAAGAAGGTTGGTAACCACAGCATTCTTTGCAAATGTCAGACAGGGCATTAGGTAAGCAGGAAGTGATCTTGGAAAGACCAGTTGAAAGGGAACTGTGGTATTCAGCCCAAATTCAGTGGATTCAGTGGTACTCAATAAGAAACAGCTGGAAAGCAAAGACCAGAGAGGAGCAGTGTTCGGTGTGCAGTGGTGTCAGAAGGGTGAATTGCCCCTCCATGTAAGTTCCATGTTGGCACCAGGTGTGTCCCTGCAAGTCTGCTCTTTGCACTGAAAATATATGTGTTTATGCTTTAGGGAACTGAACATCTGGAGGAGCGGGGGGAATATTCTGTTGCTATTTTTACTCTGCTGTTTCATTAATTGCTCTTGCTTTGAAATATTTACTCTGTTCAATTAATAAAAAGAAAGCCTCTGGGGGCTTGTGGGTAACATTTTAGAAAGAATTCTCACTTCCAAAGCCCATGCAACCTGGGATAACTTTCTATTCCCTAACTTACAACCATCATCACTAAAGTTTCCTAGAAGAAGAACGAAGTTTTAGAATGAAGTTTCAAAACAAAACCAAACAAAAACAGATGCTCTATAGAGTCTCGAGGCTCAGCTCAAGTATCATCTCCTACCTTACAAAGCCTTTCCAATCATCACCCCCACACACCCAGTGTTGTGACTCCTCTCTCTCCTTGGATTGTCTTTACATGTTTGAATACATATATGTAATCCTCTCAGAATTTAAGCACCATGAGGACAAGGACAATTTATTTTTTCTTTGTATTTCTAATGCATAGCACATAACAGATATACATTGAACACTTGCTAGAATTGATGTTTAAGTTGAAGGGAAAACAAATTGAATATTCTGTGCAGTGAGGTAAATACATACACACACATATATGTTTATGTATATGTCCATATACATATACACATACCCAATATATACATACACATGAGGCTTTTTAAGTTTCATTTCCCACACAAAGATTTTAAATTGTTTATAACAGCAGCATTAGTAATTTTATGTATAAGTTGGAATGAATTGGCTTAGGGATGTAGAATATTTTGTTTATAATACCAAGAAGTAATAAAAATTATATGTATATAGTAATAAACATTATTTGGTTTGTCATGAATACCACGTACAAAACAATAGGAAATAGAATTGTTACAGAACGTACTTATCTCTGTAGAACGACTGGGTACTGGAGGAGGCTGTGTACCATTGCGAGTAGGTGTTGATGACTGAGGAGTTATGGGAGAAAAAGGAACCATATCGAAGATGTCAGTGGAAGGTGATTTAGGTGTCACACTGGCTGCCTGTAATAACAAAAATGACTGTTAGGATAAAATTTCATGGGAATAAATTATATTCCTGAACCTTCAGCAAACAGATATATGAAAAATCAATCACAATAAAAATTTTAAACAGGTACTAGCAAAGGGGTCAATAGCTGTTTCTGTTATAAGTTTACAAAGGATGGCAATGTGGAGGACAACTGTAGTTCAGTATACTGAAATGAATACCTTTTCCACACAGGCATTCTCTACCAAGTGTCCACCAAAAGCTCTTACTATGTGTGAGGCACTGGAGACACTTGGAGATAAAAGTACAAGAACTAAACAACTTGTTCCAATAAATTTGAAAATAGAGATATTAATGGAAAAGATAATCCATGTTTTCTGGAAAATAGTAACATAGTCCTTCTCTCATGACTAAAGAATATTTTTAAAGTAATCTACATACTAACTTTAAATATTTGTAATTCATTGTTGAATTCTTGAATAAGGCACACCCAAACTCTTATCAAAGACCCTCCCCCCATTTTAGAAGTGACTGCTCATTGAACACAAAGTTTATTAAAGCAAAAATGTTAATGAGCATTTATGATCAATGTCACTGCTATTGCCCAGAAGATCCAATATGGCTATTTATTTATCTTGGTGATCTTGGGCAAATTACTAATCTCTCTGGGACTCAGTTCACTCATCTGTAAAATGAGGTGGTTGGATTATTTGGACTCTAAGACATCTTCCAGTTCTAAATCTAAGAGCTTATAATAAAAATTTCAGGGAACTACAAAGTAATTTGTGAGGAGAAGATAGATCTACCATTTTCAAAGTGAACCAGAATATACAATTAAATATAATATAATATAATATGATAAACATAACATATATATGCACATGTGTGTGTTTGTGTGTGTGTGCGTGTATTCTGTGAAAAAAAAAAACTCTACAAAGGTGAATCACATCTTATAAGTAGCTAGGTGGCACAGTGGATAAAAGCAGTGGGCCTGAGGTCAGGAAGACATGAATTCTAATCTGCCTTCAGACATTTAATGTGTGGCCATGGATGAGTCACTTAGTCTGTTTGCCTCAGTTTCCTGATGAATAAAATGAGGATAATAATAGTACCTTCTTGCTGAGTTGTGGGGATCAAATGAAATATTTGTAAAGTGCTTAGCACAATGCCTGGTACATAGTAGATGCTTAATAAATGCTCGTTTCCTTCCTTCCATTCCCTAGAAGTTGTCTTGCTCTTGAAAATCCCCCTAAAGCCCCTGCTTTGGTGAACTCCTCTTGGAACCACCAATTTGTGGAAATGTCTTGCTCACATTCCTTTCCTTGCTTCCTTCCTAATTCTCTGACCATGTCTTCACCTAATTGTCTACCATGTCTTCACCTCCCCATACCATCTACCTTTCATCTATCTCTTATGGGTTATCTTCCCCCATTATAAGATGGGAGGTCTATGAGAACTGAGATTATCTTTCATTTTTCTTGTATTTGTATTTTCACCTCTTAACACAGTGCCTGGAACACAGTAAAAAGAAAAATAGATGCTGGCCAACATATCTCTTCAATGAAAGAACTAGAACCAGAACCAAGGTCTTTTGAGTTCTAATTTCAGTAATTCTTTCCATGATATCATAAGAATGGAAAATAAATGAGTTCAGTTTGAGGTAAACTCTGAGAATTCTGACCAGTTTTCAGTAAGAAGTATGTGTTAGATCAAAGGAAAGGAGGAAAATAGGCTGAGACATGATGTACACTTTGACCATTGCTCAAATCATAGTTACACATGTCTATTCTTTCCACTGAGGGCATGCTGTCTGAAATGATATGAATTTCCAGGATATAATATCCAAATATGTCTAACAAAGTATATTCCCATAGCCCAATATAAATGGCCTTTGCTATAATGAGTAAAATTGTATAATGGGAAAAAAAGTTCAACTTGGAGCTCTGGTTTTAATTGTGAAACCATGTGAAAACCACTTAATTCATTTTCAATGTTATTATTGCAAAATGAGAAAAATCTTTGATTTTGGGAGTTTGGAGAACTCCCTTTACCATAGAGATAGCAACTCAAATATGACTTGGTACTGAGGATCACAAATCTAAAGTTGGCAAGAAGCTTAAAGGTCACTTAATCCAACCTCCTTATTTTTTAAATTTAAAGAAAAAATAATTTGTTTTCAGTTTTCAACAATCATTTTAATAAGTTTTGAATTTTCTCCCCTTCCATCCCTGAGATGGCATGCAATCTTATATGGGTTCTACACATACATTCTTATGAAACACACTTTCACATTAGTCATGTTGCATAGATGAATTAAATAAATGAGAGAAACCATGAGAAAAACCAAAACAAAATGAAACGAAGATAAAATAGCCTGCTTCATTCTGCGTTTCTGATTCCATAGTTCTTTCTCTGGATGTGGATGACATTTTCCTTCAAGACTCCTTTGGAAATATTTAAAGTCCTTGTATTGCTGTGAAGGACTAAGTCTATCAGAAACAGTCCTCTCACACTATGGCTGTTAATGTATATAATATTCTCCTGGTTCTGCTCTTTTCACTCAGCATCAATTCATATAAGTCTTTCCTGGTTTTTCTGAAGTCTGACTGTTCATCATTCTTATGGCACAATAGTATTCCATTGCATTCATATACCACAACCTGTTTGGCCATTCCCCAATTGATGGGCATTCTTTTGATTTCTAGTTCTTTGTCACCACAAAAAGAACTGTTACACAGCAATTATCAAAACCATTTGGTACTGGCTAAGGGACAAATGGGTAAACCAGTGGAACAGGTTAGGTATTCAAGACACAGTAGTTAATGAATACAGCAATCTACTGTATGATAAACCCAAGGACATCAGCTTCTGAGATAAGAACTCACTATTCGACAAAAATTGCTGGGAATACTAGATAACAGTGTAGTGGAAACTGAGCACAGACCAATGTCTGACACCATACACAAGAATAAAATCCAAATGGGTACATGATCTAGGTATAAAGATTGATACTATAAACAAATTAGTGCACCAAGGAATAGTGTACTTATCAGATTTATGGAGAATGGAGACGTTTTTGACTAAACAAGAGATAGAAGTGCAAAACGGATAATTTTGATTACATTAAATTGAAAAGTTTTTGCACAAACAAACCCAATGCAACCAAGATTAGGAGGGAGGCATAAAACTGGGAAAGAATTTTTGCAACTAGAGTCTGTGATAAAGGCCTCATTTCTAAAATATATGGAGCTAATCCAACCATTCTGGAGAACAATTTGGAAATATGCCCAAAGGGCTACAAAAATGTGCATACCCTTTGACCCAGCAATACCGCTTCTAGGACTGTATCTCCAAGAGATCATAAAAATGGGAAAGGGTTCCACATGTACAAAAATATTTATAGCAGCCCTCTTTGTGGTGGCCAAAAACTGGAAATCAAGGAGAAGCCCAACAATTGGGGAATGGTTGAATAAATTGTAGTATATGAATATTATGGAATACTATTGTGCAATAAGAAATGATGAACAAGAAGACTTCAGAGAGGCCTGGAAAGACTTATATGAACTGATACTGAGTGAAAGGAGCAGAACTAGGAGAAATTTATACATAGCAACAATCACAGTGTGCCAGGAATTATTCTGGTAGACTTAGCATGTCATTGGAATACAAGGACTTAAAAAATTCCCAATGGACTCTTGAGGCAAAATGCCTCCCACATCCAGAGAAATAAATATGGAATTGGATCGCAGAATGAAGCAGACCATTTTATTTTATATTATGTTTTGTTTTGTCTTATGATTTCTCCCATTAATTTTAATTCTTCTATGCTACATGACTAAGGTGAAAATATATTTAATAGGAATGTATGTGTAGAACCTACATAAAATCGCATACCGTCTCAGTGAGGGAATGGAGAGGGAGGGAGGAAGCAGGGAGAGGGAGGACAGAAACATTTAAAATATATGGAAGTGATTGTAAAACACTGAAAACAAAATAATTTAATTAACAAAAGAGCTCCTATAAATATTTTTGTACATGTGAGACCTTTTCCCATTTTTATGATCTCTTTGGGATATAGCTCTAGAAGCAATATTGCTGTGTCAAAGGAAATGCACATTTTTGTAGTCCTTTGGGTATAGTTCCAAATTTCTCTCCAGAAAGGTTGGATCAGCTCATAGCTCCACCAACAATGGCCTGAGGAAGTAGGGAAAATGGGAAGAATTTAGGGGGTAAGACAAAGAGAGACATACTGGAGATGTGAGATTGGATGGAGATGTGAGATGTCTAAGAGGCAAAGCTGGAAATGCGAGATTAGAGGTCAACAGAGAGTTGAGAGAGACTTGGGATAGACTTTGGCGTTTTCAGCATAGAGATTGTAATTATGTTCATGGAAGTTTATGGAATCACTAAGTGAAGTAGTATAGAGGGAAAAGAGATGAGAACCCAGGACAGAAGCATGAGAGTCACCAATGATTACAGGGCAAGTTCTGGAAAAGGATATAGCAAAGGAGACAGAGAAGGTGAGGTCAGACAGGTAGAAGAGCAAAGAGACAACTGTGTCCTGAAAACACAGAGAGAAGAGAATACCAAGGAGAGAATAATCAACAGTGTCAAAGGCTGCAGACAGATCAAGAAGAATTAAGATAGGGAAAAGGCCATTGGGTTTAAATAAGAATTCATGAGTAATTTTGGAGAGAAGAGTATAGCTGGAATGATAAGGCTGGAAGCCAGATATAAGTGGTTAGGAAGACAATGGGGTATGAGAACGTGGAGACCCCTATTGTAGATGGCCTTTTCAAGGAGTTTAGCTACAAAAGGCAGAAGAGATATAATGAGACAGTTAAAGGAGATAGAAGGGTCAAATGTGGGTTTTTTCAGGATGAGAGAGACATGGGCATGTTTGTAGGTAGAACTAGTAGACAAAGAAAGACTGGAAATAAGCAAAAGAGTTGGAGGAGATGTGATGGAATGGAATTAAATTAATAAGTAGAGGGGATTAGCTTTGGTAAAGACAAAGGTCACCTCATCATATGAAACAGGAGTAAAGGAGGAGATAGTGGCAGAAAACATCTGAATGATAGGAAAGGAGGAAGAGAGGAGAAGAGGCAAGTCATGATTAATGGCCTCATTTTCTTTTTCTGTAAATATGCGGCAACCAAAGTTCTTAGCAGAAAGAGTAGGAGGGAGGAGAGACATGAAACATTTGAGGGGAGATGAGATGATTTGGAAGAGCCCCTGTAGAGAGTGGATAGTAAGTTGATAGGGGAGATATAGTAAGATTGTCTAGTAGAAGTGAGGGCTCAGTTGAGTTTGTGTAACATAAATCTGTAATGGACCCAGTCAACAGGGTTGGGTGATCTCCATATTCATCCAGCAACATGTGTGAAGGAGTGAAGGAAGCAAATGGTGAAAATAATCCAAAAATGAGGCTTGAGTGGGCATAATTATTTATGTAGAAAGGGGATTAAGAATACAAGAAAGGAGAAGAGTATAGAACTGAATTGGATCACCAAGGAGTCAAAATGGGGAAAAGAGGAGACAGTAGTTAGTGCATAGGAAATGACTTGGGAGAGAATTGAAGTGTCTAGGGATTGGAGGTCATGGTGTCGACCAAGAGTAGAGTTTTGTAAGGGAAGACAAAGGGACAGATCAAAAGTCAATAGATTATGGTTGGATATGAGGATTTCAGAAATCTTGAACACAGAAATTGAATATTTTGGGGCAGTAGCAAGATTGGGGCATCACTATCTTTGTACATGGCTGAAGTGGGGTACAAGAGTAACTTATGGGAAGAGAGTAGGTTGAGGAACTAAGTGATTAGAGAATATTGAAATCCACTAATATAGAGGCAGGAGTTGAGGAGAAGGGAAAAACTGTAAGTCAGATATCAAACTCATTGGAGAAGGAAGAAAAATAACCTAGGAACATATAAACAACAGTTACCAAGATTTTGATTGGGTGGTAGAGATGAATATCAGGAACCTCAAAAGAAGAGAGGTTGCTAAGTGAGAAACTAAGAGTGGCAATAAGAGCAAGGAGTATTCCAGATCCCCCTCCTTGATCTATGAGCCAAGGGGCAGTACTGGAAAGGGTGGCCAGGGAGGCTGGTCAATAGTGAGATACCAGGTTTCTACTGAAACAGTTAGTCCATGGAAGAAGTGGGAGAGGGAAAAGATTTAAGATGAAGGGAAGTTTATTGCCTTTCAAAGGTTATAGTGAAAGAGCTGGGTGGTATTTGGTTGAACCTCTGAGGTAGGAGGGTTAAAAGGTATGGCAATGATGAATCAGGTAGTGGGAGGCAGGAAATAGGTTTTGGATAATCAGTTACTCGGATGTGAAGAGTATGACTAGGTGTGAGGATGTTGGTCACTGAGGAGTGCCACTTCTCTTTCCAGTGGAGGTTGGAGATCAGGCCACAAGCAAATGCGATATGAGATGGGAAGCCCCAGGTCAGATGGCTGACCTGACTTCACAAATCCTCTTCCCTCCAAAGGCTGGAAATTAGGCAGGAAAAGGGCACAGAGAGAGATACAAGTTGATTCTGCACAGCAAGAGAAAGAAATACAAAGGATGCTGCAGGAGAGGATTCAAGGCCTGAAGACAGTAGGTTGCTCCTCTGCACTGATGTTCTCCATATCCCAGTTGGGAGACTAGGCTGGCAGTAGGAGGTAGACGTTTCCTTGCACTGACATAGATGTAAATCATTGTTTTGAGGCAGAGAGAAGATGCCCAGTCCGACCCTTTGCAGTCTTCTCTCAGGGTACATGCTAAAACAAAAGGGAGATGGAAAGCCCAAGGGGCTCATGCAGCCTGAGCTCTCCTAACCTGAGGAGAGTGGTATGAGGCAGTAACAGGAAAGAGGAGACTCTGCACAGGCAGATGGGAGATCCCTGGCCTGGTCCCTTACAAGCTTGCCTTGGGAGACATACTGTGCCCCAACAAAATGAATCTGATGTTCAAACTTAAGTGAGTTGTTGGAAATTAATTATTCTAATAAGTGATTGAATTCTGATTTGCCTCAAGACAGTTCTTAGATTGCTACATGAAGCACCAAGTTATGCTCTAATATTCATTGCACACTGTAAATTAGAATGATTAAATTTTAGAACAAAAAGGGATCTTAGAAATTATCTAGCAGAAGATCCTCATATTGCAAAGTTTTCATATGTCTTTAGGATTAAGAATTTTAAAAGCTTTCTGCAGCCAAGGAGAGAGTACTTTGCTAATATCCTCATTTCGGAGAGGAGGAACTTGGGGCCTGCAGACACTAAGTGACTTGCCAATATCACATGGTTAATTTGTTGGTATGTGCTGTCCCTCATTACAGGATACAGTTTCTTCATTTTTTTATCCCCAGAGCCCAGCCATAATGGTAATTTAAGATTAATGGTGGATGGGGGGAAGAGTTAAAGATTTTCCCTGACCATTAATAGGCTTCAATACCATTTGTCAATTTCTATTGAGGCACTGGGTCACAGGGTCCTGCCCTCCAGCTCTGAAAAGTGTATAAATACCCCGAGATGAGGTTTTGTTTTGAGGCTTACTCATTGGAAATGTTTGTTTGGTCAGATGAGACTCTGGGAAGCCCCTAAAAAGCCCTGGGGGTTTGAAAACCCAGATGGTGGTGCTTCTCTCTCTGGTAACTATGTGTATATTGCTTATGGTCAGACAGTTGGAAGTCCTATCCTGATTTTTATTTCTCTGCATTTTTTCTGAAGTTCAGGGTGCTGACTTTTCCCCCTAAACTAAGTGAATGAGATATGTGCTTGATTAAAGTAGATTGTTGCCCCCTCAAAAGTTATTTTCCTTTTAGAAATGCAGATCTAAGAAGCTGTACAGTAGGCCCTCCTGTGTATGCTGGGGTCCTTGCTATTATACCAGTGTGGCACACAGTCAGCTCTTAAAAAATACTTATTGAATGGAATACTATGTACTATAAGAAATGACAAATAGGTGGACTTCAGAAAAACCTGGAAAGACTTATACGAACTGATGCTGAGTAAAGTGAGCAGAACCATGAGACCATTATACATAGTAACAGCCACAGTACGAAAGGACTGATTTTGATAGACTTAGCCCTTCTCAGCAATGCAAGGATCTAAAACATTTCCAAATGACTCATGAGGTAAAATGCCACCCACACCCAGAGAAACAACGATGGAGTAAGAATGCTGAATGAAGCAGACTATTTTCTCTTTTTGTTATGTTTTGTTTTGTTTTTCTCATGGTTTTTCCCATTCACTATAATTCTTCTATGTAACATGACTAATGTGAAAATGTGTTTAATAGTAATGTACGTGTAGAGCTCATATAAGATTGCATGCTATTTTGTGGGGGAGGGGGAGAAAATTTAAAACTTATGGAAGTGAATGTTGAAAACTGAAAACAAATAAATTAATAAATTTGGGGAAAAATACTTTTTGAATAGTTCCAATTCCAACTGAATGCCATTTTCATTTTGTGAGCAATCTTTTTCATTACAACTAAATGAATTTCTTGTAAACCAAAAACATGAGTATGCTTATTGTGTATACATTTTTACCCAGGTTATGACTGCCTTGTTTATTAGTTGAGACAAAATATGGCTTTTGGGCTCAAGAGCTCACCTGAAACCAGAATGACAGGGATTCCAGTATAGCCTGTTACATACACTGCCCATATGATCATAGTCAAGTAAATGAACCTCTCCATGCAAGAGGCAACTCTGTAAGACTGAGATGCAGAGAAGGTAAAGACCTACACTGGTAGAAAGAGTTTTCCTATCTATGAATTCCCTATAGCAATCCTTGTCCACATAGTCCTTGTCCATATGGAACAGAGACATGCATTAAAGTTGGTTAAAAATAAAAATATATAACTATAATATAAATGGAAATATATATATATGTATATAGATATGTGCATAGACCGAATTCTAAAGCTTTTTCATGTAATCAGCTCATGCATCATTCATGATACAGTGGAATTATTAATGTCTTCTTTGCTAACTAGCCTGATTAATTCACTTCACTTTATATTAAAACACAACTCCAAATTTATGATGATAGAGTCCTAGTGTTCAAAACATTCTTCTTATTAGTCCAATGTTCTCATTTTACAGATGAGTAAATGGAAGCTTGAAAAGTCTGAATGTGAATAGGAGTAGAATGTTGGATAAAGAACTGGTCTTGGATTCAGAAACACATACTGACTGTGTGGGCCTGGGCAAACCAATTGACCTCTTGGCGCCCTGGGCAATTGAGCATACAAACAACAAAGCAGCTGCCCATATGCCCATCAATGGGAGTTCTCTAAACGAAAGTTCAGTCAACAATAATTAATCAAAGCTGTTAAGAGTTCACGTTTCATAGTTATTTGAAGCTCTTTGTTCAGTTTTTGCGGGGATGGAGATGCTCTGTGGTGCTTTGCTCAAAACAACCTTGGGAGAAGAGTAAAGCAAGAATTCTTCTCTCTTTTATACATGAAGAAACTAAGTCTCAGAAAGGTTAAGTTACTTGTCCAGGGTCACACAATTATTAGTGGCAGAGCCAGAACCTCAAATCAGGTCTTCTGACTGCAAGACCAGTATGCTTTCTCCATCCTATGACCATACCTTTTAACAGCACCAGCAGGGCACATAGTAGGGGCTCAGTAAATAAATATTTGTCACTTTAAAAATTTTAACTACGTTTTACATTTGACTTTCAATATGAAAATAGTGGTTGAAAATCATCTAAAGATTTCAAGTAGAAATTATCCATGATGTCACCAGGAATGAAAAAAATAAAACAAATAGTTTCTCTATGACTCATGAAAAGTCATGTCTGGGTAAGGATACTATCTTTAGCATCCTTACTAAGGATATTGTCTTTAAAAGGTTCCCCCAATTAATGACCAAAATGCCTAATTTGATGTTTGTTTTTAATTTATTGTGATTCTCATAGAAAAAGGTATAATGTTTAAAATATTGCACTGAAGAGTTTGACCAGCTTTAGAGAAGTATTCTAGGAAAAAAATAATAAAGCCAGTATACCTGTGTATTGGGTTTTAAGGTCCAAAGCTATAACAAAGTCTGTTCAAATCAAAGAGACTGGGGCAGATGTGTCATCCCTGCTTATTTGAGACAGGAAACTAGTTTGCTGAATTTGATTCCTTATAAAGGATGGAATTCAGGCTCAGAATATTCCAATCTCTGTGTGTGTTTCAAAAGTGCCAGCTCTCTCACCAAGCTATTAGGTTTATGAAATACGGATGAGAAAATATAACTGCCAAATCCAGAGCACTTGAATGATGTGCAGTGGCATTTTGGGTATTAGTTAAATACATATTCTGGTTGGTCTTTCTAAATTTAAGTGTTCTGGAACTTATTTTTAAATGTCATTTTAACCAGATAAGGACTTTTTTCAGAAAAAAAATGAAACACATACTGTCCATGAAAAGAAATATTTTGTGTGATGGATCTTCTTGCTAAGGTCAATATGGGGTGTCTCAAAAGTCTAATGCACTAAGTCCCAAAGCCCTAAGTCTTGGGACACCTTATGTTTAAACTGAAAGAATGAATATTTTAGAAATTGTTTGACATAGTTTTACAGTATTATAACTCATCTAGACTCTCACTGGTCTCAAGTTTTGAAGGCTCTACCTGGACTGTAAGAAGTTTTATCTATGATGTCTGAGTTTCTGTATAAAGGGTACCTCTTGACTCATAATATGCTTAATTAAGAACAAAATATCAAATGATTGGGACATTTAAAGATAACTTCAATTGTTTTTTTTTCCTATGTACTTTAAGTAACCTCCAGTTTAGTCTTTGGTGGTTTGGCTTTTAAATGATAATGATTTTTTTTTCAGTCTTTACCATCTTCTTCATAAAAACTCTAGCATGACCCCATCTGTATATAATGAAAAAATCAAAGAGTGCATGAAAGAACTCCTACTTAAAAAAAACTTAATTGTTTACTAAGATCTATAAAAACAAATGAGCAAAAACCAAGAGCTTGCTAAACATGGCTGTTAATTCTTTTGGCAATAAAAGGATACAAAGATCTTTTTAAAATATAAGCCTAAGAAACTTTCTTAAAATAATACTATCCTATATCTTAAATTGCAGGGAGCAAATTTACAAGCCTCTAGAGAAACAATAAGTCCTTGAATTTATTTTAGAGCCCAAATTAAAATGGCAAACAATTTCATTTTTGTTCCTCATAAATTATATTTTCTTCCATATCATCAAATTGGTTCATTGTAATTTAGTCTAAAAAAAGAGTTAAGATTATGATAACAAAATTTTTCCCAGCACATTTCCCTCCATGTTATTGGGAAATAGCATTTTCAAATGATACTCCAATTGTAGTTTATGGACTGAAAACTAAGGATCCTGACCTTCAAGCAGACTGAATTAGGGGTGACAGTGGCACTTCAGTTGCTAAGGAGGTCACCATGGGAGGGGATGAGGCAAGGCAAAGCTGTACCAGGAAACGCTTGCCTGGGCTGTTGGAATGCCCCAAGATCTCTCCTCAGGCAATTCTGTACCAATATTACCACTCATCTCAGGCATACTCAAGGAGAGATAACATGGATACCCATGTCCTGTGTTTTGATGCCAGGTACAGAAGGCAATTTGACTCAAGAAGGTATAGTCAGCCCAAGAATCAACACAAGTTTCTCTTCAGAGAGTTCAAAACATATCCCATGGTATGACCTCTGATCCTTGACTTCTCCCTCCCACTCTAAACTTCAGGGAGACAGGCTGAGAAGGCACAGCAATGGTGTAAGGTGGGACTCTGGAGATGCCTATGAGGGACAATTGCACTTACTGCACCCCCACTCACCCAAGATGTTGATACTGTGGAATAAAGTTCTGGAAATTTTGCCTAGTTACCATCCTACTTTAGTGTATTTAGAAAGCATCTTTTTACAGAAAGACTTTTTTAGAGAAGATATAACTGTAGAGATGACTAAAATGA
This sequence comes from Notamacropus eugenii, assembly GCF_028372415.1. Taxonomy (NCBI): domain Eukaryota; kingdom Metazoa; phylum Chordata; class Mammalia; order Diprotodontia; family Macropodidae; genus Notamacropus; species Notamacropus eugenii. The sequence continues at coordinate 255,416,042 of NC_092876.1, read as the reverse complement.
GAAGGCATGACATAGCAATAGTCATACATTTCTTCATAATCTTCATATTTTCTTCATTTCCAAAACACTGACATATCCATTATCTCATTTTGCCATGATAATCATCTTACAAGTACTCATAATATCACATAAATTGGAGAAACTGAAGCAGAGATCAAATGCTTTTAGCCAAGAGGAAGAAGGATCAGCTAGCAAGACACCTATGTCAAGAATCCTGATCTAATACTCTTTAGACTATATGACTCCATTTCCTCTTCATCTTCTTTATAAATTAATAATTATGAGAAAATCCACTTTTTTGAGAGTGGGGGAGGGAATTGTGGTCTGAAGCATTTGTGGAGCAATATGCAAGTTTTATGTTTCAAGGTTCTTCATATCTGGCTTTTTGAAAAATTGAGTTTTAGTAGTCTTATTGTTCCTATCAGAGATTTCTTCAATAGTAGTTGAGAAAACAGAAGATAAAATTATAATTATTGTTTATTCAAGGCTTCTGGAAGGAAAAAAAGAAGGAAAGATGAAAGGAAAAGAGAGATCTAGATTATTATTCATAAATATCTTATCAAATCTATTCAGTAATCACATATAAGGGTATAAAAAGATAGAATTTTATCCAGCTTGATACTGAATTAAAAGGGTGATAGATTTTATTCAGCAAAAGAATCCCCAGTAACCTTCAATTCTATTCATTTAACATCCTAGTAAAAATGTAAATTGAATGCATACTGATGGTCCCAGAAATGAAATAAGTATATGTGCGCGCGCACACACACACACACACACACACACACACACACACACACACGCAGTAAAGTGAAGAATCTGATTTAAGTCTTTGTGCCTGTCATTATAAAAAAGGGTCCATCTGCTGGAGTGACTTGGTGGATGAGAGCAGAGTTGACCCCATTTTCCAACATAAACATGAGAAGCACTACCATGTGAATGTAATAAATGAAAATCAGATTGTTCCTAGATAATTAGTACCAAATGGTGGAAAACCCAACCTCTAATCTACTGCCAAACCACTAGAACACAGAAGAAAAGCAAACAGCATAGTCAAGTAATGGAAATTTCTCTGTGCATCTAAATGACTGTATAAAATAAGAGCCCAAATTCCAAAAATCAGTTAAAACATTTCAACAGTCCCAATGTTATATAGGGTTGTAGTAATATGGACACTCTCAAAATTCGTAACCACAGACGGAAACCACGGTTCTGGAACTACAGTATGGCGCCTAGTATACTGTAAGTGCTCCCTTTGTGAACAACAACAACAGAAAACCCACAAATGGGAAAATCCGACCAAAAAACCAATGTCAATCCATACAACCACCCCCTGGACATGAGTGATTATGACTCATCATGCCTATGAGGCACTGAAGAGAAATCAAGAAAAGGGCAGGGAAGCAATCTGATCATCTCTCTGTTTTTAAATGGTTCACTATCACTTTTTATTTTAATGTTAAATAAGTGAGATATTTGGTATGTCATATTATCTTTGCTAGCTCTAAATTATTCTGTGATCTCATTGATTAATAACATTTACACTGTTAAGGGGTTAACCTGGATCACTGAACAATAATCACAAAGTTCTTTGTTACAAATACTGGTCAAATATGCAAAAAATGGCTTGATAAAAAGAACTATATGACCATGTATTTTATACTTGTTACATTTAAATTACCCTCTGAGAATTGTAACAGAATCAAATGTACATCATTTGAAAATCTGATGAAAAATATCCGTGTTTTTAAGTTTGGAAAGATTTCACTTTCTCTTAGATATAAATCATATCATTGAGGTATTACCACAATTTTCCACGGAAGACTTAATAGTTCACATAAAAGTCTGAAATAAACTGAGCTTATGAAACTACAAGAACATGCCTGAGAGTACTTACCGAAATCTACAACAAAAGCTTGAATCTAAAAAATAATTCTCTCGGACTTGCCATCAAAGTTACATTTGGAATAGAAAGTCCTCTGGAAAATTAGGTTTTATATGTTATTAAATGTCAACTTAAGGCATATTTTAGTGTTGGTGAGATGCTGAAGTACTTTTTCAGGAAGTCTGATAGAAAGAAGAATTAAAACATGTATTTATGATTATTTCTTAGAAGATATGCATTCTTTTATACAATGGATGTATTGAAGAGATCCACAACTGAGATGAGAGGTAG